>NC_134267.1:212965206-213565206 GCF_031893055.1 Leptodactylus fuscus | reverse complement strand
TCTTCTCGGGATTCTAGCTCCAAAATATTACAGCCCAAATGAGTCATAGGGGAATTGAGCGCAGCATTTAGTCACAGCATAAAGAGAATTGGTTTCATAAAGAGTAATTAATTTCTACAGCACAGACCGTACAGTACGGCGGCTCTCCTTGTGAAGGCTTAGAAGTCCTGCTGTTCAGATACGTTACCAGCAAATCAAAATCCCATCTTTATTTATTCAACAATGAAAATGTTGGTATTAGGAAGCTTAGAGCTCCATTAATAAGTAGCAAATCCAAAGAAAAAGTCTTTGTAAGCGCTAATAGAATTCTATCCAATTAGGCCCGAGCAGAAAAAAATCCACATTTGTTTTCATGTAACATAATGTGCTTTTCTCATTAGAAATTGATTTTTACGGCCCGCACCTGAGCAAATACTTTGTTCTAGAAATTTTAATAAACTCATTTTATTTGTATGTGAAGTGTTAGAGTTCAGAAATAATTTGAAGCCGTTGAAATTTGAGGCACATAGGAGACCGCATCAGCCATAGTAGGTTCTGAGGCTACTTTGATGACTACTGAGTGTTACTTTAAGGGTATGAAGGAGGAGATCAGCTCCAAATTCTGGCTGAAATATGACTCTCTGGGTTAGTTCACATCTGTGTTTGGTAATTCATTTGGGGCGTCCGCATGGGGACCCCCCTGAACGGATTACCAAACGCACTGGCAAGCGATGTGCAGTGAAAGCACAAGGACCCCATAAACTATAATGGGGACCGTGTGCTCTCTGCACGGAAAATGCAGATAGAAAAGTAGATCGTGATCTACTTCTATGTCCGCATGATTCGTGCGGGTAGCACGCGGAAAGCACATGGACCCCATTATAGTCTATAGGGTCCGTGTGCTTTCACTGCACACCACTTGCCACTGCATTTGGTAACCCATGCGCACTCCCCAAACGGATTACCAAACGCAGATGTGAACGAGGCATCATTCTGATTTTTTCAGGCCAATTTGATCAGGCTTGATGTTCAGGCAAATTCTACTTGATAGCTCACACTGAAATGAATGGGAGATGGAAAAATATTGCCTGGTCAGTGTGGGATCTACAAATTCCATGCTGGATTCTGCTGCAGATTCTGCGGTTGAATTCCGGAAGCTGAATTTTTCAGCTTGTACTAATTCCGTTCCATTTTATGTTGCAGATTTTGTTAATTTCATGAACCAAAGCCAAGAGCGGAGAAAGGAGAAGTATAAGGGTTTCCTTAATATTTCCTATCCCTTCTGAAACCACTCTTGGTTTGACTTGAAGGCTCTCCAATTCAAAAGGTTTTCAAGATCTTTGCTTATAGTCATTCAGCGACTACTTTGAGGGGCTAAAATTTTATTCTGGTCATGTGATGGTCAGGCAAGACACAAATGTGATAGCTGTTGTCACAGAGCATTAATGGGTATCTGAATTTTTCAAAAGTTGAAATATCTGTAGAGTCTTGCTAGGCAGTCTGTTCTCTGTCTGTATAAGCCTATATACATTGTTTCATATCAGATTTTCTTTGACTAATAGCTCCATTGTGGCTGTAGCACATTTCTCTCTAAGGCAGGGGGTGTGTACAATACAGAGCAGTCGTCCCTCACATCCATTATTACTACTACTGGTTTCTTTACAAGTATTTCTGCCAGAAGAAACTGTGAAATAGTGAGCTAACATCTGAGAAAAGCTCAAGAGAACATAATATAGGAGATCCAGGGACACTGGACTGCAAATCTAGGTTGTGATGTGTAAGGGGCTTATGGAATAACTGTCATTTGTCTGATCTTCTGCTGCCATCTACTGCTGAAAGACTAAATTGCAGGGCAAATCTATTCACAAAAGAACCCCCCCTACAGCTCAGAGAAAGATGGTATGTTCCAGAGAGGAAAAGCGTGTGCATACAGGAAGCTGCAGGCAGAAGGGGGACACATGTCATGCTAGGAGGACATGCTGCAGGCTGCTGTGCCCATTAAGGACTTTCCTTTGCTGAACAAGGACCCTGAGAGACTTCACTATTCCTGCCTTGTGTCAGCTTGTAAACAGAGGTATGTTGGAGTGTGAGTAGAGTGAGGGGCCATACAGCTCGGTCAAGCATTAAAGCAGCTTTGTGTGCTGGAAGACAAAGCAGGCCCTGCCTGGAAGATAAAGCAGGCCCCTGCCTGGAAGATTAATAAGGTGCACCTTGTTACTGACTTACTTTAAGAGAGGCCTCTCCTAGCCAATGCATGCAGGTTCTAACTAAAGACACTAGAGGGGTAACTACCACAATCTGTTGTGCGCACTGTCATATTGAAGTTATATGTTTTGCTTAGCTACTGTATACATATTTCTTACCTTCTCTCCCGTTCCCATTCCCTTCCCCTCCTTTCTTTATTAAACTGTTATATATTGTTATTCCGTGGCTCTGTGCAGTTACTGCGTATATCATCACCTGCTCCCCATTACATTTCTGGCGTAGTCGGCAGGATACGCAGTCTGTATTGAGGCATGGAAGGACAGGGGAATGCTGTAGATGGGAATGCACTAGTGCAACCAGAAGGGGATGCACCAAGGCAACCAGATGGGGGAATACCAGTGAGACCTTTATCCCTGGGTGCAATGTTGACCCATATACCAAAATTTAAAGGAGATAATATACCGCTGCATGACTGGGCACAGCGTATGAAAGGCATGTTAAGGGTGGCAGGAGTAACTACAGAAAATCAAGGTGAAATATTGCTGATGGCCCTAGAGGGGCATGCTCAAGATACTGTATTGCTGCGTCCTGAGAGTGAAAGGAGGACACTGGAGCAGGTGGTGAAGATTCTTGAGAGAGTGTATGGTGGGAGACCTGAAACAGGTGATTTGCAGGCACAATTGTTTCATAGATTACAATGTGAGGAGGAAGGGTTGCCACAGTATGCCAATGCACTTCAGAGAATTATGAGGCGAATTCTTGCCGCAGAGCCAGAGCTAGCACAAACTCCCGGATATGCCGATCGCACCCTGCGAGATCAATTTCTTAGAGGACTATACAATCCACTGATTAAAAGTGCCCTCCGGGAACGAATCAGAGTAGAGAAAAAACTGACTTTCCAAGAGATATTAGAAGAGGCAGTCTCACGCACGCAGGCTGAAGACCATGACCCACCGAATAGATGGAGTGAGGTCTGGACGCATAGGGTAGTCCCGAGTGAGGGGCCCAGAGAGCCAAGTCGGCTGGAAAAACAAGTAGATCTTCTGCAAGAGACTGTATTAGCCCTTCAAGAGCAGCTGAAGCTTATGCAATTACAAGCCAGAACGCCAATGACTGAAGTGGTAGCAACAAGACCAGCGGCCGCGCAGCCAAACACTCGCATAGCATCAGAGCAAGAAAAGAGAGACCGGTTGGATCAAAGGCGACAGAGACCCGCTAGAGAATATCAGTGTTGGGACTGTAGAAGGTGGGGCCACATGGCAAGTCGCTGCCCTGAGAAGAGGGGACCCCAGGGGACTCCGACGTTAAACTAGAACCTCCCTCCATAGTTGGGCGTATGGCGGGAGGACAAACGGACAGTATGGGAGATAAATGCCCTGAAGATATAGTTGCAAACACTCCAACGATTACGGCTGAATTTGAAGGGAAGAAAGTGAGATGCCTGCTAGATACGGGGTCTCAGGTGACCACGATGCCAGAACAATTCTTCTATCAACACTTTGGACGGACCATGTCCATTGACAAGAGAGCCCATATCAAGCTGATGGCCGCTAACAATCTACCTATTCCAGTAGTGGGAGTCGTGTGGATGGCGGTGCGTGCTTGTGGCCAAGACTTAGGCCAGAAGGGGATTATATTAACGGAAGGACAGTACAACAGGGTGGTGCCAGCCATCATGGGCATGAATATTTTGAAGGAGCTGGACCAACTGCTTTTCAACAAAGAAGGACCTGATTACTGGAAGCAGACCGCTAATGACAGACCCACGCAGAAAGTTTTCCAGCACCTTATCCGCACCAGCGGTTTGAGGAGGAATGGCGGGAATCGATATCCAGTAGGAAAGATCCGCGTACCAAGGCGGACCAAGATAACTTTACCACCAAATCGAGAGACTGTCCTCACGTTACCTGTTGGGGCACACCGGAAGCTAGATGGTATAGAAGTTTTGGTGGAGCCCATATTCCTCGAAGAGGATAGAGTTGATCCATTGGTGGCACGAACTTTAGCCACGGTGAGAGATGGAAGAGTCCCTTTGCGGTGTGTGAATACAAGTGATCAAGCCCTCACGCTCACACCGGGTGTCGTCTTGGGACATGTTTATTTGGCGCCTGAAGAAGTAGCAAGTACTGAGACAATTGAGCTGAAGCCAATAGAGGGAGAAGCCTGGGCCTTGTCCGTATCCTTTGAAGAAAGAGAGGATCCCACTGAACAGTGGAACAGCCGCATTATCCTAGGACAGATGGGAGCAGACCTCACACCCTTTACTCCTGTAGAGGCCAAAACTATAGAAAATTTCATCTGGGAAAATCAGGCCACGTTCTCTCGACACGAGGAGGACTTCGGTTGTACCGACAAAATTCAACATGAGATACCCACTGGGGAGGCTTCCCCCAGCAGAGAGAGATATCGACAGATACCCCCAAAGTACTATCAAGAAGTAAAGGAATTGCTTGCGCAGATGCTGAAGAGTGGGGTGATACGAGAAAGTCAGAGCCCTTGGGCTGCCCCGATTGTGCTGGTTAAGAAAAAGGATGGGTCCACTCGGTTTTGTGTTGATTACCGCAAACTGAACAGTTGTACAATCCGAGATTCTTACCCGCTGCCCCGTATAGAGGAGTCATTGACCGCCTTGGGAAAAGCCCGTTACTTCTCCTCTCTGGACTTGGCCAGTGGGTATTGGCAGGTCCCTGTGGCAGAGAAAGACAAAGCCAAGACTGCATTCATTGTGCCCATGGGGCTCTTTGAATTCAACCGAATGCCGTTTGGACTGAGTAATGCCCCGGGAACCTTTCAGCGCCTTATGGAAAGCTGTCTAGGAGACATGAACTTTGAAGCTACCCTGATATACCTGGATGATATCGTGGTATATTCTGCAAGCTTTACACAACATCTAGACCAGTTAGGCCAAGTGTTCCGACGCCTGCGGGGACATGGGCTTAAACTCAAGCCTAAGAAGTGTCGAATCTTTCAGAGAGAAATCGAATATCTGGGGCACAAAGTGTCCGAAGCTGGAATACAACCTTCAGATGACAAAGTGAGAGCAGTGCAACAGTGGCCCACACCGACCACATTGAGGGAAGTTCGTGCATTCCTTGGGCTAGCGGGTCATTACCGCCGCTTTATCAAGCACTTTGCGAAGTTGGCAGAACCCTTGCACGAATTACTCAGAGGGACTGCGAGAGGGCCGAAAACACAAAGGATCAACTGGGGACCTCGACAAGCGGAAACTATGGACAAAATAAAAGAAGCCTTGACCAGCGCCCCTATCCTCGCATATGCAGACTACAATCTTCCCTTCCGGTTATATACCGACGCAAGCCTTTACGGACTAGGCGCAGTACTGTCACAAGTACAAGAGGGCGTTGAACGTGTAATTGCTTACGGCAGCCGTACGTTACGAGAAACAGAACGTAATCCTGTGAATTACAGCTCTTTTCGCTTGGAACTGCTGGCGTTAGTGTGGGCAATCACTGAAAGGTTTGCCGAGTACCTCGCTGGAGCCCGGATTGAAGTATACACGGACAACAACCCCCTGGCACACATCACCACTGCCAAGTTGGGAGCCATGCAGCAAAGGTGGATAGCACGTTTATCCAAGTATGACTACCATGTACAGTACCGCTCAAAGCATGAGAACCAAAATGCTGATGCGCTCTCTCGAGTCACCTCAGAAGTTCCTGTGGGAGAAATAGATGAACAATTGGAAGAAGATGAAATCCCAGATTTCCGCAAGTTCACCTCAAAAGTTGTAGAGGCTCGGATTTTGGAAATAACAACAGGAACATCTTCACGGCTACTGGGCCAATCCAGGGAAGAATGGATCAAAGTGCAGTCTTCTGACCCAGAGTTAGTCAGGGTGAGGGAATGGGTGACTCAACAGAGGAAACCAAGCAAGAAGGTACGGGAAGAATTATCACACGAGACCCTCCAGATTTTGAGCCAGTGGGAGAAGTTGTCTATGCAAGAGGGGCTGCTGTATCGCAGAGTGTACTTGGCGGCTGAGCTAGAGGAGCGATGGCAGGTGGTGATACCGCAGAAAATGGCATTACCCCTGGCTCAGGAAGCTCATGAGAAGGGGGCCCACTTTGGACCGGATAAGACGTACCAATGGCTGCAAAGGATAGTATACTGTCCCCAACTTCTCCGGACAGTAGAAAAAGCCTGCAAGTTGTGCCGTGCCTGTGAGCTAAGCAAGTCCCTGACACAGAGAGCGCCAACGCAAACCATTGTTACCAAGGAGCCATTGGAAGTGCTTATGATTGACTATCTGAAGATTGGACATTCACATCGGGGCTATCAGTACTGTCTTGTGATGACGGATCATTTCACCAAGTTTGCAGTGGTGACGCCCACCAAAGATCAAACGGCTGCATCAGCTGCGCAAGCCATCAGTGAAAACTTTATCCAAGTGTATGGCTGTCCCAAACGAATACACTCTGATCAAGGGGCCTGCTTTCAGGGCAGTGTTATGAGGGAGCTGCAGAGAATCTATGGCATGCAAAGGTCAAAAACCACTCCGTACCATCCACAAGGAAACGGAGCCTGTGAGAGGTTCAATCGGACTCTATTACAGATGCTACGCACATTAGAAGATGATCGCAAGAGCCACTGGCCCAATTATGTAGCAGAATTGGTGTGGACTTACAATAATCGTGTTCACTCCACCACCGGCTATGCCCCATATGTTTTGTTGTTTGGAAGAACTGGGAGGGGCATCGAGGAATTGAACCTGACTCCCCCTGGGGATAGTGAAAGTCAGAGTGTGGGCTCCTGGATAGACTGCCATCGCAGACGACTGGAGACTGTACATCGCATTGTCACCAAGCGACTACAGGAAAAGAAACACCCGCCACAAAAACCTGCACAAGAGGTTCCGTTCCAACCGGGTGACAAGGTTCTAGTCGCTGAGAAGCGTCCACAACATAAATTGAGTGAGCGCTGGGAAGTAGAGCCCTACATTGTAGTCAGAAGAACCTTCCCCCATGGACCAGTTTATGAAGTGAAAAATGAGCGAGGGGACCGTACTCGCATTCTCCACCGAAATATGCTAAGGCCCTGTTATTCTGAGGCAAGACCGACTGAAAGCGAAGCTGAGAGCACGCCTGCATCTGTATGTGTCCCCACTGAGGGAGGCTTTGAAGATGAAGATGAAGAATGGTGGCAGCCTCCAACCAACCCAGTCGACTGGGAAGCATCACCTGACAGAGATCCAGAAGATGTAAACCTTGAAGACAGCCTCCTTCCTCCATCTAATCCAGATGCAGGTGCCACCCCTGCGGAAGATGATCTGACCTTTGCCAGAGCCAGCAATGAGAATGCTGTGACCCCTGATATGGCTCAGACCACGAGAGAAGTGGCCATGGCTCCACGTAGAACTGAGAGGGCCAATGCTGGTATTCCCCCTGAAAGGTATTTGGCAGATGAGTTTGTGTATACTGTTAATAGGGTTGATTATAAAGTATTGACCCCCAAACACCAGGTTGGGAGGCCGAGCAGAAGGTGCTTTCGCATGACCCTATGTAAGGCGTCCAAGGAAAGTATCGACCGGGACGGCCGATGTCAAAGAGGGGGGGCATGTAAGGGGCTTATGGAATAACTGTCATTTGTCTGATCTTCTGCTGCCATCTACTGCTGAAAGACTAAATTGCAGGGCAAATCTATTCACAAAAGAACCCCCCCTACAGCTCAGAGAAAGATGGTATGTTCCAGAGAGGAAAAGCGTGTGCATACAGGAAGCTGCAGGCAGAAGGGGGACACATGTCATGCTAGGAGGACATGCTGCAGGCTGCTGTGCCCATTAAGGACTTTCCTTTGCTGAACAAGGACCCTGAGAGACTTCACTATTCCTGCCTTGTGTCAGCTTGTAAACAGAGGTATGTTGGAGTGTGAGTAGAGTGAGGGGCCATACAGCTCGGTCAAGCATTAAAGCAGCTTTGTGTGCTGGAAGACAAAGCAGGCCCTGCCTGGAAGATAAAGCAGGCCCCTGCCTGGAAGATTAATAAGGTGCACCTTGTTACTGACTTACTTTAAGAGAGGCCTCTCCTAGCCAATGCATGCAGGTTCTAACTAAAGACACTAGAGGGGTAACTACCACAATCTGTTGTGCGCACTGTCATATTGAAGTTATATGTTTTGCTTAGCTACTGTATACATATTTCTTACCTTCTCTCCCGTTCCCATTCCCTTCCCCTCCTTTCTTTATTAAACTGTTATATATTGTTATTCCGTGGCTCTGTGCAGTTACTGCGTATATCATCACCTGCTCCCCATTACAGATGCAGCTAAAAAGATCCCTGACACAGACAAAGAGAGATATGAGCAAAGTAAGGAAAGTTGCTTACCGTCTATGCCTAACATCCCTTCAGCAAATACACAAGCAGCTACTCAGAAGTATATAGAAGTTGATAGATTCTCCTTACACTCACTCTGAGCCGTGAGAAGCTGCAGACTCCACAGTATACAGGTAAAGAAGGCTGTATATGCAATAAACATGTAGTGGCTGTGAAGAGAGACCTGCCCCCTCCCCCTTCTACTCACTATGTTTTAGTATTGAAACTGATGGTTCCCAAAGATGGAGCTTCCCTCAAAACAGGGAGTCAAAATCAATGTCTGTAAATGGGAGCATTTTTTGATGGTCCGTTTTCATAGAACATTAAAAAATAGGTCATGTTTAGGGTTGAGCCGATCCTGACTTTTCAGGATCGATTTCCGATCATTTTTCATTCTAACCTGATCTTGATCCCAATTCCTATCCCAATGCAAGTCAATGGGATTTTTTTTATTAATCGGAGATCGGATTTTAAAAGCAATCCTATTCACTATACAGCATGGAATCTAAGAATTGTCCACGCTGTGTAGTGAATCACTAAGTAGCCAGAGGATTTTTTTTAATCCTCTGGCTACTTAGTCCCCCCTGGTGTCCACTTACCTCCAGAGATGGCTGCTCCGCTGCTTCTCCTTCTTCTTGTCCTCGCTGCCGCTCCAGCTGCAGTCTTCTTCTCCCTTCGCTGCCCCCTCCCTGCCAGGTTAGGAGAGTGTGGGCGGGTTAGGAGAGTATGGGCGGGTACTGGGAGGGGAGACGTCACGTCCCCCCACCCTGTACCTGCCCACACTCTCCTAACCTGGCAGGGAGGGGGCAGTGAGGCGAAGAAGACTGCAGCTGGAGCGGCAGCGAGGCGAAGAGCAGCGGAGCAGCCATCTCTGGAGGTAAGTAGCTACTAGAGATGTTACTTTAGTCTCCCATTAGAATGAATGGAAGCAGCCGCGCAGGGGGTTAACGCTGTGTGCCGGCTGCTTCCATTAATTCCTATGGAACCGCAGTGGAGCCTTCACACTGAGTATACACTATATACTGAGTGTGAAGGCATTGTGGGAAATACTACCGATCTCGATCCCACCTAAAAAGATCGTGTTCGAAATCGCGATCGTGAAATTTTCTAGATCGACGATCGGAATCCGATTTTTTCCGAACACGAACGCTCAACCCTAGTCATGTTCTATTTTTACCTGTTTTCATGGATCCCTCAATAGAGTCAAATCTCTGAAGAATCCCTGAACACGGGTGCACCTTGGATGCAAAATAACAGTGAAAAATGTCCATTTTTCACGGCCATATTGTCATGGAAATGTAGTCTTAGAATTTTTTTTGAAATTGTGATATTGATGCCCTATCCTTAGAAGTTCTGTGGAGGGCTCATATATGGCTATTCCGCTGAGCCTATTAGGACACCCCGCTTTCATCTCTAGTCATAATGGACCATAATCTAGAAATCACTAAATAACATGTCTGTAAGATCCAATCTTCAAAAAGTCCTCCCTGACTGTGGCCTCCTATCCAGGTATTGACAGTATGAATACATATTCTGCAAACCGTAGACATTATCCAGACTTGTACTTGAGAAGAATGATTTGGAGTATTTCATCAATGTCAACATTGATAGCCCCAGAAGGTTTCGAAATAACTTATTTCAGACAATTTAACTTTCACCTTTCCCATATAATACAATCTTCTATAAGTCTTGACAAGCTATCATCACTGTCAGCCGTCTATATTTTATATTATATTATGTGCTGTGTGGGAAGTCACTAGGCCATTGTGTTTCATCATTGCTTGCTACGAGTGCCATACTGATTCTGAGCCTGGAGCTTTGGGTCAGGGTTTTTCAGTCTATATAAAACATGGATTTGCCTAAAGCAAAAATGTCAGCACATTTGTTAAGTAGATCCAAACATCCTATGAGAAAATGGTGTACAGTCATTACATGGTACATGTTGTGTGACAACTAAATCAGAACACCTAAAACTGCTGTTGTGTGTGGAAAATATCTCAAGATGAGAATGCCTGAAATGACCACAGAATTGCTGAAAGCAATATTATAATGGAGAGTGTCGGGCCAAGTAGACCTTCACCGGGAGACATTTTCACTGCTATCTTGGTCCGTCGGGGGGGATGGGGCTGTCCGTTGGGGGGCCCATGTGAAATGTTCGCCTTTGGGCCCTGCCATTCCTAGTTACGCCACTGCCTCCAAGTACCTCCATCACGTCAGGGAATAGTGATGGTTATATAACATCTTCTACCGGACAAGACTTTAAGATTTTTTTTTCATTTAAATTGGCACACCATACAAAAAATGTTGACTACCCCGGTCTATGGGGTATGCCCGTGTTCTAGCTCTCCATCGTTTGGGTCTCCCAACAGACCCGAACAATGGAAACCTGTATACAGATGTGAGCCAAGCCTCATTGTGTCAAACTGCAGTCTTGCTGCCAATATAATGAACTTTTAATACATATGCAAATGAGCTAATCAGTGCAACCAGGGTGTGGCCACATCTACCATGATCATATTTAAATGTGGCAATTATCAAAATTAAATATTTTTGTAAATAAATAATTCAAAACAGAGCAGAGTCTTAAAGATTTTCTCAAACCATCTTAGTGGTGACAGTCTTGTGTCCTGATAGGTTGCCGGTAGATAAGACCATGATGTTCTTGTTGTGGACATGTTATCAGACACTACATGTATGAGCCGTTAACCCGGCCACAATCCTATTAATATTATAAATGTGAAAGTTTGTGAGTTTGTGGGTTTGTGGGTTTGGATGTTTGCATGTTCGGATGTTTGTTCCTCAATCACGGAAAAACCGCTCGACCGATTCGGCTGAAATTTTCCACAAACATAGTTAATACACCCGATTAAACAATAGGCTACTTTTTGTCACAATAGCACACATATGTTTGTGCCAGGACCCCCACAAAACCCAAACTCACACCACCATCTCTGCAATCTCACACACTTTGGACCATAGCAAGCCACAAAATTCATATTGCCCTCTGCAGCCTCGCCCCTAACCCCACACAATCACATATACAGTGCCTACAAGTAGTATTCAACCCCCTGCAGATTTAGCAGGTTTGATAAGATGCAAATAAGTTAGAGCCTTCAAACTTCAAACAAGAGCAGGATTTATTAACAGATGTATAAATCTTACAAACCAAAAAGTTATGTTGCTCAGTTAAATTTTAATAAATTTTAAACATAAAAGTGTGGGTCAATTATTATTCAACCCCTAGGTTTAATATTTTGTGGACTAAACCTTGTTTGCAATTACAGCTAATAATCGTCTTTTATAAGACCTGATCAGACCGGCACAGGTCTCTGGAGTTATCTTGGCCCACTCCTCCATGCAGATCTTCTCCAAGTTATCTAGGTTCTTTGGGTGTCTCATGTGGACTTTAATCTTGAGCTCCTTCCACAAGTTTTCAATTGGGTTAAGGTCAGGAGACTGACTCTGCCACTGCAACACCTTGATTTTTTTCCCTCTTGAACCAGGCCTTGGTTTTCTTGGCTGTGTGCTTTGGGTCGTTGTCTTGTTGGAAGATGAAATGACGACCCATCTTAAGATCCTTGATGGAGGAGCAGAGGTTCTTGGCCAAAATCTCCAGGTAGGCCGTGCTATCCATCTTCCCATGGATGCGGACCAGATGGCCAGGCCCCTTGGCTGAGAAGCAGCCCCACAGCATGATGCTGCCACCACCATGCTTGACTGTAGGGATGGTATTCTTGGGGTCGTATCTAGTGCCATCCAGTCTCCAAACGTCACGTGTGTGGTTGGCACCAAAGATCTCGATCTTGGTCTCATCAGACCATAGAACCTTGAACCAGTCTGTCTCAGAGTCCTCCAAGTGATCATGAGCAAACTGTAGACGAGCCTTGACATGATGCTTTGAAAGTAAAGGTACCTTACGGGCTCGTCTGGAACGGAGACCATTGCGGTGGAGTACGTTACTTATGGTATTGACTGAAACCAATGTCCCCACTGCCATGAGATCTTCCCGGAGCTCCTTCCTTGTTGTCCTTGGGTTAGCCTTGACTCTTCGGACAAGCCTGGCCTCGGCACGGGAGGAAACTTTCAAAGGCTGTCCAGGCCGTGGAAGGCTAACAGTAGTTCCATAAGCCTGCCACTTCCGGATGATGCTCCCAACAGTGGAGACAGGTAGGCCCAACTCCTTGGAAAGGGTTTTGTACCCCTTGCCAGCCTTGTGACCCTCCACGATCTTGTCTCTGATGGCCTTGGAATGCTCCTTTGTCTTTCCCATGTTGACCATGTATGAGTGCTGTTCACAAGTTTGGGGAGGGTCTTAAATAGTCAGAAAAGGCTGGAAAAAGAGATAATGAATCCAAACATGTGAAGCTCATTGTTCTTTGTGCCTGAACTACTTCTTAATACTTTAGGGGAACCAAACAGAATTCTGGTGGTTTGAGGGGTTGAATAATAAATGACCCTCTGAATAAACTTTTCACAATTTAAAAAAAAATTAAACAAAGAAATAACATTCTTTTTTGCTGCAGAGCATTTCACACTTCCAGGCTGATCTACAGTCCAAATGTCACAATGCCAAGTTAATTCAGAATGTGTAAACCTGCTAAATCTGCAGGGGGTTGAATACTACTTGTAGGCACTGTACATATACTTTACCACTTTGCCCCTCACCTTAACGATACTCCAGGAGGCTCTCTTTAACGCTCCGGAGCAGCCATGTTTGCCGACCCCCACCGCTCTGACAATCCGCGACACCCCCCACCCATGTCAATACCCCTAGGCGGTCTAAAAATGCAAAAAAAAATTTAAAAAAGTAAAAAAAATATTAAAAAAAAATAAAAAGGATTAAAAATTCAAATCACCCCCTTTTCCCTAGAACACATATAAAAGTACTTAAAAACTGTGAAACACATACATGTTAGGTATCCCCACGTCCGAAATCGCCCGCTCTACAAAGCTATACAAATATTTTTCCTGTTTGGTAAACGCTGTAGCGGGAAAAATGGTCAAAAGTGCCAAACTGCTGTTTTTTCACTGTTTTGATTCTGATAAAAATTTTAATAAAAAGTGATCAAAGCAATAACATTTCCTGAAAATGGTAGAACTGAAAAGTACACCCGGTCCCACAAAAAAAGACGCCCTATACATCCCCTGTACACGCACGTATAAAAAAGTTACGGCTGTCGGAATATGGCGACTTTTCCAAAAAAAAATTTTAAACACAGTTTTGGATTTTTTTAAGGGGTCAAAATGTTAATAAAACCATATAAATTTGGTATCCCCGGAATCGTAAGGAAACACAGAATACAAGGGACATGTCATTTTGGCTGCACAGTGAACGCCGTAAAACCAAAGCCCGTAAGAAAGTCGCAGAAATGCATTTTTTCTTCAAATCCACCCCATTCTGAATTTTTTCCCTGCTTCCCAGTACATTATATAGAATAAATAATGGTGGCATCATGAAGAAAAATTTGTCCCAGGAAAATTAAGACCTCCTATGGCTCTGGGAGCGGAGAAATAAAAAAGTTATGGGGTTTAGAGGGAGGGGAGTCAAAAACGAAAATCAAAAAATGCCATCGGCGGGAACTTCAAATACTTCTGTCCCAAAGTCACTATGTAAAGTTTCTCACAACACCGTATAGCAGCTCAAATACAAATTAACTTCAACACAAAAGTCTCATGTATTGTCTGAATTACAGCAAAAACAAGATACAAAGTTACATTTCATATCCCATACCTTATACACAGTACGAAAACCTTACCCATGCCTGTATATACCCACTTCTACAATCACCGCAGACGAAGTCGCGGGTACCAGCTAGTAAGGATATCACGGCTGGTTATCTGGAGGACACTACGTGTATGAGAAGATATCCCAGACACAATAAGGATATCATGGCTGGTTATCAGGAGGACACTACATGTATGAGAAGATAACCCGGCCACAATAAGGACATCATGGCTGGTTATCAGGAGGACACTACATGTATGAGAAGATATCCCGACCACAACAAGGACATCATGGCTGGTTATCAGGAGGACACTACAAGTATGAGAAGATAACCCAACCACAATAAGGACATCATGGCTGGTTATCAGGAGGACACTACATGTATGAGAAGATATCCCGACCACAACAAGGACATCATGGCTGGTTATCAGGAGGACACTACAAGTATGAGAATATAACCCTACCACAATAAGGATATCATGGCTGATTACCAGGAGGACAATGCATGTAGGAGAAGATATCCCGACCACAATAAGGACATCATGGCTGGTTATCCAGAGGACACTACGTGTATGAGAAGATAACCCAGACACAATAAGGACATCATGGCTGGACAAGTCCCAGACCATAGAAAGTTCCTGCATTCATGGTTGTATCCATTAACAATCAATCAAGACAAATGACTAAAAAATGTTAAAATTTTAATAGCCTATAAATATAAAAATGGTTGTGATCATGTGAAAATCCTTGTAATCTGTAGATAGGATTTATATATTATAGATTATGAATAAAACAGTCCTTGTGTATGGCTATATCTCCTCTGACCACCCAAGGAGCTGAGTTTACTGTGAATTTATGATTGTAACACCTTTAAAACATATTACATTTATTACATTTCCATGTCTTCCTTTTTCCGTTTTGGCTTTTAACACAAAGGACTACAACAAAAAGTAACAGCCCGAACTGAGGAAGCAGCTGGGGCTCTGATTGTAAACCCCCCGTAATATAAGCCCCTCGTATTACAAGCCTTTTGTGATACAAGCCCCACATGTTACATCACTGGCACTGGAACAGCGGAACAGTCAGAGGATGAGTCATATTTTTTTTCTGTAATTTTTTTTTGAAGTCTTTAATATTTGTATAAATAAGAGTCCCTCAGGGTCATAACCCAATCAGGCGTGGAGGTATAGGGAAACGTGCGCACAAGACCAATACTCAGCTTATATCCTTCCAATAAATTTATTCTTTAAAATATAGGCACAACGCGTTTCGGGCTATCCGCCCTTCTTCAGGTGCAATTAAAACTGTATAATAAGGTCTGCAACTCTCCAATATACTTCTAGATCAAATCAGGATTTGAAGGCATGTGAATGAGAGAGAAGAGGAGCAAGAAGAATGGGGAGCGGCAGCGGATCTGTGCAGGTAAGCGGACACCACGGGGGACTGAGTAGCCAGCGGATTTTTTATTAATCACTACACAGTGTGGAGTCCAAAAATTAAAGCGTTCAATTTTTGGACTCCATGCTGTGTAGTGAATAGGATCGTTTTTAAAATCCGATCTTCAATTATTAAAAAAATCCCATTGACTTGCATTAGGATCGGAATTGGGATCGGGATTGGGTTCGAATGGAAAATGATCGGAAATCGGATTTTAAAAACGATCCTGAAATCTCAAGATCGGCTCAACCCCAGTCATGTTTGTAACACAAAGAGTATACAGTGCTCCAGCTCTCTGCTGTTGAGGACTGGAGTGTATATTTATCTTTGATCACCAATTTCTGATCTAAATATAGAAATAATCTATGTAAAAAAGTTGACCAAATACGTCTTGCGCCAACCTTTGTATTATACCCCAGAGTTGTATTCACAATTCTACTGGTCATCACTGGAAACAAGTGTTTGTCTTTATACACACCCCTAATATCTTTCCTAGTTATACCTACATTCTGCCCGGTGCAAAGGTTGTACTTTCTAGAATTCATGTTACCAGACCTAACTTTGAATTCAAGGGAAATTTCAGCTCCGAAGCCTGAAAAATTGTGAATGAATTTTTTGATGGCGATACAGACTGTAACTAAGGCCCGATTCACATCTGCATTTGGAATTGCATGCGGCAAATACATTCGGGGACCCCCCGACCGGAATACCAAAACGCATTAAAAAGCGGTTAGCAGAGAAACCACACATACCCCATAGACTATAATGGGGTCTGTGTGTTTTCTGCTCGGTGTTCGCACAAATCATGGGGAGAGAGAAGGACTTCAAGCACTACATTCCTCTCCGCATGATTCGTGCGGACACCACACGGAAAACATGTGGACCCCAACATAGTCTATGGGATTCGTGTGGTTTCTCTGCTAACTGCTTTTTAATGCGTTCGGTATTCTGTTTGGGGGTGTTCCCAAGTGGTCTCCCAGAACGGAATACTGCACGTGGATGTGAACCGGGCCTAAGATTCACTACAAGATAATAATAGTCTTCTAGTGGCAAGAAAAAGAATATTTAATGTTTTTCGACTCTGAGTCACAGTTGTTCATATTGAGACCGTTACGTCTCAATGAGACACTATTCACTTACATTAGTGAAGAAGTCAAAGGGTAACGCAACCATTTTTGGTCACGCAACATGTATTTAGGCTCTGTTGGTTGTATGATACTGTCGTATGTCTGTGAGCATAAGATCTAAGTCTGATCGATGATAGGCCACAGGTAAAGTGAGGCCTGAGGGTACACGTTACAAAACGATGGGGGATCCATGTTGGTTTTGTAATGGGGTTCACCTCACTGTATTACATTTGTATCTCAGTATTCCTACATAGAAGTCTGTTACTGAAACCATGTATACAGGTCGCAATTTTTTTGCCAATGCACTCTTTATTTCTGTACAATGATGACAGATCCAATGATCGCTTCCTCCGTACGTGCAATGTTTTCTCTTTAAGAGCAAATGATGACATAAGACACCATGAAACTGATGTAAAATCCAGGAAATGATTTAATCCACATGAGATGTCTGTAGCGCCAGACAAAAAAAATACATAGACTGCAAGGTCGAAAAAAAATAAATAATAATAATCCTAATGAAAGATGCCAGTAAGTTGGAGAAATATATTTACCGTTCCCATAGCCTCCAAAGTGGTATTATTTCCATCTATGGGTCGTCATCTTCAACCTGACAGATCGTCCTGAATGATGTCACGGTGGAGGTGCAGAGGAAATCTAAAGCCTTCACTTATGAAAATGAAACTATTTTCCAGGAACAACGCTGTACAAATATCTTCTGCTCGCGCTGCCCCCACCTGACATCATGTCATCTATGTAAACATTACACTAAGTCATCTGGGAGAGAAGCAAAAATTGAAAAACCGTTTCAACAATTCACATGTACTTTATATTGTGAGGGATTCCAAAAGTTTGTTGCATAGACAAGATATTTCACCAATTCGCATCAGTTTTTTCGGTGCCATTTGGCGCGGTGCGCAGAATTCATCACAAATTAATTTACATTTTTTGTCTCTTTGTGTCTGGATCTGTTTCTGCCTCAGCAACTTCCATGAAATCATATACACAAACATATGCAAGAATTGTATTATTTTTATTTTTTCCATGGAAATTTCAGGACTTTATATTTTAGGGGTAAATTCAGACAAACTGGGGGGGTTTTGCTGTAAGTGATGTCTGAAATTTCGCAGACCCGACTGGAAGATGTGCTTGATATCTGATAAGGAGTGAGTCTTGACATATATCAGATACATCCCTCACTAGGGCAGGGATCAGCAAGACTGATATGGAATACCAACGGTTTAGATAAAACCTCCGCCAATATGTACAATATATAGAGTTGTCCATCTCATCGTGCATTGGAATTATTCATAAAATTGTGCCAACCACCTTGTAGAGACCATAAAACAATTACATAGTAGCACCTATCGAAAAAAAACTTTTATGACAGTTTCCATACAAATACTCCTGATAGAGAATTAACTTGAAGCTACTGGGTCATCTGACAGAGCAAACCGATGTCTTGGTGCTTTGACATACACTGTCTATCAATAAGTATTTGGACACCCAAGCAAATGAAGATATCTGCGCTCGTGATGTACGTCACACCTTCCGCCATTAAATAGGAAACAGCACTGGCATTAGTCACATGCAAGATGCCACAAAGTGCAGAGATGTCTGATTTCGAGAAAGGGGTAATTGTGGGGTACTACAGAAATGGTCGATCCTTAAGGGACATAGCAAGCAAACTGAATTACCCAAAATCGACAGTGGCCTATGTGATTACAAAGTGGAAGGTGAACAGTGATTGTTGGAATGTGCCCCGAGTCAGCAGACCCCCAAAACTGGGAGACAGAGACCGACGAGTGCTGGCCAGAGAAACCGCACCCAACCGATGGCTCACATACACCAGGAGTCTCACCAGGCATGCAGGAGTATTGTGTCGCTCAATACCATCCGTAAGGAAGTATCTGCTGGGGTCTACCAACTATTGTATAGGAAGAAATGTTGTTTTTCTATTCTACCACAGGTGGCCAAATACTTATTGGTAGACAGTGTATGTCAAAGCACCAAGATATCAGTTTGCTCTGTCAGATGACCTTGTGACATCATGGAAAAGTCCACAAGAGGACTGGAAACTCTGGGGAGCGTGCACTAGGCACCACATGGGAGCCTAGTGGACATGAGGGAAGGTCAATATCAGCAATTATCATTTTGCCACAACTGTCATGGACCACCACTTATTGTAACCAAGGGCAACGATTCCCAAAAAGGGTGCTACGTAAACTCTCCAGTGGGCAACAACACTTTGGTTTGGAAGATGCAGGGTTCCTCTGTCCGCTTGAGAAGTCGGACATCTTCTCTTGCGGACAGAGAAGGACGGGCACGGAGTGCAAAAGAACGCACCCGATGCCCATTCAAGTGAATGACAGGTGTCACGGACACATCTAGTGTCCGCTCCTAGTGTCTGTGACAGATTTTGAGCGGACACTAGGAGCGGACACTACATGTCGGACACCGACGGTAGTGTGAACGCCCCCTAAGAAAAAAAATTCCTAGAATCGGGCAGGATTCAGTTGAGCGGCACCTAGTGAAGGATGCATAGGGATGGAGTTAGTGGAGGTGGTGAAAGGTCCTGTATAAGTTTGCATTTCAGCCACTTCCCATGTCCTTCTGTAGACTAAGGCACCCAGCGAGGCAGATGTATGACATTTGGGGTCCATGCTGGAATCTCAGATTGTCTAACATTTTTGTCCCAGGTTTGGGGGTCCAAAGCCTCACAAAAAGTTTGCACACCACCTGTAGTATAGAATAACTACATTGATATCCATGGTGCACTTGTAACTTCTATTGCTATGGTTGGGAATTCCTAGAGAGCCAAAGTTAATAGACTGACTTACTGCAGATCGGCTACAAAGATAAATAAGTCATGAATGAAACAAGGGAGGATTCAGTCCGGTCAAAAAGAAAGGGAATGTTTAAGTAACCTTTCAATGGAGAAAGCAAGAGGCTTACAGACTTCTACTTTTTACTCAGTAAACCTAGGAAAGTAGACGAAGACAGCTGTGCATACAGCGTGAATGCACGGGAACATGCACTCTTGACCCTGTGGCTGAAAAATAATATCTTCAAGCGCCTATGCCTCAGCGTGACTACATGTCAAGGAGTTGTAGAAATGTCATTTACACAAAGCCGCATGTATGGAGAGCGCCTTCGTCGTCTATGAAAGACGATATGAAATGTTTCATAAGAAAAATGAAATATCACGAGTCGGTATAATATTTGTTTTGTAACAGATCTTGAAATATGGCCGAGTAAACACAGCACAGATGTCTACGATTCTGACTTGTGGCTGGAAAGGACTTCTGAAGCGGCTCGCAACACAACGTTTTGGCCATAATGAAACAATCAGGCAAAAGACAACAATGGGGAATATAGGTGGTCAATAAGGATCCCGAACCAAAGAATTGAACAAAGCACATTCACTTGCTGACGTAAGACTACCAGATATGGCCACGTGTACTGTTGTGCTGGGTACTGTTGTCCTGCTCCTGCTATCCTCAGTGTCCCCCTATGTAAATGAGAATACAAAGAGAGAAACACAAAAAAGGACACATTTAATGGATTGTCCAGATCTAGAGATGAGCGAACACTAAAATGTTCGAGGTTCGAAATTTGATTCGAACAGCCGCTTACTGTTCGAGTGTTCGAACGGGTTTCGAACCCCATTATAGTCTATGGGGAACATATACTCGTTAAGGGGGAAACCCAAATCCGTGTCTGGAGGGTCACCACGTCCACTATGACACCCCAGGAAATGATACCAACACCCTGGAATGACACTGGGACAGCAGGGGAAGCATGTCTGGGGGCATAAAAGTCACTTTATTTCATGGAAATCCCTGTCAGCTTGCGATTTTCGCAAGCTAACTTTTCCCCATAGGAATGCATTGGACAGCGCTGATTGGCCAGAGTACGGAATTCGACCAATCAGCACTGGCTCTGCTGGAGGAGGCGGAGTCTAAGATCGCTCCACACCAGTCTCCATTCAGGTCCGACCTTAGACTCCGCCTCCTCCGGCAGAGCCAGCGCTGATTGGCCGAAGGCTGGCCAATGCATTCCTATGGGTATGCAGAGACTTAGCAGTGTTGAGCCAGTTCTGCTCAACTACACCATGTGCCGGTCAGCCCATCAGATGTAGCAGAGCCGAGGGTGCACTAGAACCCTTATGCACACTCGGCTCTGCTACATCAGATGTAGCAGAGCCGAGGGTGCACTGGAACCCCTGTGCAAACTCAGCTCACGCTAATAGAATGCATTGGCCAGCGCTGATTGGCCAATGCATTCTATTAGCCCGATGAAGTAGAGCTGAATGTGTGTGCTTAGCTCAACTACTCCACCGGCGTAGTTGAGCTAAGCACACACATTCAGCTCTACTTCATCAGGCTAATAGAATGCATTGGCCAGCGCTGATTGGTCGAATTCCGTACTCTGGCCAATCAGCGCTGGCTCTGCTGGAGGAGGCGGAGTCTAAGATCGCTCCACACCAGTCTCCATTCAGGTTCGACCTTAGACTCCGCCTCCTCCGGCAGAGCCAGCACTGATTGGCCGAAGGCTGGCCAATGCATTCTTATGGGTATGCAGAGACTTAGCAGTGTTGAGCCAGTTCTGCTCAACTACATCCACTATTCGTCTAAAATGGAGGTCACCTGATTTCGGCAGCCAATGACTTTTTACGATTTTTTTCAATGCCTCCGGTGTCGTAGTTCCTGTCCCACCTCCCCTGCGCTGTTATTGGTGCAAAAAAAGCGCCAGGGAAGGTGGGAGGGGAATCGAATTTTTTTGGAGTTTGCCACGTGATGTTCGATTCGAATCGAACACATCGAACAGCCTGATATCCGATCGAACATGTGTTCGATAGAACACTGTTCGCTCATCTCTATCCAGATCCATTAAACCTTTAAAGTACACTGATCTGTCTAGAGAGCTCCATTGTCCGCCAACAGTATCCATTCAGAGCATCAATGGATGTCCTCAACCTCAATGTCTACTGAGACCAATCAGAAGCCTATGACGTATGTGAGTGACATCACCAGTCCTTCTCCAATGACCACTGAGGCTCCTGATTGGTCTCAATAGTCACGTGAGGCTGAGGACGTCTGCACAGACACAAGACCAAATGGACACCAGTGGCAGACAATGGAGACGGTTATGCTTTATTTTATTATTTTACACCTCCCCCGGCCTACATTACAGGTTGCTCCAATTCCTTTAAGGATTGTCCACTTGCTTAATCTCATGAATCACTAGTGGGGACTTCATTCATTAGCACATCTTTACCCTATCAAATCTATTGTCTATATTTCCATCTCCGAGAATCCCTGATTTAAAATTCTTCATATATTTCCCCTCAGATAATGGAATCTTTCGTAGGAGACATGCCCTAAAACATTTTTAATCAGGACTTATTGCAAATGTTCTTCAATTTTCATTTTCGGTGCATTGGGATATTAGAAAAATTGACTGAGAAGGTGGATGGTGGTTTTAACCCATTCCCACCCTGCAGGAACACATCATGGAATACAAGTCATTTCCCCGAGCCAGTGCACTATTAGGGGCCGTTCACACGGAATAAACGTGAGCTGATTATGGCAAAATACACGTGTAAAAAATACAGATTGACAGGCAGATTGAAAAGTTTTTCTATGTACGGTAATGGTCAGCTGTATTCTGCATGTAGAACAGACACTGAAGACGGATTTTCTTTAGCAAAGCTCAAATATTTGGAAAACTTTCTTTAAAAAAAATGTAAATTCCCTAATAATTACAAAAATTTTTTGAAGGGATTGTCCAGGATTAAAAAAAAAATGGAAATGCATTCAGCAAAGGAGACGTAGAAGATAAAAATGCATTTATACTTACCTACATCTCTCTCCATTCCTGCTCTGGACAAGCCGGTATACAGCTGAGAGAATGACATCACTACTAGTGTTGTTCTGTATACTAAGGGTCAGTGCACTCAGAGTTTTTTGGGCGCTGATGTTGACGCTTTATCCGCATCAAAATCAACCTCCAAAAAAAAAAAAAGGTCTCCCAATATTCAGCGTCAAAATCAGCGCCAAAAACTCTGTGTGCACTGACCCTAAGGCTAAGTTCACACAGGGTTTTTTGGTCCGGAACCTGAGGCGGAGGCCGTCTCAGGTTGCGGACCAAAAAACATGTAGCTGTGACTGAATGCCAATGCTCTGCACCGGCATCCAGTCGCGCACTCTTCTCCAGATTAGGCCAAATGAATGGGCCTAGTCGGGAGGAGGGAGTGTCTTCAGGCCGAATTGCGAGGTGAATCCGCCTGAAGAATGAGCATGTCCGTTCTTTTTTCCGGGAGCTGGAACAAACGGCTCCCAGAAAAAAGACCTGACCGGCTCCCATTGATTTCAAAGGGAGCCATCTTTTTGGTCAGGATTTTGAGGCGAATACGGCCTCAACATCCTGACCAAAAATCCCCGTGTGAAATTACCCTAAGAGGGCAGTGAATCTGGTGGCCAGTCCAGCACCTAGATAAAGGTAAGTATATAAATCTCCCCTGCTGCATATATGCAGTTTTTCTTTTTAATCCTGGACAACCCGGTTTTAGGCTTGGTCACATCTGTGCATGGGTTTCCATTCGGGGGGTTCGCTTGGGGATCCTCTGAATGGAAACCTAAACCACATAAAAAAGCAGGGTATAGACGTTAATGGAATCTGCTTGGTTTACGTTCAGTTTCTGCACTAAGAGGGTGAACAATGCGGAGAGAACAGGCTTGCTTGTTGCATTTATCTCTCCGCATTTTTCATGCAAAGAGGTGAACAGAATGCCTGTACGGAGACCGTGCGCAGATGTGAACCGAGCCTAAGACCTTGCTCCAGCCCATAAAAAAATTTAAGTGACAATTACATTTTAAAAAATGTGAATAAAATTTAAAAGGTTGAAAAACTTTTGGTTATTTTACAGTTGACCCAAAAAAAATGAATGAATGAGTTTTACGGGCCTAAAAAACGGCGCCATTGAAAAATACAACTAATTCAGCAAAACACAAGCCCTTCCCTAAATATGAATACCAGTTAATAGATACATTACACATACTGCAACATGACAACTAAAACCCATCCTGCAAGAACAAATGCTAAAGTCTATAGCAATGAAAAATATAAAAACTTGGTATTATAGGCTCGAAATAGAGCGATCTTCATGGGGTTAAATAAGGTATAAAGGTGTCGGACTCCTTATGTGTCTTGGCCATCTGATTTACTTAGGTTATATTCCACCGTACTCCTATATTTTACTGCTCTTTTCACAACATTTGTTACACAATCCTAGATATAAACCAGCCCATAAAACCTGTCTCTGTGAAATCTATATTTAATATATACTAATGTTGATGGATCCTGTGATTTACCTCCACAGTTGATTTATTTTATGCCTCTTTATTGTATATAAATTATGCATTAAAAAAAATAATAAAAAATAATCGTATACAATTTGAACCGTTACGATGGAAATTCCAGATTTGGAGAAGGAACGGAGCAGGAAGGAGTTAAGGTTTTGTCCCTGGTGGATGGATGCGATTCTGGTTTTATGCTTTCCAATAAATTAATATAAAGGGGAAATATAGCTCTATTAAAGTGTGCAGCGTAGACGTGTGAGGTCTGGAACACTGAGGCGCGGCAGAACCCCCTGGGTGGCCCCGAGCACAAGGCGAGGATGTAGAGCGCAGTTTAATAGAAGTGAATTAAGCAAATAAGACCACAGGCTCTTCGAGTATAATACAAGGATCTGTCACTGCTTACTTTTTTGGACATAGGATTGTATGGAAACGGTTCCAAATGTGGAAATGGTTACGGTAATAAGTCGGCTTGGGAAAGCTACATGAACAATATAAAACCTTTCAGTAATTCTACTGTCAGTGGGATTGGAGTAAAATACGTCCCCCGTCCAAGTCTGCTCAGGTGACCTGTACATTTCCAGATGTTGTAGTATTACACACATGCCACCGGCGAGGAGTTATAACTCAATAAGACGCCGCCAACCTTCCCTCCGTTTTATTTATAACTTACCAATTATAGTTTTACTAAGAGAAAAAGTGCTAAGGTAAACCTCGGGTAATTGGGGCCAACAGGATCCGGGATTAGGAGGCTTTCTGGATTTATCCAGTTATTGTATAGCACAACTTTTAAGAGGCTACATTTACATTAAATGGGGAGACTTTTTTTGTTGCTTAGGGTCCAGTCAGATGACCAGTCATTGCACCATGGACGTATAGAAGTTCACTCTAGGTCCTCATGACAAAATATTAAGACCATGTTCTATTCTGATCCATGTTCCCAATTTAGAATAGCAGATTTCAATGTGCATTTTTCAATTTTCCTTCTTGGTTCTGCATCAAATTTTTGTTCTTTTTTCCTTCAAGACTCCCATAGGCACCACCAAGGATACAAATATTGCTTATCGGAATGCAGCCTGATGCTAGGCTCACACCTATGTTCGACTTTCCATTTGGAGGGTCCGCTTGGGGACCCCGAATGGAAATCTAATCCACTTAAAAAAGTGGTTATACCCGGAAAACCATGGACCCAACAGAATATAATGGAGTCCATTGGCTTTCTGCCCCCGAAATGGGTGAAAAATGCGGAGCGGGGCAAAAAGCCTGAACAGAGTTCAAGCGCTAGCATCTTATCATACTGGTTATTATTTTTATCTACATAGTTTACATCCAGAGCTGTGTTAAAAATTCAACTTGTTACCCAGTGGCGTAACTAGGAATGGCGGGCCCTGTGGTGAACTTTTGACATGCCCCCCCCCTTCCTGACCGACACCAAAGACCTTGACCGACCGACCCCCTGCTGCATTCCTGCGTGCTCTGTTGTGGCCCCAGTACACAATATTATGCCCCATAGTGGCCCCTGCACACAGTATTATGCTCCATAGTGTCCCCTGCATATACTATTATGCCCCATTGTGGCCCTTGCACACGGTATTATGCCCCATAGTGGCCCCTGCACACAGTATTAGGTTCCATAGTGGCCCTTACACACACTATTATGTCCCATAATGAACACCCATGAACAATTATTATACTCTGGGGTCTTTTCAGATCCCAGAGTATAATAATCGGAGACTCAGAGGAGGATACAAACATAAAAAAACCACTGTTATTTACCTATCTCCGACTCCGCTGTAGTCTTCGGTTGTGTCGGCCATCTTTAATGACGTACGGATGTCACATGACCCGGGACGCAGGTCCCGGTCAAGTGACGTCAGGGTCGTCAGACAACTAGGCCTGATGCCTGTACGGAGTGTGGAGAAGTAAGTAACAGTGTTTGTTATGTTAGCTTACCTCTCCCGGGCCTCCGATCATTATTCTTGGGGGTCTGAAAAAAACCCAGAGTATAATGATAGTGTTTGTGTGGGGCCCATAGGTCTCCTGAAGGTTACCTCTTTTTAATGCGTATAGGTTTCTGTTTGGGGGGGTCCCAAGCAGACTCCCCAAACAGAAACCTGAGCACAGATGTGAACCGGGCCTAAACATCACATTCTAAAATACAATTCTAGTATGTATAAAGGTAGACATGTATAGAAGCAAATACAGATAGATAGATAGATAGATAGATAGATAGATAGATAGATAGATGTACCCTGATGAGTTGAATAAATAGGCGATTAAAGCAGGAGCTGTCACAGCTCAGCTCCTGCTTTAACGCTGCGCTCCGGCATGTGTAGGCGCAATGTGATGACGTGAAGCCACCCTTAAAGGGGTTGTCTAGTTATTTTTTGCTACTGATGAGGCCATCAAAAATCTGTATTCACGTCTCTCTGGTCCAGGCCCTCTGACTTGTCTTTCCTCTAAGCTGTGCACTCTGGAAATTCTAGAGTTAACACATGCTACACCCTACAGACCGGTATCATTGTTTTCGAGCTTGCTGACCTCATAACCATGTGGTTTTAATTCTTTCTTTTCTATAGGGCCAAGTTTAGCGGGAACACTGCCCCCTGTTGATGTCTGTAGTGGCGTCACGTTTGTGCCTGGTGTTTGCTTGACATGCCATTTGGGAAGAGGTCACCGTTAACTTTAGCTCGGGGGTCTATAAACAGAAGACTGGACCTGTCCACTGGAAATGGCAGACCATGAAGAGGTGAGAAAATAGTTATCGGCCCCAATAGTAGCACTATCTTAAAAAATAAGTAAATTAAGTGAAAAACCTCTTCAAGAATTTTTTTGCCTTTTTTTAAATAAAATAATACTTCTAAGGCTGCATTCACACAGAGTAATGCCAGGCGTCATTTGTGTGTAATTTGTGTGTCTTTTACGGCCGTCATAAAACGTTTACATAGAGTTCTATAGGAAAAGACGTCCGTAATTTACTGCCGTCATTTACGGCCGTCATTACAATGACGGCCGTAAATGACGGCCGTAAATGACGGCCGTCTTTTCCTATAGAACTCTATGTAAACGTTTTATGACGGCCGTAAAAGACACACAAATTACACACAAATGACGCCTGGCGTTACTCTGTGTGAATGCAGCCTAAAGATAATCTGATAAAGTGTTCATCTTTAATATGTGGAGAGACAGTCGGGAAGTCATCCATTCCTCTAAAGCAACATGACTTGGGAAATATCGGTGGGCTGTCTTCATATTGCACTGAGGTTTCAGGTTCTCTAGAAAGGGAGAATCGGGACTGCAGTTGACACCAATGCGGATAACAGAAAAGTTGAAGAAACCTCCTGTGACAACTTCAGAACACACAATTGCTTGTAGTGATAATGGTAGTCACATATACAGTCAAGAAGTTGCTGTATGTCCAGGCAAAAATTAAATCTTGTCCTCGCTTCTGAATCCTTATGTGCAGTAGCCGCTTTTGCACTAGACTTCGGTTTCCAAGGTAGGAAGTAGCTGTCAGACAGTTGCTATTATCTGTCATGTTAGTTGTTACCCGGCCGCCTCGTACTTCCACCTCTTTTTGTTCTTACCCAGTAGTCAAAAGCAGTGAGAGAATTTTCCCAAACAGGGTTGGCTCTAAATGTATCTGGGCTACAGTCATTTGCTGTGGGCCTTCAGAGTCCATTGAAACCTGATATCTGTCCTGGTTCACCAAAACAGGCGTTGAAGACATCAAAGTCGCTGTAGAAGTAAGCAGAGCTGGCACCAAGGACCGTTGAGATGTGAGAAATGTTTTTTACCCTCAAAAATAAGTTGAATAACCCATTTAAGGATTGACTGATAGCATGATATGATATGATATGATATGATTTGATATTGACCCATAGCATGATATCTACATTATATCTACGGACTGTCTTTGTAATGTACGGATGTTTGAGCTTCTCCAGAGAGGGCCTTCACATCCATTCTCCTCTCCAGGCCATTAATGGATGTTCTGAATAAGGAACCTGAGATATGGAGACCTGCAGAACTTTGATGGTTGCAATTGTTCCACCTATCAGTTTTACCTAGTAGTAGAATTTTCTCAAACAAGGTTGGCTTTAAATATATCTGGGTTCTTGGGAAACATTCTCAATGGGCCTGTCTACCCAATTTACCATGGGCCTCCGAAGCCCACAAAACCCAGTATCTGTCCATGGTCACCAACAGACAAAGCCTTGCTTCCATTACTCTCACCGTGCAGAGACATGGTTAAATGAATCCTTCCCTATAGACTGTGAGATATGACCTGATATCAAGCATTTGTCAGACAGACCAGAACATTTCCCCTTATCTCCAGCCTATAAGGTTAAGTTTTAACAAGTCGAGGGACAGTGATGGATGACCGGTATAGCTCAATATTCGTATCAGCTACTTGAGCGTGCATAGAAATCAATATTACTGTCATGATGAGACACAACAGCATGAAAACAAAAGTAAGACACGATATTTCATGAAGTGGTTGCTTAAGGCTGAGGCCCCACGTAGCGAAAAACAGCGAAAAACCACTATGAGAAAAAACGCTGCAGAAACATATCAGGGATTTATTCTGCATTGTTTTTCATTGCGTTTTGCAGAGTTTTTCTTAGATTTTTTCCCCCTTATTAAACTTAAATTAAGAGATGACTACTAGAGATGAGCGAACAGTAAAATGTTTGAGGTTCGATATTCGTTTCAAGTAGCCCCTCAATATTCAACTACTCAAATCAAATATCAAACCCTATTAGAGTCTATGGGGGGAAAATGCTCGTTTCAGGGGTAGGCAACATTCGATCAAATTATATTTACCAAGTCCACGAGTGAGGGTCGGGCTGGATCCTCCGAGCAGTCTTCTCCTTGCAGCGTCCCCGCGGCATCTTCCGGCTCTGAATTCACTCTACCAGGCATCGGGCCTGGGTAGAGCCGACTGCGCATGTCCGCACTACAAGCGGACATGCGCAGTCGGCTCTGCCCAGGCCCGATGCCTGGCAGAGTGAATGAAGAGCCGGAAGACGCCGCGGGGACGCTGCACGGAGAAGACTTCTAAAGGTAGGAGAAGGACCAGCGTTGATTGGCCGACTGTATAGCATTCGGCCAATCAATGCTGGTTCTGCATCGAACTTTTACAATCGAACAGCGAGTGGTACTCGATCGAGTACGAGTATTTCGAATACCGTAGTATTCAATCGAATACCTACTCGATCGAGTACTACTCACTCATCTCTAATGACTACCAAGAAGTGATCTCTATAGAACAGGAAGTGTTGCAAAGTGCAATTTCCCAATTTTTTTTCTAAATATAGAATAGTGATGTGAAAAATTTGGAAAGCAACACCAACAACTATTCCGAAAAATTAGAAAACATTAAAAATATATTTAACATTAGCATGTGATTTCAGCAATAGGTCATTTTTACCGTCGATTGCCTGTAAATCCAGGCTAACGTTCTAAATAATGACATCCATTTCATTTCTGTTACAAATCCAATGTACAGATATTTCCCCTGTGTTTTACAATGACTCAATTACACATTAAATTCTATAACAGAAGACATGAGCAGAATACAGATAAGGCAGAAGAGAAAGTGTCCTACTATATTGTTATTATAGGTTTTATCGATCTCTAGATCGAGTCGGTTTTATGTGCTGTGAATATTTAGAATTTCACTCCACGAATCATAGAAGATTGATGGCGGGAAAAGACCCCCTGGTGCATCTAGTCTGCCCGTATAGTATTACCATTTTATCTCAAATGTACTTACAGTCACTTACTGTAGCTTTCCCAATTAGATAGTTTGTTCCAAGACTCAACTACTCTTTCAGTGAAGTGAGATGTACTGACATTGCATCTGATCTCCGCACTTATATCCATGGATATATCTGGAGTCTTATGCTGAGTTCACACGTAGTTTTTTTATCCGGATTTTGACATGGGTAGCCGCATCAGAATCCAGACCAAAATCCGCCTGCTTCGCGGCTTTCTGCTCCGGATTAGGCCCAAATGAATGGGCCTAGTCCAGAGGGATTGTCTTGATGCGGTTTCCGCCGCAGAATCCGCGTCAAGATAGGGCAGGTCGCTTCTTTCTTAAAACCGCTCACAGAAAAAGGAAATTCCCAGCTCCCATTGAATAGAGGAGGCGTTTTTTTTTTTTACCTGGATTTTGACGCGTCAAAATCCAGGCCAAAAAACTCCATGTGAACCCGGAATTAGACTTTTTTGTTGCAGATTTTGCTGAGGTTTTTTGAGCCAAAGTCAGGAGTGGCTTGAAAATGAATGGAAAATATAACGTAGGCTCTTAGGCCTGGTTCACATCTGCGTATTCCGTTTAGGGACTCCACATGGGGAATACCGAATGAATTGACAAGTGGTAAGCTTATGAATCCACACAGACCCCATAGACTATAATGGGGTCCGTGTGTTTTCCACGAGGTGTCCGCACGAGTCATGTGGAGAGGAAAGTAGTTCATGAAGTACTTTTCTATCCGCATGTTCCATGTGAACCACGTGGCGTCCATGTGCTTTCATAAGCTCACTCCTTGTCAATGCTTTTGGTATTCCATTTGAGGGGGGATCCCCATGTGGACTCCCCGAATGGAATACTGAACACAGACGTGAACCAGGCCTTAGATGTTTCCCTTCTTTATAACCACTGCCAACTTCGGCTCAAAAAAACACAGCAATAGCCGCAACAAAAAATGCTGCGTTTCCGCAACCTGGGGCCTCAGCCTTAATAAGAACCTTCAGATGACTGTAACTTATTATTACTGCTTTGGGGCGACGCCTCGGTCTCTGAGAGCTCAGTTTGATATTATTCATTGACCTAAAGCTCCAATGGCGTTTCCCAGAATAGAAACCTTATTATAATCCTTGAGAAGTCATCACGGTGACCTAAATCAAGAAAGTGAACAATCATACGACCTGTCTCATCCGAAACCACACAATACATCAGCCTACAAGAAGTCTAAAGGTTTCACAATGGAAGAAAACAAAAAGTTTTGTATTAATAATGCCAAAAACATCACAACATTCGACAAAATTTATTTCTTAATTATAAGGATTGTCTTTTAGTCTTTTTTGCTTCCTTTAATTCGGTACTTGATCCTTTAGCTCCAATGGTCTGGTATCTGTTAACCCAAAATGGTGCTGAATGACTGGAGACGTTCTATATACTGATAGGAATTTTGGTGAACAAACCAAGGGGACCATCTATTGGGACAGGACAGGGAATAAGTGTCTGATCATTGGGGGTCTCCTTGTTATTGGAAAATAAGTGCACTTGCTCCATTCACTACTATGGGGCTGTAAGCACATTACGGTCCCAGCGGCCCATAGACGTCAATGGAGCACTGGTCACACAAATGCTTTGGTGCTCCATTCAGAAGGAAGCCTAAGGGGGACTTTTGGTCCCCAATCCTCCTGATCACTGGGGAACAGGTAATCAGACACTTATGGATAGGGAATAACTGTCCATAATGGGATATCTCCTTTAATATATGAGTATACCTCACAACTGTTCCCTGATAGTAGATGTTGGGAAAAATAAAGATCTAGTATATCAGGTTTCAATATGCCCAATCTGTTCTTGTGCCAAAAGACAAGTTACTGTCAGTCATCTCTGGCAGCCATTTATCTTTCAGTTTCCACAGAGCCATGTATGTTTATAGAGAAGTTGGAGGAGCTATTATAGCTAGAACTTCCTGTGACTACTTGTACATGGAGCTGTATGTACTCCAATGGTGGTCACAGAGACAAGAAGTCAAGTGGTTGCTAGGCAACCTGAACTACCAACGTTTATGTCTCATATATATATATATACGCACACACAGATTTCTCAGAGCCAAATAATACTAATACCGAAACTGTTCTGAGAGATCCTGTAGACAAATAAAAATGTGTAGCAATTAGAGATGAGCGAGCAGTACTCGATCAAGTAGGTATTCGATCGAATACTACGGTATTCAAAATACTTGTACTCGATCGAGTACCACTCGCTGTTCGAATGTAAAAGTTCGATGTAGAACCAGCATTGATTGGCCGAATGCTATACAGTCGGCCAATCAACGCTGGTCCTTCTCCTACCTTTAGAAGTCTTCTCCGTGCAGCTTCCCCGCGGCGTCTTCCGGCTCTTCATTCACTCTGCCAGGCATCGGGCCTGGGAAGAGCCGACTGCGCATGTCCCCTTGTAGTGTGGACATGCGCAGTCGGCTCTGCCCAGGCCCGATGCCTGGCAGAGTGAATGAAGAGCCGGAAGACGCTGCGGGGACGCTGCAAGGAGAAGACTTCTCAGAGGATCCAGCCCGACCCTCACTCGTGGACTTGGTAAGTATAATTTGATCGAACGTTGCCTACCCTTGAAACGAGCATTTTCCCCCCAGAGACTATAATAGGGTTCGATATTCGATTTGAGTAGTCGAATATTGAGGGGCTACTCGAAATGAATATCAAACCTCGAACATTTTACTGTTCGCTCATCTCTAGTAGCAATGTTTCCAGTATAACATATTGTTAGTACGATGTCCATCAAGTTCAACTAAGGGATAAGAAAGGACATGACTGAAGGGACAACTAAAAAAATTAAGTGTTCTATACATTTCCATAACCATCTATTCTCCCTAGGCATCTAAGCTAGAGATGAGCAAGTAGTATTTGATCGAATACCTCCCCTGCATAGATATTGGTGTACTCAGTCGAATACCACGCGGTAAACGCAGTAAAATTCGATTCCCCTCCCACCTTACCTGTCTCCGGTGTCTCTCAGCACAGTCCGGTCCTGCAGCGGGTGAAAGACTCCATCGCATGTGACAGCTGAGGCCAATCAGCGGCCTCAGCGAAGGACACACAACATCACTAGCTGTGACATCCCCGGGTCCCTTCCTTAGGTCATTGAGGGCCACTGATTGGCCTCAAAGGTCACGTGATAGTTAAGGCCGGCTTCAACGGAAGGGACCCTGGACGTCACAGCTAGCGAGAAATTCGACTGCAAGAAGACAGCTATGCAGCAGGACTGGACCATGCTGGGAGGATGACTTTTTATTTTTCTCACCTCCCCTAATTAAAAAATAAAATTAAAGCCTGGAAAATCCCTTTAAGGCTAAGCAGGCCGCAGGAAAGAAGCAGCAGAGCATCGCTGTTCTTCCCGCAGCGCTTTAGACAGTAAGTTCGCAGAGGTTTCCTCTGTGGACTTTCTGTTTCAATTATACCTATGGGGAAACCGCCGGCATTTCTGTAGGTATAATTGACATGCTATGATTTCCAAAACCGTGCCGGTTTTGGAAATCGTAGCATGTTCGCACTGCGGTTTTACCGCAAAGTGGGCATGGGATTCGCTACAATCCCATCCACTTTGCCCTAACTGTAAACCGGCACAATTTTTCCTGCGGCGTTAACATCCATGAGGGCCCGGCCTAAATATATTTTCTCATAACTAAACAAAATTAACCCTGCGTCTTCCCAAGAGGTAAAGGGGGTATTTAAGACCCCTCCGTCACCAATGCCCGGGGCTATCGTAGGCACCCCCTATAGCAGCTTCTCCTAACATATATTTCACTTTTTTTTCTCTCTTTCATTCTAAAAATGTTTCTATTGATCACTGGTTTCAGTTTTAGTTAAAAAAAAAAAAAAGGCTCTGTATAATATCTGAACTCCCTCCATAGAGCTAAATTGGTTCTTGCTCCCTCGTATGCACTCAATCCAGCCGCAGCGAGTAGGTATCCATAGGAACCGAGGATAGAAAAACAGCAGATGGAATTGCAGGGACAAGATCAATGGCTTGACACGATTGTTATAGAACAAGGCAACTCCAGTAATAATAACTTAATGTTCTTGGTGTTAGATGGGTTACAGCTGCAAATCACAGACGTATTACTGATATAATTACACATTAAATTGGCCGGACCTGTGTGACCCAATGTTACAGCGCGAAGAGCGGAGAAATACAACCAGAAAAACTCCTCTACTTCCCTTATTCTTCTTACTTCACTTTATCAGAGCCCTTAGAGGATGTTATTCTTGTAAGGGCCCCTTCACACTGTCGGTGTATTCTGTACATTTTACACGTGTAAAAATACACGTGAAAAATGTAGTTAGCCATTGAGTTCAATAGCATGTTCGCATAACACGCGTCTTTTTGCGCGCGCGTTTACGTTGCGCGCAAAAAGACGCGCGTTATACGAACGTGCCATTGAACTCAATGGCTAACTACATTTTACATGTGTATTTTTACACGTGTAAAATGTACAGAATACACGGAGCGTAAACTCCGTGTGAAGGGCCCCAAAGTGCTAAATTTACTCCTCATTAAAATTGTCAGAGAATTGTTTAGAAAATACCCATAATAATAATAATAAAAAAATAAAAAAAAAAACATCAAAATCACCAATTTATTCTGAACCTTGTCTGGGTCCCTGCCAGTCTCTACTTCCTGATCACAAAGGAAATGAACTCTCCATCAGGGTCAACTGTACTGCCTATTATTATACACTGATCTCATTAATAACACAGTAAACAGCAAGCTCTGAAGCTCCCCCTAGTGGTGGCTGCAGGCAGATCAGATTTCATTTTTTATGTTTTTTTTGTTTTGTTTTTTGTATGTTTAAAACAGTACAAACACTTTTGCTCCTCTACAAAGTAATGGATAGGACTAATATAAGAGTAAATAAAAAAAAAAAACCCAAATATCTACCGTATATACTCGAGTATAAGCTGACCTGAATATAAGCTGACCCCCCTAATTTTACCACAAAAAAAATGGGAAAACTTATTGACTCGAGTATAAGCCGAGGGGGGAAATGCAGCAGCTACTGGAAAATTTCAAAAATTAAAATGGTCAGAGTTTTTGGGTGCAGTAGATGCTGGGGAAGGGGAGGGGGTGTTTTGGTTGTCTGTCTGCCCCTTCCCTGAGCTTGAGGACTGTTTTTTCTTCCCCCACTTGGAATTCAGTCTGGCTGAATATAGGGTATCTGCAGTGCTCCTATTAACCCCTTCCTGACGGAACAGGAGCACTGCAGATCCCCTATATTCAGTAGACCGGGCACTGTCAGACACAGAGATACCTAATGTGTACGTGTTTCACAGTAATTTTCTACTTTTATATGTATTCTAGGGAAAGGAGGGATTTACAACTTTTATTTTTTAAAAATCTTTGGGGGGTTTTTCCACTATTTTATGGGAGATTCTGTACATTGATATTGTGGCTGGTCATAGACCCCCCCCCCCCTCACCCTCCTAAAAAAAAAATATTTTTTTTTTTTTTTGCTGACTCAAGTATAAGCTGAGGGAGGCTTTTTCAGCACAAAAACTGGGCTGAAAAATTCATCTTATACTCGAGTATATACGGTAGTTAAAACTTGCCAAAACTTACAGTACAGTGCAAAAACTTTGGACAGGTTACCAACGTGTCCATTTTGCAATCAATTTTCCTTCTTCTTTTTTCTTTGCACATGCTCAGAATGAAGACAAGTGGAAAAAAAACAGATCAAACAAAAATGGACACTTTTGTAATGGATACCAAGGACGAATTCCTCCAAAAAATTATGGTATGTGTTCTGTATCCACTTGTGTCTGTTTTTTTGACGAATCCGTAGATCATTTATATGGAGTCACAAGAGACAGATATCAGACACAGATGTGAACCTATCATCATATCACCATCTGAACAGTCTCTCCCCTCACCTCCTGTCTCTATCCCTCTTCCCTCATAGATTGTAAGCCCTCGCGGGCAGGGCCCTCTACCCCACTGTGCCAGTCGGTCATTGTTAGTATTATATTTATTTGTATATTCTGTGTACTGTATGTAAACCCTCAAATGTAAAGTACCATGGAATTAATATAATAATGTACAGCACCATGAAATTAATATAATAATATACAGCAACATGGAATTAATATAATAATGTACAGCACCATGGAATTAATATAATAATATACAGCACCATGGGATTAATATAATAACGTACAGCACCATGGAATTAATATAATAATGTACAGCACCATGGGATTAATATAATAATGTACAACACCATGAGATTAATATAATAATGTACAGCACCATGGAATTAATATAATAATGTACAGCACCATGGGATTAATATAATAATGTACAACAGCATGGAATTAATATAATGTACAACACCATGGAATTAATATAATAATGTACAGCACCATGGAATTAATATAATAATGCACAGCACCATGGAATTAATATAATAATGTACAGCACCATGGAATGAATATAATAATATACAACACCATGGGATTAATATAATAATGTAAAGCACCATGGAATTAATATAAAATTGTACAGAACCATAGATAATATAATAATGTACAACACCATGGAATTAATATAATAATGTACAACACCATGGGATTAATATAATAATGTACAGCACCATGGAATTAATATAATAATGTATAGCTCCATGGAATTAATATAATAATGTACAACACCATGGGATTAATATAATAATGTAAAGCACCATGGAATGAATATAATAATGTACAACACCATGGGATTAATATAATAATGTAAAGCACAGTGGGCGTTCCAAATACACTCAAACACAGGACTGCCCACCTGACACTAGAGAGCCTAATTAGCTTATTGAATGCTGAAACTAAATGCACCTATTGCTCAGGATTGGTGGAGACAAAAAAAAAATAAAAAAATCCACCTGGAGTAAATCCTATTAAAAGAGTTGGATTTGATGGAGGTGACTAAACGATCTCTTGCGCATGGTAATATCCTTTTGGCAGTGGTGTAACTAAAGTCTTGTGGGCCCCCTGCAATCTTTTGTCCGGGACCCGCTGCCTCATCCCTACAGTGAATTCTTGATAGTGATGGTTACGAGTGCTAAGAAGTTTAATCCACCTTAGTGTGGTTAGGGGGATCTGTGGGTCTCCTTGGCTTATGGGCCAGATGGAAACTGCAATCATAATACTGATGCCAGTGCTTATGGGCCCCCTAAGATGCCATGGGCCATGGTGTGACTGCACCCTCTGCACCCGCTCAAGTTACACCCCTGTCTTTTGGCACAACTACACTATACAACACAATTCTACACAAAGGATGGTGAACATAAAGAAGTAATACCACAGCCATGCATGAGACAAGGTTCTCCAGTCCTACATGACCAGTTAATATATGCATTTTATATAGTGGATATTTTTACTATACCCCTGTACCCTGTCCGAGATCTCTTCCAAAACTTGAAACAACTAGAGAGAAATAAAAGGGCATTAAACATATGAAGAATAAAGTTTCTATAGCTTTGATATAAAATGGTTGCCACTTCTGGCATTCTCCAGGTAAACAGACAGGTGGCCGGGATAATTAGGAAGCCTTCTTAAAATGCACAGTCGGCACTTGATTCTAAGAATCACAGATGTTCCGGAGCTGTGGACTTACAACACATCTGTTTCCCACCACTGTGTTCCAACAAAGCCGTCTCTGCCGGACTGATTGAAGACTATAATATACTCCTGGGGGACGGCAGGAGGGAACAGGTTGTATTGTTTACTACGTCACCACCTCCGCCATAGAGCAGCTTTCCATATCATCAATCTAATACCTTGGAACTCCTCAATTTTTCTTAATTGCAATTACATTTCTGATATAATTATCGATTCAGTAAGTAATTAGACCTATTGTTAGGATGGATCCCGGGGACGTCATTTGTCTTCAAGGTCACATAATTCATTGCCTGACTTCCTGCTGTGACCAGGTAATTCTTCAGTAATAATGAGCCTCATACATAAAAACCTCTAGAGTCAAAAAGTTGCCAATAGCGCCCACTCAGGATGCAGAGTTTAAGAAAGCATTTGATTGATTGCTATGGAGAACTGCTGGTTTTTTAGGCTAAAATAATTTTTAAACCTCAGGTCAACTATGAGGGCTGAACTTAGAATAAATGCCACTTGGCCATTCTCCTATATGCTCAGAACTTGTACATTTACAAGCACAACCAAGGGTCAGCACAGGCAACATATGTGTCATTTATTCACCTAGCCAACCACCAGGACCTAGCCGATTACAAAAATGTAGGTTTTGTGCACCCAGTTTGGAGCTGTGGCCACATGTTCATGTAGTCTCTATGGGACTGACATAGACAACAGAGTGCTCAGCTATCTCCCTTAGTCCCCTAGTCTGTGAATAGAGCAGTAGTGCACATGGGAGACCATATAAATGGGGCAAATGGGTCACCATCATCATGGCCATCAAACAATTCTCACCTATGCAAATCCGTAGAAAAAATTCAGTTGCCACTCACCATATGAACATGAAGTCTTCGGGGTGTGCGATTCGTGCTCCGGGACTCATCGGAGCTTGGATAATGCAACAGGAAGAAAAAATACGTATCCACAACCCGGCTTCTAAAATTTAACTTTTAATCCATGAAATTTAAAATTCCAATGTGCAAAAAGTAGGAAAACAAACACATAGTGCAGAGAGAATAAAAATACGCAACTGACGCGCAACTGATCAAACCATGCTAAGACTAAGGGATTAATAATCCCGAAACGCGTCAGTTGCGTATTTTTATTCTCTCTGCACTATGTGTTTGTTTTCCTACTTTTTGCACATTGGAATTTTAAATTTCATGGATTAAAAGTTAAATTTTAGAAGCCGGGTTGTGGATACGTATTTTTTCTTCCTGTTGAATTCTCACCTATCCCTAGGTTTATAATAGGGAAATTGCTTTAAAAGGAACTTACCACTAGTTAGATCATTGTTTAGTGTCCTAAATATCCCTATATCAAGCCTACCTGTGCCTGGGATGGGGTTTTTTTATACACTCAGTGGTCAAAAGTCACGTGACGTCATGTCCCAGTGCTGGTTGTGTCGGATATGATGCTGAAACAGTGTGACGTAATGTGGCCTATGGCACTAGTGTCGGCAGGATATCTGTGCAGTCTTATGCAGACAGGTGTCTCGTGAACATGGCAGCACGTCACAAGCTAAGTGACTTTGAACGTGGGATGATAATCGGTGCAAGGGCATGAGGCGTAGCATTTTGGAGATTACCCGAGGTCGCAGAGACAATGTTGGCAGCTGTGTAAACCAGCACACCATTGACCACGAGTGTTCCATGACCGGATGTCACGTGACCTCCGCAGAGTTGTATGGGACTCTCAACATTCTACTGTGTGTCAAATCGCCGCTAATTTGAATGTGGGGCGCCAGGACCCCATTTCCACCAGGACTGTAAGCCGATAAGTGCATAGAACAGACTTTAACAGTTGACGCCCGCCCCCTGTCCCTTTGTTGATGCCGCAACACAGAGCTCGACAACTGGCATGGGTCCGCCACCATCAGCATTGGACCATGGAACAGTGGCAGCATGTGGCATGGTCTGATGAATCATGGTTCCAGTTGTACAGAGATGATGGGCGTGTGAGAGTGTGGCGTATGCCCCATGAAGCCATGGATCCTGCATGCCAACAGGGACGTGTCCAGGTGGGAGGTGGCTCCGTCATGGTCTGAGCCGTGTTTACATGGTCGCAATTGGGCCCCATTGTCTGGGTGCAGGGATCAATGACCGGTGCTCGATACGCGCAGACCATTTGCACCCCTTTGTGGCATTGGAGTTCACTGATGGGGATGCTGTGTACCAACAGGACAATGCAGCATGTCATCGCTCGTTGGTAGCATGGAACTAGCTTAAAGAATACACTAGTGACCTCACGACCCTCAATTGTCCTGCCTGCTCACCCGACCTCAACCCCATAGAGCATTTATGGGATGCTGTGGATACCAGTATCTGCTCCATGGACCCAGCACCAACTACACAGGACCAATGGTGAGCTGCAGTGCAGACTGTGTGGATCAATATCCCTCCAGAACTCTTCCAACACCTCGTGGAGTCCATGCCTCCTGGTCTTTCTGCAGTTATCAGGGCTCGCGGAGGGGCGACCTGCTATTAACCACGCATCCAATACCTTCCCATGACTTTTGGCCACTGAATCATGTGATATACAGTCCATGGTCATGTGACATACAGTCTTGGTCATGTGACATACAGTCCATGGTCATGTGATGTACAGTCCATGATCATGTGATGTACAGTCCATAGTCATGTGATATACCGTCTATGGTCATGTGATATACAGTCCATGGTCATGTGATATGCAGTGTATGGTCATGTAATATACAGTGCATGGTCATGTGATGTACAGTCCATGATCATGTGATATACAGTCCATGGTCATGTGACATACAGTACATGGTCATGTGATGTACAGTCCATAGTCATGTGATATACAGTCCATGGTCATGTGACATACAGTACATGGTCATGTGATGTACAGTCCATAGTCATGTGATATACAGTCCATGGTCATGGGATGACACACAGGTACACAGCTCGTTATAGTCACAGCATAGTAATCAGACATCGGCCTGGTAACAAACTGTGCACCTGTGTGTCCATCACATGACCATGGACTGTAATATCACATGACCATGGACTGTACATCACATGACCATAGACTGTAATATCACATGACCATGGACTGTACATCATATGACCATGGACTAATTTTTATCCACTGAGAGTAAACAGAAACAATGACAGTAAGCAGAGATCTAGAAAACCGGGAGAAATTGATACAGAAAGTATATTGGAAAACTTTTTATTAAACAAACACTGGTCTCCTAATACTGCTCTGACAGTGGAGAAATCCTTTAAGTTTTCGTGAAATATCCAATGTTTTCATACCTTGTCCAAGGCATTGCACTATATGACACTTTTTGACAGCAGAGAGGTTCTTTTTCGTTCCTTCTATCCATCTTAAGTAGCTTTAATTATCACAGGTGTTTGAGATTACTTTCAGTGATCCAAAGAGACCTGAGACACACGACCAGCCATGAGTTTAATTGAAAAACAAAAAATTAAGTCTTTATGACACTTAAATCCAATTTGCATAATAATTTGGAATGCGGTGTATATGTATATACATATATAAATAAATGTGGAAGCAAAAATAGAGAACTTGAAACACTAGAGAATTATTCCCTTTAATTGCATGGCAATCTACAGTATTTTTTACAGTATTCCAAGCCTGGTATGAGGATATTTGGGACACCAAATCACTTGACCTTCTGTATCATACGACAGGTTTTCTTTAAGGGACCACTATTGCTCTTTCTTCTGTATCATGGAGTACATATATGTTCACATTTAATATTAATATATATATATATATATATATATATATATATATATATATATATATATATTACTAGCCTCTGCCTGTGACTTCGTCTGCATGTTGTTGATGTCGATGATCTGCCTATATTCAGCAAATTGCTGCTGTCAATGGTTTGCCTACTTCGGCATTTCGGTAGCTCTTAAGCTGTCTTGCTGCTGAAGTTGTTCCTCACGCCATGCCTGTGATTGTTCCGGCATCACAGCAGCTCTCTGGGACTCCATATAATGAGCGTGTTGTTTGTGTTGATGATCCCCCTGCTCCAGTGTTTCAGCAGCTGTCAAGCTGTTCTGCCGCTAAACTCATTCCTCGCGCTGTGCCCGTGATTTTTTCGGCATCTCAGTAGCTCGCTGGGAAGCCATATAATGAGTGTGTTGTTGGCGCCGATGATCCCCCCGAGTATCTCTTGAGGAGAACTCTGTTGACTTCTGGCTACCTTCATAGCTCTTGTTGTTTAAGAATTTTGCGACAAATTAGATTTTCTTTTTCCCAGCATGTTTATAAATAGAAAACATTGTCAAGAGACAGCATCACCATAAAATTAATATTTTTTATTGGAATATAGTATAAAATAACATGTATGAATAAATATAATAACAATATAAAAGGAGAACCAATGGGACCAAATATTAGCCAGTATGTGGGAGACAGTCTTTTAAAGAGTCAATAATAAAAAAAAAACATGTACAAGGTTTACAAAAAGGTGCAAAAGAAGAGAAACATTCTCAAAAAAGAAGTGAAAACCAACAAGTGCTAATTAGTAACATAGTGGACAGTGTGAACCAACAAATGCACAAAATTAAAAGAAAACCAAGCATGGAGTGTAATAAACACAATAATAACAATAATAGCAGCATGCCTACCACAGAACTGGTGCGCCCAGTACTGTGGTAGGCATGCTGCTATTCTTGTTATTAGTGGTAATCTGGATAGAAATATAAATTAACAGCCCTCGAAAAAATTATACTAGATGGTATATACACAGGTGAAGTGAATGAGTGATGAATGCTACTGTATGGCACAAAATTACTCACATTGGGAGCCAAGTGTTGGGCGTTTGTGTTATAAATAGACCTTGTAGATGTCCTCGAATAGCAACTAACACCTGGATCCTATTGAGAATTTTTATTGGACTGGAAAATTGTTGCTTGCCAATGGATCTTGTCCAATGTGGTAAATGTCTATCAGTAAGAAATGTGGTAGATCTCTATCAGATTTCATAGACGGGTTCCAAAATAAATTCTTATTTGTAACTGCAGCTAAATAAAGAAACTGGCAAAACATACTTTTTTAGTATTTTTTAGATAAATAATATCTTGGGAAGGGAAATGAAATTCCTACTTTGGGACCAATGTTTGTGTAAGACACTTAAAATAAAAGAAGAAAAAACTTTATTAATAAAAAATTTTCTGAATGCTTGTGTCTGTAGAAGTGCAAATTGTGGCTCTTAAAGGGTCAATTATGGGGCATGTGAAAGGGGTTGTCAGAATGACAAAATCTCTTAAAGGGTTGTTTGGGGTCTTAAATTTACTTTGCTGTATCCATCAGATTCTTGATCATGGACCTAGAGCAGGGGTAGGGAACGTACGGCTCTCCAGCTGTTGCAAAACTACAACTCCCAGCATGCATACTGGCTCTGCTGTTCTGGGAACTCCCATGGAAGTGAATGGAGCATGCTGGGAGTTGTAGTTTCACAGCAGCTGGAGAGCCAAAGGTTCCCTATCCCTGGCCTAGAGGTTCTGGCTTGGGTCATGTGATCTGAGCCTCCTGACTACATAACACAGGTAAGTTACCTATGAGACCAGAAGAGATGACAGGGCCAGAGCGACCTGGGGGTTGGGAGGCACCAAACACATGGCTCCAGAGTTGGAACCAGGTCGGAACCCCTAGTTCCATGATGAACAATCCATCAGGTAAATTGCTAAATTAAGTGTGCACCCAGAACCTCTACATTCTGTAAGGTGGAAGCACTGGTCTGCCACTGGAACAGTGGTACATTTCCTTACCAGTATGGAAGGGATCTGAGACGTATGATCACTAAATTGATGAAGATCCCAAAGTTAGGATCATAGATATTTATAGTATAACATGTGGATATTTCATAGCTATCTAAGATGGACATATCCTTTAAGTGGGTTTGTCTCATCTCAGAGCTTGGGGGCCTGTTATAAGGATGTGCCACTAATATCCAACTGGCAGTGGTCCAACTATTGTAAGCCTCGCAAATACCTACAATGTAGTGCAGCGTCAGTAAGAAAGTATAGGGCCATCTTGTCTATTCTCAGTTATCCTCTGAATTTTTTGGGTAGCCAAATGGACAACTATTATAGTGTATATATCAATGAATGTCCGTATAGCCACCTAGTAAAATAATTTACCGACCCAACAAGAGTGGATCACCCTGGCCTGGCCTTTACCTTTAGAACAATGCAATACCCCATTGATGGTTTATCCTTCCTAGAGATGAATGAACTAGGGGAGCATATACATAGGGAGCATATACATTCCGATGCTGCGATGGGGCCTTAGTAGCCTCCAGGGGCCCTTGGAGGCCAGAAGAAGTCAGAAGACAAACGTATAGGACCACAAGGGAGTCCAGGAAAGGTGGTCTAGAGGGAAGGTGGGTATTAGTCTTTTTTATGTTTCCGCACCTCCCCTGGGCCTCCGCTCATTATACTCTGGGGTCTAAAGAGACCCACATTGTAATAATAGCACTTCTGGTTCAACAAAACAGTCAGGCAAACCTCCCGATGATTGCAAAATGAATCTCACTTATCTCTTTTCCTTCCAATATACCAGACAATCCCATGTTGGATAATTACAAGGAAAAATCAGTTTATGTTGATTTTTCGTCGTCCCAATTAGCCTTGGAAGGTAAATAATTGGATGTAGTGTATAGTTCTATATTATTATTGCTATTCCATTTATTCATGTGTTTACTCTATACACAATATTCCTTGTTCCCCATAATGTAATGAGAAGATGATATTAATCTCCAGTTTCTGCTCATTTCTAATGTAATGGCTAATCAGTTTAATAGATCCATTTTTCATCTGAAATTAGCGCTGTCACGGTGACTCACACGTCTACATGAGGCGCTCTAATCACATTTTAACAGAAATGTATCTGTCAGTGTTGTTTAGTTCCGACAAGAAAGACTAATCCCAGGTTGTTGTTCTTGGCCAGGGTGATGATCGACAACCATAGACCTGCTTTTCAACTCGGCTTGGCTTGTGAAAAATGATGGCATGACCTACTGTATGGTGAGTTTATTCCCATTTAATAAGCTGTCTCTCTTCTCTGTGACCACAATCATTATTTCTTTAACCGTGGTTGAGGGATTATATTGCAATGTGCGCTCCAGAAACTCCATCTTTTAATACCATGTTATTAATGCTGATTAATGTCTTATACCAGATTCCCAGGTCACCACTGGGGCTTCTTAAAGTCACCACTAGGGGGAGTTTAGGCTAGTGGTGGCTCTTTAATTGGTCGGACTTTGACTTTAAGGGAATCTGTCAGGTCCAAAATGCCTCCCAAACAATAGTGCCATGTAGGGGTCTCTAATAGGAGCAGAAACATTGTGACCACAAACCAATGAAACAACGTAGAGATGATCATCTTTTCATGGATATGCATATCAGCCTGCAAGTGCACTGGGGGCGGAGCTTGATTTACTAGGTTTGCTTATAAATAGACACTAAGCAGGTGGCACTGGGTTGTGATTTCAAGGGATGTTGAAGCACTTGCAGCTGTTTGTAGGCAAATCTGACAAATCAGTCACACTGCACACACAGGCCAATAAAAAGATTATCTCATCATTTTTGGGCTACAAAAACTTCAATATACTATCATTGGTAAAGTGTAGTTACTCATACGAGCCACTAGAGACAGTTTTCTTCCTTCTGGAGGAGCTCATTTACTTTGTCCAAAGTAGCATTGCCCATAAAACTCCCTACACCAGATTGATCTTGGTAAGGAAAACCAACAACCCCCCAAGAGCCACCTCATTGGCCTCTCACCCAGCCAACCAATACCCTATTCTGTACTGATGAAGAAGAAGAACTCAGAAGCAGTGGCCTACAAGTCATTGACTCTGGTTTGGTTGTTTCAAGGATCCTCATGGGTTAGACAGTGACTTATACGATAACAACCTATAGGGGGTTTTCAGGGGGTGAAAGCCGGGTTGGACTGGCCCTCCATAGGACCAGAGGATTCTATGGTGGACCCCTTATAAAATAGCGCTCCAAAAAGTCGAGCAGAAGGTAACCCCATTGAGAAATGACATATCATCTAGGGTCTATTTCAGATTACAATTACAAATTACAATTTATTAGCCCTGACTGATGATATTTCTGTGCAATGATAACAAAAAAGATTACGATGCAATTCAAAGTACATGTTGTGCATAGATGTATGGTGGGCCCCAGTACCATTTCTTCTCTAGTTTAATAACCTTACGTTGTTGACCTTTGATGGCCACATACAATATCCTTACCCAAGACAGGTGAGCGACTACTGTTTTGTGAGTTATGTTACCAATGTGTAATTGCTGCCTTTTCAGGAGTCGGGTGATCTGACTACATATCCTGTCTGGTAAATAATAATATAATAATAAATTTTATTTATATAGCGCCAACATATTCCGCAGCACTGTACAATTTGTAGGGTTCAAATACAGACAGATACATTACAAAGAAAGTCATTTCAAACAATGGGACTGAGGGCCCTGCTCGCAAGAGCTTACAATCTATGAGGTAGAGGGGGTGACACGAGATAGCAGGGGCGGCATTGCTTATACAGAGGTCAGACACTTTTGTAATAGAGGTGACTGTCATTACATAAACATAAGACTTTATGAGCCGTCACCAGTCGTGTCCTTTAACATGTGGATGGAGCTTGGACCTATAAAGTTATCCTGAGATGACATCATATCATGTGGGGAAATGTGGGAGCGGGGACAGAGGAGGGTTAAGGGTTTACGTTAGACATTGTGATAGGTCTGTCTGAAAAGATGCGTCTTTAGTTTGCGTTTGAAACTGCAGAAATTGGGAGTTAATCTGATTGTCCGGGGTAGAGCATTCCAGAGAAGTGGTGCAGCTCGGGAGAAGTCTTGTATACGAGCGTGGGAGGTTCTGATAATAGAGGATGTAAGTGTTAGGTCATTGAGTGAGCGGAGAACACGGGTTGGGCGGTAGACAGAGATGAGGGAGGAAATGTATGGAGGTGCGGCATTATGGAGAGCCTTGTGGATGAGAGTGATAACTTTATATTTTATTCTATAATGAATAGGCAGCCAATGTAACGACTGGCACAGACCAGAGGCATCGCTGTAGCGTCTATCCTGATAGATGAGCCTGGCCGCTGCATTCAGAATAGATTGTAGAGGGGAGAGTTTAGTGAGGGGAAGACCGATTAGTAAGGAGTTACAGTAGTCAAGGCGAGAATGAATCAGAGAGACAATAAGTGTCTTTAGTGTATCTCTGGTAAGGAAAGGGCGTATTCTGGAGATGTTTTTGAGGTGGAGGTGACATGAACGTGCAAGTGATTCAACATGAGGGGGTGAAGGAAAGGTCTGTGTCAAACATGACCCCGAGGCAGCGGGCCTGCTGCCTAGGAGTTATAGTAAGGCCTGAGACTGCAATGGATATATCAGGGACAGATCTATTAGATGGTGGAAACAGTAGTAGTGCAATCTTGGAGAGATTTAGTTTCAGATAGAGTGAGGTTCTCGTCATTCTTGTCCCAGGCCAAAACACTGGAGGTCTGAGTCTGTGAGCGCCTATGGGAACACCTCACGTGGACTCCTGTAATTTGAGGTTGTTGTTTTGTAACCATTGTACTGCAATCAAGCTCAGTAAAAGTTTAGGTTCTGGTATTCCAGTGTTGGGTGGTACTTTCTGACATGACTACACTTCACCACCAGTCTGCACACAGGGACATTAGGGACGAAGTTTTCATCCATCTGAAGGTGAGCTCATTTCTTACCATCTGAAGAGGAAATGCATTGTAGAGAAACCTTACAAACAACACGAGATATGTTTTGCAAATACTCACAATGTTAACCCACCTATTTCATTTCACCTGGAAGTGCTATAATCATATTATGGGGTCAGACCCCAGAATATAATAAACATAGACCTAGGGAGGTGCAGAAACATTCTAAACACATACTCACCTTTCCCAGAGCTCCCTGGCAGAATCTGGCACTGCATCATGGTCATCTTGAGGCCTCTTCCAGCCTACTAAGTTATTTCACGGGCTCCGTAAAACCACTTAGGCCAATGATTTGGTCTCAGTAGTCACATTGGGAATGCTGATGTCATGGTGCTTTAACTGTAGGTCGGGCCTCAGCTCTCCTCCAAGGCCCATGACACTACCCAGGAGGCTGGAAGACTACCAGAGAAGGAGATCATCATTGTTCATTATGTTTCTGTATCTCCTTTGGGCCTCAAATTATCTGAAAAGACCCCCAGACTATAATATGGAATCCAAAAAGTTCCAGGATATGTTGAACCCAAAACTTGGAAATTTGGTTCTAATCTGGTTTGTTACAAACCACTTTGCACATCTCTAATTATTCATGAATAGTTGGTGGTGGGAGAAGCAATCACTAACCGTTTCAGTCCTAGTTGGCCCTGTAATAAGAGGCCCAGGTTGATTTTTGCCATCAGACTCTTCTTTATTCTCTATTTTTAATGCTCCATTTTTGTATTATGTGACTTACTAACACTAAGCAGAAAACAAATTTTTCAGTTAACTTGGGAAACTTTTTGCCTTTATCCTGTGCTCGGCAGTCTCATGCAGCGCTCCGGTCCTTGCAAGGAGCAGAATTGCCCATGATTCACTATTAACTGCAGAGAGATGGCATAATGAAGCTTTTACTCCCAGTCATTTTACCTTTGATCTGAAATGAAGGTGCCCACTTATTGTGTAGAAAGTGCAGGATGTGCTTACAAAAAGGACAGAATAAAGACACATAATATAAAGATGCTGAGTGGCTAAGTACAGCCGTATATTGAACTCTACTAGCCGCGACCCCTCGGTGAGAACCATACAGGACAGTAAATGGCGGCTTGATGAGGTCGGCAGGATAAATTACTTTCTAAGGATGCTAGAAAAAAACAAGCTGTGCAGATGACAAGGAGCATCCTGGGTGAATATATCTCCTGTGTCAGCCATTATATCAGTACAATAGTGCATCCGATTTTCTGAGACCATACACAGGTAATCTGCCCCAAAGAGGTGGATGAGCGAATAATGCTGGAATTATAAATGGGTTCTTCCCTTTTTGCATAAATTGAAGATCTGTCTTACACCGACGCGTAAAGACACGAACCCATATATAATTTCAAGGCTTACAGTTCTGTGGGCACCAATGTAGCCAAGCCACATGTCCATAGCTTCTCAAAGATGGCGGCTGTGTCCTTTGCTATGCAGTCACACAAAGTGCTCAGCATAGGCAGAGATGCGCCCGCTCCACATGCTTTGGATATGAAGGACCTAGCTGCCATTTTTGAGAAGCTATGTGTGTCCAGTTTATTTACATTGGTACCGAGAAACCAAGGGGAGAAGGGGCTTTTACATGGAGACTAAGGTATGCTCTAAAATTATTTATAGCCTTCTTATGCAATTATATGGCAATGTAGAAAGGCGACAACCCCTTTAAAGGAGTTTTCTGGCATTTTTACACCGATGACTTATATTCATAGGTATCAGTTTGACGGGGGACAGGCACCCGGCCCCCATACCAATCAGGTGTTCTAGGCATACTTTAATGCTCTACTACACTTATTCTTGCACAGTTAGATTTTTTCTCTAGCACCCGTCCTTCCTGAGCAATCAATGCAGTTAGGTTATGCTAATGAGTCTCTCTATGGTCTAGTGGGCAGTTTCAGACTGGAGAAAAAAGGAGCTCTCTGACACTGTCCACCCAGAGCTGGGTGTGCTTGTCAGAGCTCAGAATCATGCCTCGTCTGTCCAAGACCACCCACATGATAGTACGAAGCTTCATGAATAGAGATGCATCATAATATTCGTGACATACAATCAGTAATGCGGATGTCCAGTGGCAATGCCCAAGAATCAGTGCCCACACTAATCAAGAGCATAAACCCTGCTTTGACTTGGTCAAAAGTGAACAAGGAGCCATTTTCCCAGTCAAATATGACCAGAGCCCATTTTGGGGTGGACTATCAGCCCCCTAACAAAATCTGGGGGCAGCAATCCATTACCATGACAGCTGAACAATTATTAAAAGTAGTCAACCTGTAATAGAACTATAGTAATTTTACAATACATTGCACTGCATTAGAATTGCAATGTATTGTATTATAGAATAGACCCCCTAGGACAGGGGTAGGGAACGTACGGCTCTCCAGCTGTTGCAAAACTACAACTCCCAGCATGCATACTTGCTCTGCTGTTCTTGGGATTCCCACGGAAGTGAATGGAGCATGCTGGGAGTTGTAGTTTCACAGCAGTTGGAGAGCCAAAGGTTCCCTACTCATGTCCTAGGGGGGTCTAAAAATAATAGTAAAAAATTTCATGAAAGTATGAAAGAACCAAAAAGTTAAAGTACCCCCCTTTTCCTAAAACCCATATATACACAAGGAATACACAATGTACTGCTTTTTTTTTTGCCATTTTGCCTCCCATAAAAATTTGAGTAAAAAGTGATCAAAATTTGAGACATTCCCTAAAATGATACAAATAAAAAGTATATCTGACACTGCAAAAAGACACCTTACGAATCCCCATATACTGGAATTGTAAAAAGTTACCAGTATCTGAATATGGCTAGAGATGAGCGAACACTGTTCGGATCAGCCGTTCCGAACAGTACTCTCCCATAGAAATGAATGGAAGCACCTGGCACGGCGACCGTCCGCCGGCAAAGTGTACGTGCCAGCTGCTTCCATTCATTTCTATGGGAGAGTGCTGTTTGGAACGGCTGATCCGAACAGTGTTCGCTCATCTCTAAATATGGCAACTCCACAAAAAAAATAAAAAGTCAACATTTTAGATTTCTTTTAAGTTTTAAACATAACCAAACCTATCAAAATTTAATATCACGGTAATCATGCTGACTTGAAGCATCTAGGTAACATGTCATTTTGGCCACACAGTGAACGCCATAAAAACAAAATCCATAAGAAAAGGGTACAAGTGTAGTTTTTGCCTAATTCCACCCCATTCTGATTTTTTTTCCAACTTCCCAGTACATCTTATAGTACCATTATGAAGTGCATTATGTCCCGCAAAAAATAAGCCCTCCGACAGTTCTGCGATCTTTGGAAGGTGGGGGTATAAAAAATGATAATTGATGATCAAAAAACGGTGTGTCGGAAACGGGTTAAAGGTTCACTGGAAGAACCGGAGTTGGTGGAGGGGTGAAAAGTCCTCCGGACATGATTTGAACTTTTGCCATACTCTCTATACAGTATATTTGTATAGGTCTCAGCTTTGGTTTTCCGTGCCCGATAGTCTGATATCTGCAATTTACAAAATATAGAGATGAGCGAGTACTGTTCGGATCAGCTGATCCGAACAGCACGCTCGCATAGAAATGAATGGACGTAGCCGGCACACGGGGGGTTAAGAGGCCGGCCACCGTCAAAGCGGAAGTACCAGGTGCATCCATTCATTTCTATGGAGCGTGCTGTTCGGATCAGCTGATCCGAACAGTACTCACTCATCTCTAAAAATGAATGAATTCTTCTAAAGTAACAATTGAGCAAAAACCCAAAAAGAGGCAGAAAAAGTCATGAAAGATTGTACTCCCCCCTTCCTACTATTGCTTAACATTGGCTCAGCCATAGGCCGGTCATGCACAGTAAACAGGATACGTGTCATGTGGTTTAGGTTAACGCAGCGCGTTTGGCAGAAGACGAGTAATCAAATATGTTTGATGTGTGTTTATTCTCTAAATATATCCCTGGACACAGAAAATCACACAATTAGATGACTGGGAAAGATGTGAAACGTCGGCCGCTGCCAAATCATAGGAAAGCTGTAAAACTACAGCACATATTAAAATCCAGAGAAATCTGCTCATCACAATAAACACACCGAGATTTATATCACCCGTCCAGTTCTCACCATAAATGAACAAACGCCTCGTTCTGCAGGAGATTCCGGGTCACTCCCGGTCACATTACTCCCTCGATTAACATTGAGCGTTTTATGATCCGATAAAATAAGGCCTCGCTCATATTACCATGTCATTGTGATTTACCGAGCGAGAAACATAAAGGGACAGATCCCTGATGAAACCCATTCCTGTCTATCACGTCTGATTTTTTATTTTTTGGGGAAAAAATATCAAAAAAATGGCATAGAAACGATAAGAGGATTTATCATACCAGTGCAATGAAATAGAGTCATGTAGAGATGAGCGAGTACTGTTCGGATCAGCCGATCCGAACAGCACGCTCCATAGAAAAGAATACTGGTACTTCTGCTTTGACGTCGGCCGGCCGCTTAACCCCCCGCGTGCCGGCTACGTCCATTCATTTCTATGCGAGCGTGCTGTTCGGATCGGCTGATCCGAACACTACTCGCTCATCTCTAGAGTCATGGTTACAGAGTTACAGGGGTTGTCCATAAATTATAGGAAACCCAAGGGTTGGCTGGGGGGAGGGTAAAACAATAAAAAACATACTAGCCTAATCCGGGTCGGCATTCCATTGTGAGGTCTTTGTCTTCTTTCCTTCACGTGTTGGGGCTCATGGGGCTGGAACGAGAGACCAATCATTGACCTCTGGAAAGGAACGCGCAAAATCACTCTCTACGTCACCGGATCGTTACCAGAGACTGATGAGGTCACTGATTGATCTCATCAGTCATGTGCGCCTCTCTACTTCTGGCCCAACAAGCCCTGGCGTGGAAAGGAAAGGGAACTGGAACCGCACAATGGAAAGGGGAGTTGCCGTTTTTGTTTCACATTCACCTTGGCAGCCCCTAAGTTATTCTGTAGATCAGGGGTCCTCAAACTGCGGCCCGCGGGCCAAATGCGGCCCACCAAGCACTTCTGTCTGGCCCCGCCGACAACGCCGGCAGACGTGCATTTATAATGAAGCTCCTGGGGAGCTCAGGCCAGGCCATGGAGCGCACTTCACTTTACCTATTGCAGGGTACCGCTCCCGATGTCTGTGCGACCTGTTGTGCCTCCAGCCCACTGTTTAAAAAGTTTGAGGACCCCTGCTGTAGATCATGGATTACTTCTTTTAAGGGGTTTTTCCACAATTGTTATTCATCACCTATACACAGGATAGCGTATTGCTGGGGGCCTCACTAGTGGGACTCCGACCGACCACTAGACTGTTGGCTTCATGTCCCCTGTTCTTCCTCATTGCATGACTGCAGTTAGGAAGAGACTAAATGGAACTGTGGCTGAGCATGTACCCTGCAACTCCATTCACTGTCTATAGGGCTGAGTTTGGGCTGAGTTTCCATTCAGTGGGTCCGCTTGGGATACCCCCGGAACGGAAACCTATCCACATGAAAAAGCAGTTACCTAAGAAAACCCGCAGACCCCTTAGACTATAATGGGGTCCAAAAAAATGCGGAGAGAAAAGCAGTGCTTTCAGGACTTTTCTCTCCATATATTTCATGCGGGTAGGGGAAAGGAATGGCCCGAACACAGATGTGAACCTGGTCTAATAATGAGTGTTATTTGGAGTTATCTCTGGAGATATCATCTATTGTAATCCTTTCTGTTTTGTTTGTGATGTAAATGAAGTGACTGCTGCAATGAAAACCTCTGCAGAATTGGCAACTAGCAGTTTATTATTAGGTTTAGTGGCTAGAGTGAAAATTTGATGATATAGTACTTAACAAAAAAAAAATATATATATATATATATATATATATATATATATATATATATATATATATATATATAGGACAGTGAATATAAACATAGATGTCATTTATGTGATAAATAGGACATTTTTATTGACACATTCCCTTTAAGGGTAATGTAAGTTTACAGTGAGTCTCAATCCATTGTTGTTGTTTTTGCTCCAACAGAAATCTAGATAAATCTATTAAGAAAGTCTTTGTCTCTGCCGTTATCTTGAAAGCTTCCTCTTTAAATGAGGTCATTTGCCCACTAAATGATCCGTGAAACTGAAGGATTCAAGTGCGCTTACACTGTACAGTGATCTAATGTGAACCTGCCCATAGTAAGTAGAGTTTTTTCTGACATACTGGAGGAAATGTACTAAGCAATACGCAACCAAATTTACATTTACCAAACTTATGTAGTTTTGACACAATTTACTTTAACCTGGTTGGGAATGGGAAGTAGTACCAAAAATTTGTGGGGTCCTACTTTTGACATTCGAGGCACTTGAATCTTTAGAGGTGGAACGCCCCTCCCCCTTCACAAGCACACTTTGCTGCATTCTCCTTCATTCTCTATGAGATTGCTAAAGAGAGCCAAGTATAGCTATTTCCAGCAGTCTGATGAAGATAATGGAGCGCATGCGCATCCAGCTTCTCCATACATACAGAGTTACAAGGCATCTCCATTCTCATAATCGATGAAGTTCCCAGCAGATGGACTCCCACTGATCAGCTAGTCCATGTCCAGTGGATTGGGTGTAACTTTATCCCTATATGGTGTTAGGTGCAATATTTTACTTCTAGTTTTATCTACTCTCATATGGTTTTCTAGAAAATGGTGGCTTCATGTATGCTATTGTAGTATGGCTCCAGACAAAATATGAGCTGGTGCAGATGTTGACGACATAAAGGCCATTTCAGTGGAACAGATAACCTGATATTAATTATTTAGGTGTATACACGGCAACTAAGCATGGTTTGCCAAGGATATATACATGCATTCAAATGCACATGCTGCAACCCATTGGAGAATATCTGGAGGTTGGGAGTAGTAGACTTATGTCCATCAAGTTCAACCAAGGGATATGAAATGGGTTAGTAGTTTATAGACTCAACCAGTTCCTCCAATAATCCTGGAGGGGAGCCAGAGGCAGAGATGAGGGGCCTAGAGGGTATCCAATGGTGGTGGTAGTCTTCCTTGGATCCCATCCTACTAGTTTCAGCCCTCTTGAACAACATGTGTCACAGCAGGACTGTTGTAGGCAACTTCTCCCTTCACCCTTGTCTCTTTGGAAACTGGGTGAAGACTTCCAGAACTCTGCTGCCTGGACCATACCATCTGCACTTTATTCTCCACGCCCAGTGAATTAGTCCATTTAAAGGGCAACACAGTTAAATCTGTAAAACTATATGTAGAGTGGCAGGGGCAAAAAATACTATGCAAACAATACATACAGAAAACCTTGTTTGTAAGGAATGATGTATCTTTAATACAGATATATACAGTACATACTGCTACGTTCTCATTGTAGGGTATCACAGGTGCTTCCAGAAAGCTTCATATACATAACTCTGCCCTATACATGGGGGCCAGAGTTGTGACTTGATGCTCCTGGGCCTCAATGCAAAACCTTTAATGGGTTCCCTAACTACCTTGCTGCCAGTGGTGTAACTAAAGTCTTGTGGGCCCTGGTGCAATCTTTTGTCCTGGGGCCCACTACCTCTTCCCTACAGTGAATTCTTACGGTTACAGGTACTATGGAGTTTAACCAACCTTAGTGTGGTTAGGGGGATCTGTGGGTCTCCTTGGCTTATGGGCCAGATGGAAGCTGCAATCTCAATACTAATGCCAGTGTTTATGGCCCCCTAAGGCTCCTGGGCCCGGTGTGACTGCCCCCCCCCCCCCAAGCTACGCCCCTGCTTGCTGCATTTAAAGTAGTGGTATATTTTACGAGGCAGAGTGACCTTTGGGGTCCCTGGTAGTGACTACACAATCTATAGCTATGCCCCTGATATGGTCTAAATATGTATTAAATCTCAAATCCTGTGTCCTTACATATTTTTTCAAGAAACAGAACCACTCTTGCTGTGCCCAGTATTGCAACTTACCTCCATTCTGATAGGCTGATATGCAATACCAGACACAGCCTATAAACATGAGTGGCACTGTTTCTGGGGAAATAAAACTAGACCCTTGTTACTAATGCTGCAAATTCCCTTTAAATCTAATTCACCACCTCCATACCACTGATACTCACGAGTTAGGAAAAACATCCAGAAAAACCAATTACACGGCTAGTACTGCATGTTCTTGCACTGCGACTTACAGAAACGCCTATTGTCTATCAGTTGTCCGCATTGATAAGCATCACTGAAATAACTTTAGGCAGACAATTAAAACAGTGCGAGCATATCTGTAATATATGTATATGTTATACTATCCAAGGGGCGATTTGGAATCTGTTTTATCTGTAATGAGGAGATCTTTCAATTATATAAGAATGTTATTTGAGCAAGACATCCAAATAAATTGCCTGGCAACCTCGACATTAATTGCAACCTTCTAAATCTACTCATTATGTATCCTAACGTTTCCCTCATGCCCGATTAAAGGCTACATCATAAATGGAGGCTCGAAGTCATCAGTTATGTGCGGCGCTTTCATGTATCCTCTCCACGCATCTTATATTCACATAATGTACAGTAATTAGATCTAGATTTAACATGTCGCTGTGATCGGTTTTTAGTAAAACGGTGTTTATTCTTCACTTATTCACAATTTTTATAGGTCGGCAAATAAAGCAGGGCTGTTACACATAGTTGTGTTACGGATATCGATCATTCTGTGGGTCACTCTATGAGCCCAAGGTTATGGCATAGTCCATTGCATATTAGAGAACTGATCAATACAATGGAGCATAATGGAGTCATAGCAGCAACAATGGAGTCAACTGCTTAAAGAAATATTCTGAGAAGAAGCAAATATTAATGTTGTGCTAGAATTTAGTTATGGTCCCCAAACTAGCGATCTCACCTTATTGCCTGTGAACGTCCAATATTCAAGTACCCTTCTGGGTGAAAGAGTATATTCTGGCTGGGAAGACAAACTCAAGACTCTATATCAAGTGTAAAGTTTTCAGCAATCCATTTATTTTATAGTAATGGGCCTAACAATGTAAAATAAGTTTTCATCCAATGGGAATGATGCCTTAACGGCGTCTCTTCCAGACAGAATTGCCATAACATTTAATGCAAGCATGCATTAAATGTAAGATTTCACATAGAGAGCCCTCAGACTAGCATGTCAATTATACCAGGGAAACACTGGCATTTTCCTTATAGATTTACTAAAGGAAAAAAATCTGGTGAGAAAAACTCAGCAAAACGCAATGAAAAAATACAGAGTGTATTTCTACTGTGTTTTTTTTTTTCCATTTTGCTATGTGGGGTCTTAGCCTGAAGAAGTGAAAATTGGGCTTGGTCTTTAGTAATATAGGACATATTTATTAACTAAAATTAGGAGAATGCCATGAATGCATGGAGCAAATCTATACAAGTATAGAAAGACATCTTACAAATGTATAACAAAGAATACAGTACTGTGCAAAATTTGTAGGGAAATGTGAAAAAATATTGCAGACTAGGGCCTGGTTCACATCTGCGTTCAGTAATCTGTTTGGGGAGTCCGCATGGGGCTGCCCCCAACAGAATACCGAACGCATTGGCAAGGGGTGAGCAGTGAAAGGACACGGACCTCATAGACTATAATGGGGTCCGTGTGCTTTCCTTGCGGTGTCCTGCAGACAGGAAACTAGATCACAAAGTAGTTTTCCATGTTCCATGGAGACACTGCGCAGAAAGCACACGGACCTGATTATAGTCTATGGGGTCCATGTGCTTTCATAAGGTCACCACTTGTCAATGTGTTTGGTATTCTGTTCGGGTGGGGGGGGGGAATCCCAATGTGGACTCCCAGAACAGATTACCGAATGCAAATGTGAACCAGGCCTAAGAATGCTTTCACAAATTGAAACTTTTAAACCCCATCAATATTTGGTGTGACCTTTGCCCTTCAATTCTTCTAGGAACACTTGCAGACAGTTTTTGAAAGTACTCGGCAGGGAGATTGTTCCCACCATCTTGGAGAACTGAGCACAGATCTTCTGTGGATGTAGGCTTGCTCCAATCCTTCTGTCTCCTCATCTCAGACATATTGGATGACATTGGGAACAGGACTCTGCGGGGGCCGTACCATCACTTCCAGGACTCCTCCCCCAAAGGGCACTTACGTCAAATATTGGTGGGATTTAGATTTCTCTTTTATTAATTCAATTTATTAACTTTATTAATTGACACAAATAAACACTTAACCCTTCTATTTTGCAACTTTTTTTACACACTTGACAAAAACTTGCCCAGTAATATACTTTAATAAATTTGGCAAAGTCTCACCAACTACCCTTCCCTACTTTGACCGGCTTAAGTGACTTTTAACTTCTAAAGGAAAGTAAACTTTTCAATACTTATCACACATTTCCACGCCTCATTTATATTAACCTTCCCCATGACATTTCTTGGTAAACAAAAAAAAAATCTGTAAATCTCTGATTAATGGTTTATAAAGGCCACAAGTACAATAGCTTGGGAAAAGCGATCTATTTACATAAGAATGACTCTCGGAATAAATTTGTCACATCCTAATTGATTAGCCGGAAAAAGAAATTAGTAAGACAATTGTGAATTAATGTAAGAACCTGGTTGTGTGATCAGGCAGCTAGGGACCAAAGTCACTGAAGTGACAGGACACAAAGATCTACTGTACCATGAATGACAGCGATGGGGGCAGCGGAGGAGACATGAGATAAAAAGAGCTTTGCCCTTTCTACACAGAAGAGCGAGAGCTGAGGTCATGATAAATGATAGCTGTACAATAGAAGAAAAGGATTAAATAATTGATGGACGTGGTGAAAGGAAGTTGACATAGGCAAGGCAATACACGCGGAGAGGGACACGCTGGAAAATATACAAAGTCTAGAAATAAAACAAAAAGTATTAGGGATGGAGAAGACACGTTGTTTACTCAAATTGTACAATGAGCGGACGTGACCTAGAAATAGCACCAGTCGGGATTTGGGCTTGTTATATGGATAACGGTAGGCACGGGTCAAGTGGGTATCAGCCTTGAGTTATAGGGCCTCAGGAACGGAAAAAATTGGCTGGGCCTTTGTTAACAGTATACATACTAGGTTATATCCAAAAATAGAAAAAGACATGGCCCGCACATCCCAGTCTTATACATTGATCTAGGGCTCCATGTGGGCTTATCTTCTACTGAACCTTCAGGGTTCTGTTCTGGGGGCTTGGTCTGTTGGCAGGGGTGTTGCCAGACCACTGGGTCGCTCCCTCTGTGGGCGCCGTGTTGCGGTTGTGGCAATCGCTGTGCAACAGTAAAGTAAGGACCCACTATGAAGAGGTCACCGTGAAGTAGCTAGTGGGCTTATACACCTTGATCAATATGTATACTAAGAACCTCATGTTCAGTATTGTAGAATTTGCTGAGAAGCACTAGATCAATGTATAAGATTGGGATGTCTTTTTCTTTTTTGGATACGTACTAGGTTACTTGAGATAATTGATCCAGAGATTTTTTTGGAGCCAGATGAGAAATATTGTCTTCTTCAAGTTACCTCTTCAAGGGTGAATTAGATGAAATGGTTCAATGAAGTACCAGAAGATAGGATGAGGCTCCGAGACAGCAATAGGTTATTAGTAGAACAGGACCCTGAGGGTTCAGTAGAAGATAACTCCACATGGAGCTAAAAACTTATCACAGTCTTGATTCATAAATAATTTTATATTTGATGTCCTAATTAGGTTGTCAATAATTTGCTTTGGTTGGCTCAAGGAACTTTTGCAACAAAACCATAGAGGGATCATCTCTATTGGAGAAAATTTCTTCCACACAGTCAGACCCCTCACCAATGCTGAGGGTCGCAAAATTACGGGCGCAAAATAACGCGGCGTATACTCTCGTAACTCCAATTGAAATCAATGGGATCTTTTTGAGCACGCAAAATGCTGACACGCGTATACGTGCCAGCATGCGCTCCATTTTACATCGTGTGAACGCACCCTTATTTTAGTAAATGAAAGGATGGAGGATCCAAAGTGGTTACCTCTCATGGTTATTCATAATATTCTTATACCTGCACAATAATTAAACATTATAAACACCATTCTACATTTAGGGACAATGTCTTTAGACATCTTGTCCAGGCCAACATGATCACTTCTGCTCAAAATTGATCTCTGTATAATATATTGTCCAAACATATTTGACTCCCCATCTATCGCCACCTATTGCACAAAGTCCTACTGCTACCCTCAGTACTGCCCTAATAGTGTACCCACCAGACTTCAGAATAAAATAAATAGCTCCACACAGATAATACCGCCAGTCAGTGTTTCCCTGAATATAATCAGGACAAACAGATCAGTGTCCCAGCCAAAAGCAATGGCCCAGACAGCAATAGTAGCTAAATGTTAATTATACCCAAATCGCTTCAGACAGTAATGTTGCCCTTTATAGAACCCACTTATTTATAGCGCTCCTCTGGGCACTGAAGGAGATGACACCATTGTGTTCCCGGGAGCTTCACTATACTGTTCCCACTGTGCAGCCTGATCATCTGCCTCCTGTGTAGAGAGCTGGTGCGGTCCCCATGCCACTGTTCACTTCTTGGCCGGCTACTTTTCTGCCACCTCAATTTGGCAAGGTGGTTGCCATATTTTCCCAATATTATCTTAATCTTCTCACCTCCCCCATCATATATCTCTGTGCTTTACATTAGCTTGACCATTCCTTCTTGTCTGATACCTCCAACTTCCCTCCAACTGCTCCCCAAGGTTCTTCCTCACCATCAACTTTCCCCTCTGGCTTCCCGCTGCTCCTGGCATCACTTGGGGATGGGGCCAGTTGAATTTATCTTTGTATCTTCTTAATTCACCAGTTTCTGTGCACAGGGGAGGCAAATGGAGCTGAAGGTGGTGCTATCTATCAGGAGGCTTGCTGCCAATAGCTTTAAGTGCACCATTTACCATAAGGTAAAGAGGCTCCAACCAGTGGCGTAACTACCGCGGAGGCAGCGGAGGCAGCTGCCACAGGGCCTGGGACATTAGGGGGCCCGGTGACAGCCGCTACTGGCGCGTTTTTGTTTTTTTTTTCTTAATAGGCCGTTACCTGCTGGAGTTATTCCAGCCGGTAGCGGGCCCTATTTACTTACCGATTCTGGCTGGGCCAGGACCAGTAAGTGACATCGGGTGCCCCACAAAGACTATTATTATACTCGGGGGCCTTTGCAGACCCCCGAGTATAATGATCGGAGGCCCGGGAAACGTAAGAAACATAAAAAACTGTGTTACTTACCTCTCCAGGCTCCGGGCAGGCTTCGGCCTAGTTGTCTGACGTCTCCGACGTCACATGAACCCGGTCTACGTCCCAGGTCATGCAGATAGAAATGATGACTTCAGGATCATTTAAATACCTGATCAGCAGGAGTCTCAGAAGTCAGAACCCTGCTCACCTTCACTTGTCCTAAGGGTAGGTCATCAATTAATAAGCCTGTCAAATTCCTTTATCAGAGAAAAGAACAACCTATATGATCATCCAATTTATGGAAGATCAATAAAAACTGCGCTAACCTGAGATAGCATAAAAATACTTTTATTCCAAACACACTAAAATACACACAACGCTAAGTTTGTAGCGTTTCGGGGTGACTCCCCTTTTTCAAGTGATAAAAATCAGAGCAAAGTTGAACCTGTATGCTAAGGCTTCCTGCGTTATACTTGCAGTCAATTGGTGATACCTTTACATTTCTATACCCCCGTGTATATGGCCTCCTATAAACTCCTTTATCTGGGTAGGGATCACAATGTATTTTTTTTCCCCATCAGTATGTCTTTGTAGAATGGGAGGAAATCCACACAAACACGGGGAGAGCATACAAACTCCTTGCAGATGTTGTTCCTGGCGGGATTTGAACCCAGGACTCCAGCGCTGCAAGGCTGAAGTGCTAAACACTCAGACACCCTTTTGCCCCATCACTCTTCAAAATAAAAACGGTGGACTCGCAGCGGACCCCAATATAGTCAATATAGTCAACCGCTGATAACCTCTATCCCCTGGCAGACACGAACGATGAACTTCCCGACGCAGAAGTGACCTTAGCCTTAAATTGTCCCAACGAAAACAAAAGTTGTAACACAACAAGAAGTTAAGCAACAAGTGCCAAGTTAGAGTTTGCTACATCTGTACGTCAGTGATACCACCGCTGTACAGCACCACGGAATATGCTGATCCTGTATATCCAGCATGGAACACGTCAGCGGGGGGTCGTATTTTTCTCCATATATAATATATTCTTCGGCTATTGTATTTTTTTGAAGCTTTATTCGCTTTTCTAAAGCGCCCGGTGTGGAACGCAGGCAACACATCGGCACGGCATAAATATATATTTTATAATAACACCGTGTTAGACACTAATATATTTATAGCCTAAGCACTAAAAGATCTTTCGGGATCCCACTGGGGATCTGAATCGCCGTTGCCTATGAAACAGTTTTCATCGCCGGTTCCCTAGAGCTCTTTTCAATAATTTCTTTGATTGCACAAAGAAAGAAAATTATGCACGGCTGCACGAACAACAAACAAAAACACCAGTTTAAGATTGTTCCCCGGCTTTGATCTTTTTTATTCCGCATGAAAGGAAACCAAAATAATTTCACAGCGACTTTTGTACGTGTAATTGCTGACAAAAACTGACTTTGGTGCTGGGGAGCTACGGTGGAGGAGGCCGGCTGGAGATCACATGGTCGCGAACGTGCATCCGGAATGAAATGTAACCAGAATAACCACAGGATATTTTAGTAGGACTTGTGCAGTTCCATTATGGAAAATAGTTGGAGGATCTCCAGTTTGCATAGGCCAGCCAGTCATGGATATCCTGCTCTGGCCACAAAGGGGCTGTGGAGGAAGCAGCCTCACAACAATTGGGGAAAGGTTTTTAACCACAGGAGTCAAATGAATGAAGCCAGCGGCGGCCTCGGCCAAGTGATGCAATCCACGAAAAAAAAATCGGCTCCTACACTGCAGCATTCATCATTCACTGTGACCTTCCAGGAATGTGCTGACAGACGCAAAGTGTTTTGTGTAACATTCTGCCAGGGAGCTGGAACGCGTTTTTTTCGCTTATAGCTAGGGATCTTGAAAGAGCAATGCCATCTGCTGGAAGAAAGTTGTAATGAATACAATGAGCAAGGAGTGATGTGGACTTATAAAACGCACAAGTCATTAACGTAAGCTGGCCATATGTACAGACTTAACAGAAATTTACCAGGCTAAGCTAGTGGGGGGGCAATGGCCAATATTCCCACGGGGGTATTAGGGGCACCATCACACCATTCTGCATTATTCAGATCAAGAACTCAGTCTCTTCCACAAATGAAGCTACAACTCTGTTTGCCTGTGTCTGATATTATTTTGCAACATCATGTGAAACATCCCATCACCCGTTCCTTGCTGAACTGACTCTCACTCTGAAACCTTTGCTACCTTACTGTGCAAAGGCAGCACGGTGGCTCACTGGTTAGCACTGCAGCCTTGCAGCGCTGGAGTCCTGGGTTCAAATCCTGCCAAGGATGACATCTGCAAGGAGTTTGTATGTTCTCCCTGTGTTTGTGTGGGTTTCCTCTGGGTACTCCGGTTTCCTCCCACACGCCAAAGACATACTTATGTATGGGACTGTAGATTGTGAGCACTATATGGGACAGTGACTGACAATATCTGTAAAGCGCTGCAGAATATGATGGCCAATACAATAATAAATATAAATAAATAGTAGGGTTGTTGGCAGGTAGTGCTGCAGAGTAAGAAAAAGAAGGGTTAATAGTTTATCTTTGTCAATTAAGAAAATGAAGGGAATGAAGAAAAGAGAAATCTAAAGCCTGTCAATATTTGGTGTGACCTTTGCTCTTTGGAGGCGGAGTCCTGGAAGTGATGATACCGCCCCCGCAGAGCCCTGATCTCAACATCATCCAGTCAGTCTGGGATGACATGAAGAGACAGAATGATTGGAGCAAGCCGACATCCACAGAAGATCTGTGCTTAGCTCTCCAAGATGGTGGGAACAACCTCCCTGCCGAGTTCCTTCAAATACTGTCTGCAAGTACCAAGAAGACAAAAAATATAGATGTGTGATGGCATTTAGATCTCTCTTTTCTTCACTCACTTCACTAATATCTATTCACTACTACTAGTAATAGATGTATTCGTACTTTTATCTTTGAGAGAATTCTTACATTGAAGCAATATTTCTACACTTGAATAAACCATTGCATAATTGCATAGCCATCTCGAGACATATTGCATATCACATGTATCACATTACACATGACTATAGAGGTAAAGAGACGTGATCAGGAGTAGGGTTAGGCTGATGCTGAAACTAAAGAGAAGTTTCTATCACAGGCCAATGACTTTATTTTATCACAATACATGTCAGTACTTCTCTATATATGTCCTGCATTATCCTGGGGCTATGTCTGAGCATTTAAGAAAAGGTAAGAGGGCAGTTTCTACTTACTGTGTGCAGCGTATGGCAGCTAGTCTCCACCCACCAGTTCAGAGAGAACTGCAAACTACAGACAACCTGCAGAAAAGGAAACTAATGCAAAATATGGTAGAGTCATATAACGACCAAAACGAATGGTATTTCTCAGCTTTTTTTATCCTGAAAAGTCACCTGAAATGACAAGTACACCTGACTGAGGTTTTCTGGAACTTTTCAATCAGGATCATCATTTGAAGATCTATGGGAGCCTAACAACAGGACCCCCACAGATCAGCTGTTTAAAGCAGGAGCCAGTTTACAGGTCAAGTGATGTCATCGGACATATAGCGCGATCGCAGCTCAGTGTATGGGGTAAGCAGTAACAAACTGATGGCGCTGCGCTTGGTGCTTGGCCGGCTGACTCAGCTGCAGAATCTGCGTGAATTTTGAGACGGATTCCGCGTCAAAAATCCGCCTGCAAAAAAACTGCAAAAAATTAGTTGCAAGATTATTTCATTTTTCATTCCATGTATTGTGAGTAGTCGGTAACTTATCATTGTGGTATGTGATGTTCCCTTTCTAGAGATTGGAAAGAATTCAGACTGACAATTGCGTTCTGATAAAGGACATCACCATGGCGGGAAGTGGAAAATGGAAATCTCTCCAGTACTGTGCACTTCTCAATGACTATTAACACTGTATAGGTTGTTGGGAGGAAATCTTACACTGATCGATATACTGTTTCCTCTATGAATGATCTATTTCCATTCAAAAGCAAGTGACAGGTACAAAGTGCAGGTCTCAGAGGGAAGTATCACATTATGGAGATGCGGGGTCATGTGTCACATTCATCTTCTGCTATTCATCTTGCACTGGATCAAAAACAAGAATCACAATTCAATTCATTAACATGCTCCACTACACTCATCATGAGCATGTCAGCAAATAGACAAGATCCAAGGATAACAATGCGTTCTGTAATTTGTTGTGTTTTCCTTCTCCATACATATGCTTCCCCAGACACAATGTAATTACACTCCTCAAAACTTAGCGCAGAGCAAAGCAGGTTGCACAACAAGGAGACGGCTCCATTACAAGCCATGATCAAAGCTGGAGAGACAAAACAAAGGAGCCTCAGAGCTAGGAGAGATGTCAGATGTATGTTTGTAGGGGTTCATAGGCTTCTATAGTTATGGATGGATGGATGGATGGATGGATGGATGGATGGATGGATGGATGGATGGATGGATGGATGGATGGATGGATAGATAGATAGATAGATAGATAGATAGATAGATAGATAGATAGATAGATAGATAGATAGATAGATAGATAGATAGAATTGTGATGGATGGATGGATGGATGGATGGATGGATGGATAATGATAGAGAGAGAGATTTCTACTGAGACTTAGGGAGCAATTAGTATTAACTATAGATGATACAAGGAGAGTTGAAAAACTGAATTCACCTCCATTATTTTACTGAGAATTCATAATTCTTGCATGTAACATTATGTATATTATGTTTTTACAGTGACTTCCCTGTGTATAATATCCCTGTACTGTGACATCACTGTGTTTATTATCTCAGTACTGTGACATCACTGTGTGTATTATCCTGTACTGTGACATCACTGTGTGTATTATCCCTGTACTGTGACATCACTGTGTGTATTATCCCTGTACTGTGACAACACTGTGTTTATTATCTCAGTACTGTGACATCACTGTGTGTATTATCCCCGTACTGTGACATCACTGTATATTTTATCCCTGTACTGTGACATCACTGTGTGTATTATCCCTGTACTGTGACATCACTGTGTGTATTATCTCTGTACTGTGACATCACTGTGTGTATTATCTCTGTACTGTGACATCACTGTGTGTATTATCCCTGTACTGTGACATCACTGTGTGTATTATCTCTGTACTGTGACATCACTGTGTGTATTATCCCTGTACTGTGACATCACTGTGTGTATTATCTCTGTACTGTGACATCACTGTGTGTATTATCTCTGTACTGTGACATCACTGTGTGTATTATCCCTGTACTGTGACATCACTGTGTGTATTATCCCTGTACTGTGACATCACTGTGTGTATTATCCCTGTAATGTGACATCACTGTGTGTATTATCCCTGTACTGTGACATCACTGTGTGTATTATCCCTGTACTGTGACATCACTGTGTGTATTATCTCTGTACTGTGACATCACTGTGTGTATTATCCCTGTACTGTGACATCACTGTGTGTATTATCCCTGTACTGTGACATCACTGTGTGTATTATCCCTGTACTGTGACATCACTGTGTGTATTATCTCTGTACTGTGACATCACTGTGTGTATTATCCCTGTACTGTGACATCACTGTGTGTATTATCTCTGTACTGTGACATCACTGTGTGTATTATCTCTGTACTGTGACATCACTGTGTGTATTATCCCTGTACTGTGACATCACTGTGTGTATTATCTCTGTACTGTGACATCACTGTGTGTATTATCCCTGTACTGTGACATCACTGTGTGTATTATCTCTGTACTGTGACATCACTGTGTGTATTATCCCTGTACTGTGACATCACTGTGTGTATTATCTCTGTACTGTGACATCACTGTGTGTATTATCCCTGTACTGTGACATCACTGTGTGTATTATCTCTGTACTGTGACATCACTGTGTGTATTATCTCTGTACTGTGACATCACTGTGTGTATTATCCCTGTACTGTGACATCACTGTGTGTATTATCCCTGTACTGTGACATCACTGTGTGTATTATCCCTATAATGTGACATCACTGTGTGTATTATCCCTGTACTGTGACATCACTGTGTGTATTATCCCTGTACTGTGACATCACTGTGTGTATTATCTCTGTACTGTGACATCACTGTGTGTATTATCCCTGTACTGTGACATCACTGTGTGTATTATCCCTGTACTGTGACATCACTGTGTGTATTATCCCTGTAATGTGACATCACTGTGTGTATTATCCCTGTACTGTGACATCACTGTGTATTATCCCTGTACTGTGACATCACTGTGTATTATCTCTGTATTGTGACATCACTGTGTGTATTATCCCTGTGCTGTGACATCACTGTGTGTATTATCTCTGTACTGTGACATCACTGTGTGTATTATTCCTGTACTGTGACATCACTGTGTATATTATCCCTGTACTGTGTTGTGTGTATTACCTCTGTACTGTGACATCACTGTGTGTATTATCTCTGTACTGTGACATCACTGTGTGTATTATCCCTGTACTGTGACATCACTGTGTGTATTATCCCTGTACTGACATCACTGTGTGTATTATCCCTGTACTGTGACATCACTGTGTGTATTACCTCTGTACTGTGACATCACTGTGTGTATTATCTCTGTACTGTGACATCACTGTGTGTATTATCCCTGTACTGTGACATCACTGTGTGTATTATCCCTGTACTGTGACATCACTGTGTGTATTATCCCTGTACTGTGACATCACTGTGTGTATTATCCCTGTACTGACATCACTGTGTGTATTATCCCTGTACTGTGACATCACTGTGTGTATTACCTCTGTATTGTGACATCACTGTGTGTATTATCTCTGTACTGTGACATCACTGTGTGTATTATCCCTGTACTGTGACATCACTGTGTGTATTATCCCTGTACTGTGACATCGCTGTGTGTATTATCCCTGTACTGTGACATCACTGTGTGTATTATCCCTGTACTGTGACATCACTGTGTGTATTATATCTGTACTGTGACATCACTGTGTGTATTATCCCCGTACTGTGACATCACTGTATATTTTATCTCTGTACTGTGACATCACTGTGTGTATTATCTCTGTACTGTGACATCACTGTGTGTATTACCTCTGTACTGTGACATCACTGTGTGTATTATCCCTGTAATGTGACATCACTGTGTGTATTATCCCTGTACTGTGACATCACTGTGTGTATTATCCCTGTACTGTGACATCACTGTGTGTATTATCCCTGTACTGTGACATCATTGTGTGTATTATCCCTGTACTGTGACATCACTGTGTGTATTATCTCTGTACTGTGACATCACTGTGTATATTATCCCTGTACTGTGACATCACTGTGTGTATTATCCCTGTACTGTGACATCACTGTGTGTATTATCCCTGTACTGTGACATCACTGTGTGTATTATCCCTGTACTGTGACATCACTGTGTGTATTATCCCTGTACTGTGACATCACTGTGTATATTATCCCTGTACTGTGACATCACTGTGTATTATCCCTGTACTGTGACATCACTGTGTGTATTATCCCTGTACTGGGACATCACTGTGTGTATTATCCCTGTACTGTGATATCACTGTTTGTATTATCTCTGTACTGTGACATCACTGTGTGCATTATCCCTGTACTGTGACATCACTGTGTGTATTATCTCTGTACTGTGACATCACTGTGTGTATTATCCCTGTACTGTGACATCACTGTGTGTATTATCCCTGTACTGTGTTGTGTGTATTACCTCTGTACTGTGACATCACTGTGTGTATTATCCCTGTACTGTGTTGTGTGTATTATCTCTGTACTGTGACATCACTGTGTGTATTATCCCTGTGCTGTGACATCACTGTGTGTATTATCTCTGTACTGTGACATCACTGTGTGTATTATTCCTGTACTGTGACATCACTGTGTATATTATCCCTGTACTGTGTTGTGTGTATTACCTCTGTACTGTGACATCACTGTGTGTATTATCTCTGTACTGTGACATCACTGTGTGTATTATCCCTGTACTGTGACATCACTGTGTGTATTATCCCTGTACTGACATCACTGTGTGTATTATCCCTGTACTGTGACATCACTGTGTGTATTACCTCTGTACTGTGACATCACTGTGTGTATTATCTCTGTACTGTGACATCACTGTGTGTATTATCCCTGTACTGTGACATCACTGTGTGTATTATCCCTGTACTGTGACATCGCTGTGTGTATTATCCCTGTACTGTGACATCACTGTGTGTATTATCCCTGTACTGTGACATCACTGTGTGTATTATCCTGTACTGTGACCTCACTGTGTGTATTATCCCTGTACTGTGACATCACTGTGTGTATTATCCTGTACTGTGACATCACTGTGTGTATTATCCCTGTACTGTGACATCACTGTGTGTATTATCTCTGTACTGTGACATCACTGTGTGTATTATCTCTGTACTGTGACATCACTGTGTGTATTATCCTGTACTGGACATCACTGTGTGTATTATCCTGTACTGTGACATCACTGTGTGTATTATCCCTGTACTGTGACATCACTGTGTGTATTATCCCTGTACTGTGACATCACTGTGTGTATTATCCTGTACTGGACATCACTGTGTGTATTATCCTGTACTGTGACATCACTGTGTGTATTATCCCTGTACTGTGACATCACTGTGTGTATTATCCCTGTATTGTGACATCACTGTGTGTATTATCCCTGTACTGTGACATCACTATGTGTATTATCTCTGTACTGTGACATCACTGTGTGTATTATTTCTGTACTGTGACATCACTGTGTGTATTATCCCTGTACTGTGACATCACTATGTGTATTATCTCTGTACTGTGACATCACTGTGTGCATTATCCCTGTACTGTGACATCACTATGTGTATTATCTCTGTACTGTGACATCACTGTGTGTATTATCCCTGTACTGTGTTGTGTGTATTATCTCTGTACTGTGACATCACTGTGTATATTATTCCTGTACTGTGACATCACTGTATATTTTATCTCTGTACTGTGACATCACTGTGTATAAATGAGTCTACAATTGTTGTACACTATCAGGTGGCCATGGTTGTCATTGCAAGCTTTGCTGTGTGTCCCCATGGTTCTTTGTTAAATTCTACATAGATGCATAGATAGATATAAACACCTGAATAACATTATGACATACATATACTCGAGTATAAGCCGAATTTTTAAGCCCAGTTTTTGTGCTGAAAAAGCCCCCCATGGCTTATACTCGAGTCAGCAAAAAAAAAAAAAAAAAAAAATTTTTTTTTTTTTTTTTTTTTTTTTTTTAGGAGGGGGGTCTATGACCAGCCACAATATTAATGTATAGAACCTCCCATAAAATAGTCCATAACACATAAAAGAGGCAAAAATGTAAACTTATGTGTGGGTATACAATCATGTCCAACAGTACAAAACTACCACACAATTGATTAATAAAACATAATACATTTTATTAATACCTACTAAAACAGTAGAATCACATGACATATATGAGAGACAATTACATAATACAATTTTGTTGCTATAAGCAAGTGGGGGTAGACAAAACTACATAGTACCAACTAGCCAGTAATAGGTAGAAAACAGATGGCCCATAAAATAGTGCAAAGGAAAAAAAAATAGATTTTAAAAAAATAAAAGTTGTAAATCCATCCTTTCCCTAGAATACATATAAAAGTAGGAAATTACTGTGAAACACATACAAATTAGGTATCCCTGTGTCTGACAGTGCCCGGTCTACTGAATATAGGGGATCTGCAGTGCTACTGTTCCGTCGTGAAGGGGTTAGTAGGAGCACTGCAGATACCCTATATTCAGCCAGGCTGAATTCCAAGCGGGTAGGGGGGGTGGGGGAGAGAAAAAACAGTCCTCAAGCTCAGGGAAGGGGCAGACAGATAACCAAAACACCCCCTCCTCTTCCCCAGCATCTACTGCACCTGACCATTTAAATTTTTTAAATTTCCCAGTAGCTGCTGCATTTCCCCCCCTCGGCTTATACTCGAGTCAATAAGTTTTCCCAGTTTTTTGTGGTAAAATTAGGGGGGTCGGCTTATATTCGGATCGGCTTATACTTGAGTATATACGGTACTTACCCAAATGACAACTAGAGATGGGCGAAGCTGTTGATTTCAAATTGCTCAAAATATTCAGATTCAAGGCGTCATGCAAAAAACATGTCAAAAGGGATCATATGACCTCAATGATGAGGCGAGGTCACCCATTCGCCTTTAAAGTCCTCCTGGCAGGGGCAGCCAATCATGAGGGACTATAGGTCCGAGATTACTAGTGACTTTTAGGCAGTATAAGAATCCTGGGTTTATGGAGAAGATGTCTATTTTGTGTGGAGAAATTAGAGAGATAGCCTCAGACAACGAAAATGAGAAACTACAATGATAATACAGTGTTAGGGTTCTGGGGTTTTATATTTTCCTGTGTTTATCTCTGTGTCCTTAATTCCCATGTTAACTATATAGGGAAAGTGCTTGTATTTTTTTCTGCAATATATGGATGAGATTAAACAAAATACAAAGTTTTTGGCTGCTGTGGGAACATAGCTGAAGCATCTGTTCAGCAGAATACAGGTTACAGGTAGAGATGGACAAATTGTTGGAGATTTGTATAATAAAAATTATATTCACCTTTTTGGGCTTCCTCGCAGATTCCAACCTTCTCTTAATGTCATCCTGTGCCGCTATGATGTCATGCACTCAGCGAGCCCATGTTACCACTGAGACCCAATCACTAGGCCTAAGCAGTGACCCCGGATGCATGATGTCACCGAGGAGATCGAGAGAGTGCACTGAATGCTGCGAGGACGCCCAAAAGATCTCCCTTGGGCCACCACCTATTATACTGTGGAGACCGGAGAGACTCCAGTGTATAATCATTTCGCTTCTGGTTCTATCTCAACTTGTTCCACCTCGAAAAATCAGGGATCTGAACCACCCCTACCCAAAACGAAATAATCTCATTGTGACCAGAATACCCCTTAACCATAACCAGAATGAATACATTTCAGAAATTATGGATTACAAAACTTTTTCTGTTGTCTAATTAAATACAATGTAACAGTTTAGCATTCCTTGATATTTTCAGCTGTCTCCAGGCCATTCATGTGATCATATAACTCTCCATGGTGGTAGATGATGTTATGTTCTATGACATTCATATTGTCCTCATCTTTAGATATTAACAGCGTCAAGCCAAGAGTTTTGCATCATTTTACAAGCATGCAAGCTGTTTTCAATTTGTTTCCACTCACAATAGTGGGAGTGCTCTGTCTCTCCAGGGTGTAGAAGAGCTGCGGACCTGCCATATGTTGTCCCAGCAGTTGTACAGAACGTAAACCAAAAGCCTCAGGAAGGAAATGAGATGTGGTAAGAGGAGAGTGGCCCTGTGGTTAAGGAACTGGTCTCTGGAATGGAGAACCACAGTCTGAGATCTTATGCCAATTCCATGTCACAAGTCAATTTATAGTTTTGCATATTTTTGCACTAGAGGAACAAGTGGCTATGGCTCGGGGCTATGGGAAAGGATATATTGTTATGGTATTTCCCAACTACATTAGCAGATGTGTGTCAGACTGTGTTCCTCTATTTATACACTGCATTAATTTATAGATCTGCTGGAAGACAGCAATAAAGTGATGGCAGGAAGAATGCGATAGTACATATTGTCATGGCTTTAATTATTACATTTCATTAGGTTTACAATGCAAGAAAATTCATTTACAGCTCCAATAACTTCCATCATAATAGTAGTAACTTAAAAGGGAGTCTGTCGCTAGATCCCAGCATATCAACCCAGCCCTGCAGTTACATAAGTAGAATCCAGGTACGTATGAGGTCCAGCGATATCCACTTCTCATTAAAATTATCTTTTTATTGAATCATCATTAAAATTTTAGACATACAGATGGTACATGGACAAACTGGAATTATGCAGTTCAGTAGCAGACCTAACTGACAAGCGGACGCGTTTCGAAACTATCGTTTCTTAGTCATAGCTCAAATGGTCAGAGAATTCCGTGTCTAAATATAATATTTACATGAAAATGAAGTAGTATATGTAACGGTAATCGATTTGCTCATTTGATCATTAAAACAATAACAAAAAACTATAAATAAAAAATAACAAGAGACATAATATAAAAAATAAAAAAACGAAAACGTAAACATAACAATACCAGACGTCTTTTTATGGATCTCTCATCTTTATTATAGCGAGGTTTTTTGTATCAGTCCTTGTTTGTTATTTTATTCATATTTTTTTTTATTGTTATGTCAGACATTGGTGTGGGTGTTTTTACTATGGCTGTGGTTAGTTGATTATGTTGATTGTGTTTAGCTGGTTGTTCTGACACCTCACCTCTTATATTTAGACACGGGATTCTCAGACCATTTGAGCTATGACTAAGAAACGATAGTTTCGAAACGCGTCAGCTTGTCAGTTAGGTCTGCTACTGAACTGCATAATTCCAGTTTGTCCATGTACCATCTGTATGTCTGCAATTTTAATGATGATTCAATAAAAAGATAATTTTAATGAAAAGTGGATATCGCTGGACCTCATACTTACCTGGATTCTACTTGTGTGATCACGATCCATGCCGGAGGAGCCAAGGAGGTTCCGTGCGACTGTTCCACCATTTACTGAGTGAATGTTCCAGCCTTTTTTGACATCAAAATGTTCGGACTATAATTTTTACCACACAGGAGGGCTGTGTATTTCCTTCCCTTAATCCCTGGATTGTATTACTGCAGTTACATAGGTTACTGTCACCAGAACCAGCATATCAACCCAACCCTAAACCCCCAAATGTAAAGCACCATGGAATTAATGGTGCTATATAAATAAACAATAATAATAACAATAATAATAACCCTGCAGATAGATAGGTTAGTGTCACCAGAACTAGCATATCACCCCAGCCTTGCGGATAGATAGGTTACGGTCACCAGATCCCAGCATATCACCCCAGCCCTGCAGATAGATAGGTTAATGTCACCAGAACCCAGAATATCAATATAGCCCTGCAGATAGATAGGTTAGAGTCACCAGAACCCAGAATATCAATATAGCCCTGCAGATAGATAGGTTAGTGTCACTAGAACCCAATGTATCAACCCAGCACTGCAGATATATAGATAGGTTAGGGTCACCACAATCCAGCATATCAATACAGTCCTGCAGATAGATAGGTTAGATGGTGATTTCCCCATTTGAAATGGTATCTCCATTGCTGAAATATCTCCATTTTGTCTGTATTCAAATGAGCTCTTTGGAACAATGAGGGCATTGCCATTTCTCCAGAGAGGTAAGCCGTAACACTCTCTCTGCTGTGATAAAAATGTTGATATCTCAAGAACTAAGGCACCAATTCTTAAGGGGAAAACATCTTTTAATTCGAGTGACCCTAACCTCCTAACCTATCAATCGACTGGTTTGGTATGCTGAGTCCTGCTGGCCTAGCATTAGCATCCTCCATACCAGATTGGAGGGGATGAGACCCTTGACACCACCACCGATCAGCTAGTAGGTCTCATAAAGTCTCACTATTGTTGGTCCACCTTTACTAGGTTTTTTTTTCTAGGTTTTTTGCAGCTTCATATGAATAGGTCATAACCTTTTGCTCTAATATTGTTGACCTCTAATAAATATAATTCAAAATGTCAACATAGTGACCCCAGCAATATTAAGGCTTCATTCCCACGGAGTAACGCGCCGCTCATTGACTTCAATGGATGCCGGCTTACGCGAGCTACACATTGAAATCAATGGGTTATAAAGCCTCCCATTGATTTCAATGTGTAGCGCACATAAGCCGGCATCCATTGAAGACAATGGGATCTGTTTTGAAGTGCCTCACTCTGACACATGTTTGCGTGTCTAAATGCGCGGCGCGTTACTCCGTGTGAACGGAGCCTAAGAGGTCTGGTTGTTATGAAAGGGATGATAACACATGAGGAGTGGGTGTGCTCCAACTAACTGCCATAAGAGTGGAGGACCACTTGATTTGTATGTATGCAGAGGAATGGGAGTGTTTTGAATACCTATGTAATAAATTTGCAACAAACAATACAACTAATGAATTATACAATATTAATACGTGTGTAATATAATTTGAAATAATGAATCATTTTATTTTGAAGCGGGGGTTGGTAACTTTAAACGGTCCCCAACTTGACGGCCCTGATTTTGTCTAATAGAAATTGTGACTGGTAGCTGTAATATGTTACATCACAGAACTGGAGACCATGTAAACAAATGCAGAAGATGCCAGAAGCTCCCAGAGACACCACAAATCACTCAAAACACTGTTAAAGGTATTTGGGCGCACTTATCAACCCATCAATAGCACTAACAGATCTTTAAAAAAAAAAAAAACCCTTTAGGAAAACCCTTTTTGGCTGTGGCAAGCCACAGCCCAAAACCACGGACTTTCTGCTTATATTATACCTATACAGAAACCACCAGCGTTTCCATAGATATAATTCATATTCATCCTGGATGTCGCTCCCCTGCTGATCTTTAACCAGTGACATTAAAGGATAAGTCATTGATTAATATGTCCCAGAGAACCCCTTTAATAAACAAATATTTCCTTTTTTTTGCCTAGAGAAACCTTTAGAAAAAAGAGCAACTTTTCCAAATCTGAAACCCTCTGCACCCCCCAGCGCTTCCCTCATCCCTTTCATATTCTATGGATGTTTTGACACCACATTCATTATTCAGGAGATAACCTTGGTGTGATTTCTAGCTTAGCAATTGAGTGACTTGTTTTTATAAATGTATTATGTGATAGAGCCGGCCGTGTTTTGCAGCGCTAGAAATAAAGTGGTTTTAGTACTGCTCAACCTCATATACAAACACTAAACACAGGGTGAACACTAAAAACTCAGCATGCTAAGGCCGGGTTCATGCAGGGTTTTTTGGTCCGGAACCTGAGGCGGCATCCGCCTCAGGTTCCAGTCCAAAATACGAGTAGCTGCGACTGGATGCGGGTGTAGTGCATCGGCATCCAGTCACGCACTCCGCTCTGGATTAGGCCCAAATGAATGGGCCTAGTCTGGAGGAGGGAATGTCTTCAGGCAGATTCCCGAGGCGACTCCGCCTGAAGAATGAGCATGTCCGTTTTTTTTTCCGGGAGCAGTTTGTTCAGGGGAGCCGTCTTCTGCTAGCAGAAAAAGGAACCCATTAAAGTCAATGGGCGGCTTTTTTTCAGCACTGAAATTCCACACCAAAGTCCTCACCATTTTCCTCCATGTGAATGGACCCCCGGCACACAAACGTTGAAAGAAATGGGCATGAAAAAAGGATGCAACGCCTGTTATTTATGGGGGGGGGGGGTCTTCACAGGCATTTTGCATACATAGAGTAGCTGTTTACCCTTATCCTACCCTGACTTGGGTCTATACACGAATTCATAGAAATGGATACGTGAATAGCCCCACCCAAAGCAATGGGGGAATTTAATAAGACTGGTGTTTCCTAATCCAATCTTAATAAAGGCCCGACTGGTGTGAGGTGAACCTAAATTATCAACAGGCCTTGGTCTCTTAATAAATCAGACACATGTCTGGGCTCCAGAATGGAAATCTGGGGCACAGTTAGGAGCTGGCATAGATTATTGGTGTGAGTTGTAAATGTCAGACCGAAGAGTCCCAAAAACTGCCCCAACCCACCAGCCACCACCTAAATTGATATGATGGTACATCTTTAGTGAAAGAAAAGGCCATGCTCCAAAGAAACGTTCATAAATGGGTTAATAATGCTTTGGGTCCCACAGTTATAATTAATGGAGATGTTTCAACATCAACCAAAAAATACAGAATTTTGGCAACATGGGGCCTTAGCCTAAAGCTATATGGCCATTTGACATGTCTTTTTAATGGCATGTCCGCATTAATTTCCCTATCAGTGAATGGGAGGGGGGGGTATTCACATGACCCTTATTTTGATGCCCTGTTTTCACGGCCATCAAAATATAGGTCATGTCCTATTTTTGGCCATTTTCATGGATCCCTAACTACACTGAAATGTATGGGGCATCTATGAAAACTGGTGATGCCTTGAAAAATTGATGTTTTTCACGGCGGTTGTGCACCTTGGTCATCTGCATCTAGCCCTTGTCTCCATTTTTTGCATTTTTGTTTTTGCCTGTGGTGTGCATGAGGTCTTATGGTGGACCGGAGGGGTTTAACCGATTTTGCATCAAAGTTTAGTTAGTGCCACAGCAGTGGCATCTTGTAATTTTCCCTTATCCATGTGGCGCCCCCCCATATACACAACCCAAGTACTCCCCTCCTTATAATGAATCATAGTATCCATGAATTCTTAGTGGGATTACCAAAGTCGATAAACAGAAATAAGCTCTGGCATTCGTCCCATTTTGATATCAATGCGCTAAACCAGAGATAGGTGTGAATTAGGACACTGTACATGTATTCGAGAAACCCCCTCTGCCCTCCCTTACAGCAAATTATTACATCTAATCAATTACACCATAAATATGTGGCTTAATGGAAGATCAGTAAGACACGCTGCGATCCTGCGATTCTATCCAGTGCCCACTCCCTGTGGATTATCACCTGCAAAGAACATTTTAATGAAAAATTGATTTGGCACAGATCACATATCCCTATATGTGCGGTGAAGTAGCTTTTGTTGCTATGTGTTGGGTCATAATCATTGAGGCGAGCTTCCCTCTTGAAATCCGCTTTAATGCTTTGCATTCTAATTGCACATTATGTTCCCTATACCAGATGTAAAGGGAAGACGTGGCTATCATACAGAGATACAGAACGTGAGGTCTCCAGTGTTATAGTCATGTGGCCACACAAGGATAGTGATGGAAATATGATGATTAGCGTATGTACCAATAACCGATTTTTCCTAGGACTTCTACCAAAGAGTACAAAAAAAATCCCAATGTGGGAACTAAATAGAAAAGTTTTAATCATTTTACTGTATTTTACAAGGGTTTCAGACCAATATTGAGAGACATTGTTAATGTATATATGATAAAAAGTTGTACAATTTTCCAATATACTTTCATGTGATGTATAGTCCATGGTCATATGATGTACAGTCCATGGTCATATGTTATACAGTCCATGGTCATGTGATGTACAGCCCATGGTCATGTGATGTATGGTCCATGGTCATATGATATACAGTCCATGGTCATGTGATGTACAGTCCATGGTCATATGATATACAGTCCATGGTCATATGATATACAGTCTATGATCATGTGATGTACTGTCCAGGGTCATGTGATATACAGTACAATCCATGGTTATGTGATGCACAGTCCATGGTCATGTGATATATGGTACATGGTCATGTGATGAACACACAGGTGCACAGCTCATTACCAGGCAGATGTCTGATTATTGTGCTGCAATTATAACATACTGTACATCTGTGTGTTCATCACATGACCATGAACTGTCTATCACATGACCATGGACTGTAAATCACATGACCATGGACCGTATATAACATGACCCATGACTGTATATTATATGACCATGGACTGTATGTCACATGACCCATGAATGTATATCACATGAACATGGACTGTATATCACATGACCGATGACTGTATATCACATGACCATGGCTTTTTATATAACATGACCCATGACTGTAAATCATATGACCATGGACTGTATATCACATGACCCATGACTGTATATCACATGAACATGGACTGTATATCATATGACCATGGACTGTATATAACATGACCCATGACTGTATATTATATGACCATGGACTGTATATCACATGACCCATGACTGTATATCATATGACCATGGACCGATTTCTATATACAGGAAGTAACCATTTTACTATTTAAATTTGAAACCAAAGTTCTGTTGTAAATTTCTGGCTCAAATAAGCCAATTAATAAGTATATATCGTGTGATATACAGTCCATGGTCATGTGATATAGAGTCATGGGTCATGTGATATACAGTCCAAGGTCATATAATATACAGTCATGGGTCATGGACTGTATACATCACATGACCCATGACTGTATATCATATGACCCAGGACTGTATATCACATGGATTGAATAAGCAGTTTACTGTTTAAATTTGACAATTACCGTAAGCAACAAATTTCTGTTGTAAATTTCTGGCTAATAACTAATAAGTGGTATAAATGTAGCCTAGACAGTCCAGCATCCAGCATCGGGCACTGGGATAAATCTGGAACATTTCCAGACTGTCTAAGTATACACTAGATATCGATAAGTAAATTTAGACCAATGGGTTCACTACTCAGAAGTCTCCTTTAACCACTTCATGACCAGACCATTCTCCCGGTTCATCACTTGAGACACATTTTCAGTTTTCTTCATACAGTTTTGAAGGTTATAACATTTTTTAATCAGTTTATTCCAATAATGTTTGTGTCTTTATTGATATATAGGGGTTTATTTTTATGTTATTTTTAATCGTGCATATTTTTTTCCTTTTTAACACCTAGGAAATGTAAACAAAAATGGCGGGGCAGTGGGTCTTATATTCACATCTTTCTTTTTTAAACCCCAGAGTATAGTAACTGGAGACCCAGGGGAGGATACAAACATAATAAACAATGTTACTTACCCCTCCCTGGCTCCGGAGCACTCCCTGCAGATGTCAGCCATCTTCAATGATGTACGGGATGTCACGTGAGCAGGGGCTTGCGACGCATAAGGACACATGTGACGTCTGGGATGTCAGCAAGTAGGCCCGAGCCTTCTGGAGCCAGGAGAGGTAAGTAACAGTGTTTTTTATGTTCTGTTTCAGACACATTTTTAGCGGAACGCTGAAAGACATTTTGCAATTATGCCGGAACTAAGTCCTGGCGCGTTCTGGCGCAATTTAACCACTATATATAGTCAATGTGTGATCGGCATCCGGTTAAAGGGGTTGTTTTATATAGACAGTGAATAAATAACCATATCATATAAACTGAGGGATATAGCTCATGATACTCAGTCTATCTTGTGGCTAGTGATGTATCCTATTACTGGCCCTATACACAGCACTGAACCGATGGCTATTAGGAAGAGAAAAATCTCAGCAAGTATACAGTCTATAGGAACATTGTATATCAGCTTGGAACTATTAGAATCATCTGAAAGAACCAAACTGTTTGTCCTTCTTAGCTACATGATGGAAACCCAAGACACAATTTATTCTTATAAATTCTTACAAATCGTAGCACGGCGGATCACTCTAGACTGGGAGATTTTGACCAGTCTGTTTGTTTTCTTCCTGCCGCTTAAATTTCTCCAGTCTTTGTCAAAATAATTGTACTTTACAGCTTATTGATTCTTCAATTAATGTCCCCGTCAATCTGAATGAAGTCCGGACTCCCGGGGAACATAGCCATGCATGAGCACTAAATACCCTGTATGCATGAAACAAAGGACATGATGGTATTACCGCTGTGATGCCACAATAGAGCTTGAACAGCAACAATAATGATATTTAAATTGTGTTTTTCTCCGATGGATCCGGGCGGCGTGCCGTCATTTACAAAGTCATGAAGAACATTGCGTTCAATCGCTGAAATATAAAGCAAAAGAAAATGGACCTGGGGAAACATGTCACATTTCATTTTCCTCAATGTGAATCAAAGGAAATATATGTGTTCTGTCTTTTTGATTATGTTAGATGTAATATTAAACGTACATTAAAGAGATTCAATCATTACAATGGAATTTTTTCTCCTTAGTACATAGGAATAGTCTTAAGACAGGCTATTCTTCTCCTACCTTTAGATGTCTTCTCCACACCACCATTCCGTAGATATCCTGGTTTTCTTTGGTATGCTAATGAGTTTTCTCGCAGCACTGGGGGCGGTCCACAGCGCTCAAACCGCACTGGGGGTGTCCCCAATCCTGAAAGAAAACTATCCAGCACCAGTCTCTGTCTTCTTCTGGAATGCCCTCTCCGCAATGTCTTCTTCTGATGGCTTCCCCTGGCTTTAAATGGCACGCATACACAGTCAACTCTGCCCGATTACTGCACATGCCTGTGGCCATTTTCTTACTGTGGCCATTTGCAAGAAAATGGCCACAGTCATGCGCGGTCGGCTCTGCCCAATGGCAGAGCTGACTTCGTATGCATGAATTTTAAATCCAGAAGAAGCTGATGGAAAAAGACATCACGGGACGGCGTGCAGAAGAAGACAGAGGCCAGCTCTGGAGAGTTTTCTCGCAGCACTGGGGACGCCCCCAGTGCTGTGAGAAAACTCATTTGCATACTGAAGAAAACCGAGGTATCTATGGAATGGCGGCGCAGAAAAGTCTTCTAAAAGTAGGAGAAGAATAGCTTTTCTTAAGGCCATTCCTACATGTTAGGGAGAAAAAATTCCATTTTAATGATTGAATCCCTTTAAAGGGATTCTACCATTAAACTACTTTTTTTCTAATTACCACGTCGGAATAGCCTTAAGAAAGGCTATTCGTCTCCTACCTTTAGACGTGGTCTCCGCCGCGCCGTTCTGTAGAAATACCATTTTTAACCGGTATGCAAATGAGCCGGCGACCATTTTTGGGTAGCCGCTCTTGCAGTTCAATACAGGAGCCGGCAGGCGGCCATTTTTGGATAGCCGCTCTTGCAGTTCAATACAGGAACTGGCCAGCGGCCATTTTGGGGTGGCCTCTCTATGCTTCTGTATCGAACTAGAAGAGCAAGAGAAGCCAGAAGAGGCGGAGTTGCTGCAGAAGAAGGAGGCGGCGCAGGAAAGAGCTCTCGGGCAGCAATGGGGACGCGCTCATCGGTGTTTCAGCGCTGGGGCCCGCCCTCATTGCTGCGGAGCGCTCATTTGCATACCGGTTAAAACCGGTATTTCTACGGAACAGCGCGGCGGAGACCACGTCTAAAGGTAGGAGATGAATAGCCTTTCTTAAGGCTATTCCGACATGTTCATTAGAAAAAAAGGTAGTTTAATGGTAGAATCCCTTTAAACCTTATAGCGCTGGTACAATTACATAGTAGATGAGGTTGGATGAAGACATCAGTCCATCAAGTCCAACCGATAACCCTACAATCCCTACAGTGTTAATAATTCCATATAATACGTCATTGCAGTCTCCTTATAGTGTTAGATCGGCCCACTCTGGGAACCTCTGGTTGACCCAGGCTCCAACACAACAATGGACCAGCAGAAGACACCCGTATTTTAAAGGTACTGTAGTTTGTTTCTTAAGGATTTTCAGATGGTGGTCTCTGAAGGAATCTGACAATGTACCTGTAGGTCATCAGTACTAAAGGTCATTAATAAGTCATTAAGTCATGGAACAACCCTTTAAATATGGCTGGTGATGTATACTCCATTTCTTGCACGCTTTGCCTTAATACCGTGGCATATTTTAATTTGTCGATCTTCTCCTTTGTCTTTACAAGTCTTGCCTTTTCATTCTCTATTTCTAGATAAGAAATAAATTTAGACTCTATGCAAAATGCAAATGACATGAAAAGAACCATCTGATTCTGGTGATTTCCCATTTGCCAGTGATTTGATTGAAAGAGATACTTCCCCGGTTACAGCAGCAAATTCCTAGCTGTGTTTCGCCTCAGGCTCAGGCCTTGTCACATTACATGTACTTAAAAACAGTTTGATTTCTGCATATCTCTGCCAAATATAGCTCTTCATTCAGCAGAAAGGGAACGCCGAGACCTGTTCTAGGGTACAAGGCACGTCTCTTACCTGGGAAACGAAGCATTGTCTTCTCTATCTCTGTGCTACACATTTACTTATGGAGGAGATTTGGCTCTGCAGTTGTCTGTAGGGATCTGCTTATCTATTGGTCATGGATCTAGAATTTATTGTTTATGTTCAATGTATTTGTATTAACTAGAGATGGGCGAGATTTGTTTTGATGAACATTTGCGAGGTTTGGCCCTCCGGTTCATTTCATTCCAAACTTGTTCAGATAGAACTGGAAGTGATATTATTATATTTTGAGGTGTCTTCAGACCCCAGAGTCTAATAAGTGGAAGCCCAAGGGAAGTGATAAAAATTAACACTTCTACTCATCAACCAGGGACAGAAATAGACTTGACAGGCTGATCAGGAGGGCCAGCTCTGTCCTGGGGAGCCCCCTTGGACCCAGTACAGGTGGTGGGTGACAGAAGGATACTGTCTGTGGTGACCTCCATGCAGGAGAACAAATCCCACCCCATGTATGGGACCTTGATGGCACTTGGCAGCACTGTAAGTGACCGTCTGCTTCACCCCAAGTGTGAGAAGGAGCGCTATCGCAGGTCCTTCCTTCCAACACCAGGCTGTATAATCTACATCAAACCAAGCGAAGATCACTCCGTACAGAGAACTAATGATTATGACGATGACCATGAAGTCTTCCTCTTTCTCTTCCGTTTTTCCTTAGCTGCTATGGACTCCTAGTATATCTTCTCTTCTCAGCATATGTGTGTCTATGTCTGTAATATATTACTGTGTGTTATCCTGTATCTGTATTACTATGCTGCTGTAATATATTACTGTGTATTATCCTGTATCTGTATTACTATGCTGCTGTAACATACTGAAATTTCCCCACTGTGGGACTATTAAAGGATTATCTTATCTTATCTTTCCTCACCTTTGCAGGACATCCATGTGCATCCAACAATCTCCCTACATTCTCTTCAGGCCTCTTCCGGCCTTCAGCTGATGTCATATGCCTCTTGGTACGCTGACACCACAAAGCCGAGTCTTAGGGCCCCTTGACACGGAGGATACTCTGGCTGATTCAGAACGTGTAAACGTTCCGAATCAGCAGCGTTTAAAGCAGGTCCCATTGCTTTCTATGGGAGCCGGCATACGCGTGCTCCCCATAGAAATGAATGGGCTGCTTTTTCCCATTAATTTCTATGGGGAGCGCACGTATGCCGGCTCCCATAGAAAGAAATGGGACCTGCTTTAAACGCTGCTGATTCAGAACGTTTACACGTTCCGAATCAGCCAGAGTATTCTCCGTGTGAAGGGGCCCTTAGAATCGTGACCACTGAGGCCCAAGTCACAGGTCTCAGTGTTGAGACTGGGGCACGTGACATCACCTGGAGACTGTAAGAGGTCTAAAGATGATGTGTGGGACCACTATACGTGCTTTGGAGAGGTAAGGCAAGATGAGTATAAGTAGTGTTTATTTTTACTCACCTGCAAAGGGCCTCCACTTAGTGTTTTGTGGCTGAATAGCCCCAAATGTTTTGGACATTCTGGGTCAATTCCAATCTAGACAAATCAGTTTGTCCATTTTCATTCAATTATGTCTGCAGCTATAGGGGGTGCAGAGTTAAGCGTCACACTGGGGCAAGTCATTTCAGTACCCTAGTCATATACCATACATACAATTGTGCTGCTCATTCCCTTGTCATACTATCAATTCAAATAAGTACAGAACTTACACCAGATGCCATAAATAAATACATACCCAGGACTAAATATTCACCATAGACTAGAACACAGAAAAGTGATCCTAGATAAATACAAGCTCCAGATTAAATCCCCTAAAATAAAGTATTCCTTCAAAATAATTTGAGCGCACAGAACCACAGACTTCCTAAATGAGAATAGAACCCAGACAGGACCCTCTAAATAAGCAGAGACCTCCTATATAATACCGCTACATCAGTCCTCCAAATTAGATACACACCCCAGGTTGGACCCAAAAATAAACAGAAATCCCAAAATAAACACTTATCCTCCATCCTGTAGATAGGGGATACATTATATTCATGGGACAACAAGTGAGTCTGTGATCATAATCCAGCATATCAACCCAGCCCCACAGACAGATAGGTTAGGGCAGACCTGGGCAAAGTCTGGCCCGCGGGCCATATCCGGCCCTCTGACTGATTCAGTCCGGCCCGCACAGCTTTGACTAGGGAGGCGTGTCTAGGGGGCGTGTCTATGGGGGGGCGTGTCTATGGGGGGCGTGTCTTAGTGCCGGCCGAAGATGGAGATGTGGAGCATGTCATAAAGTACTGAGAGATGTAAGGTGAGCTGCAGGGGGGAGAGAGAGTGTGTGTGTCTATATGTGTGTCTGTCTATATGTGTGCCTGTCTGTGTGTGTGTGTGTGTGTGTGTGTGTGTGTGTGTGTGTGTGTGTGTATGTGTGTGTGTGTCTCAGTAACCTAGGGGCAGAGATGGAAGGGGAATGTTATACTAGGGCAGAGATGGCAGATGGAGGGGGGGACATGAAACTGGGGGAGAGATGGAGGGGGAGGGGACATGAAATGGGGAAAATAAAGGGGGATATGAAACTGAGGGAGAAATGGAGGGGGGGACATGAAGAGGGCACAGACTGGGGGGACATTAAACCGTGGAGGAAGCTGTAGGGGGACCTGTCTGCCTCTAGTTGCCCCCCAGTTTAATGTCCCCCTCCAGCTACCCCTACGGTTTAATGTCTGCTTCCAGCTTCCTGATTTTAATGTCCCCCTCTAGTTGCCCCCAGTTTAATGTCCCGCTCCAGCTGTCAATTTATTGCCGCCCTCCAACTACCCCCACTGTGTAATGTCCCCCACCAGCTGCTCCAGTTTCATGTCCCCTCTAGTTTCCACCAGTTTATACTGGGGCACCAGGAGAGGGGCTTAATACTGTGGGGCAGTTGGAAGGGAATATTACAATGTGGGGACACACAATGTACGGATGACTGTAGGAGGATTATACTGTGTGGGGGCACATGGAAAGATGATCGGGAATGGGCGGAGTCAATGTAGAAGTGGGTGGAGCTAAATTTGTCGTGGCACGGCCCTCTAGCATAGTTTCAATTTCTTATACAGCCCTATGGGAAAATTAATTGTCCACCCCTGGGTTAGGGTCACCTGAATCCAACAATGCTTTTCTCTTGTGAATTGTTGCCTCCATTACAAAGATACATGCAAATTAGTTATTTGGATAATTTCTCCAGAGAGGTTTATGGCTGCGCCTTCATTGCTCCAAAGAGCTCATTCTCATATTGACAAAAATGGTGATAATGAAGGCAGTGATTCACAAGGGATAAGCACTGTTTGATTCAGGTGACCCTAACCTATCTATCTGCAGGAATGAGCTGATATACTGGGACCTGGTGACAGTAACCTATCTATCTGCAGGGCTGGATTGATATGCTGGTCCTGGTGACACTAACCTATCTATCTGCAGGGCTGGGGTGATATGCTGGGATCTGGTGACACTAACCTATCTATCTGCAGGGCTGGGGTGATATGCTGGGATCTCGTGACACTAACCTATCTATCTGCAGGGCTGGGGTGATATGCTGGTTCTGGTGACACTAACCTATCTGCAGGGCTGGGGTGATATGCTGGTTCTGGTGACACTAACCTATCTATCTGCAGGGCCGGGTTGATACGCCGGGTTTAGTGACAGACTCCCTTTAAAACAGAGTAGCATTGCTTGGAGGAATGAAATAATATTGTCAGACTAATAGGGTTGCACAGTACGAGATTAGAGAAATAATATTTGATCATTTCCAGAAATATCATCCCTCCTCTCTATGAGATGTGTCCGGTATTGCAGATCAGCCTAATTTACTTGAATTCCCTTCACCTGCAATTTCAAACTTAGCCTATAGAGCGGCGCTGTTTTGGTGAAATACATCCCTTTAAGCATTTGTTAGTGTAATTTGCCTTTTATTATGATACCATTGTGTAGTGTTGGGTCTTGGATCACCGCTGCCATGTTTTATCACTATCTCTATTATGTTGTGCTCTATTTATCACCTCTTTTACCTTCATATCATAGGAATAACACAGAATGTCAGGACTCGGGATTCCAGTCACATAGAGACACAAAGCATCAGGATTGTGTTTCCAGTAGCAGCATGAAACATTTAGTAAATGAGTTCCTCCATCTTGGCAGTGCGGGCTATGTGCGGAGTGCTGTTGGGATTATAATATTTTGGCAATTAGATGCTGTATGCTGTTAGTGCTCACAAATTATTTAAGATGTTTTACCGATGTGTTCACTGGACCGGGCAGAAGCTCATGCAGTGGAAAATACTTCGGGAGAAAAGTAGGCTTTTATCTGCGCTCTCTTCATACTGAGTTATGGTGTGAGGTATAAATCTTAAAAATCACACTTTGTTCTTATTTATAGAATATTGATGGAGCTAAATGGTAATGCAGGTTGTCAGCCCAGGACAATGGACTGCCTGGAAGAACAATATTATACTGTAAGATTGAAAAATAGAGGCTTGTTATATCGCCATAAAGGATAACTCTAACTAAAAATATCATCATAAAGGGGAACATTCTGTAAATCAGCACATGCATGTGGTCTGGTGATTGGATAAAGAATATAATTTGTGTTATTAGCATACAGTTCGCCGATGAGTCCTTTAATATATATTATTTATATGTATATAGAGATCATCTATTATCTATATGTGTATATGTAGCTCAATGCACAAACTGTATGCAGTTAGCTCCTTAGCTCCCCCTTGTGTTGACTGTAGAAAGACAGACTTTCATCAAGTAACACTGTGCATGGGATTGGGAGCTCTGTAACAGAAATATGAACCACCTACCACTATAAAGATAAATTAAAGCTTAGGTTTAGAGGCTAAATAATTGATTATCTATCCATAGGATAGGTCAGCAATAGAAGATCAGCAGGGTTCTGACAGCCAGGCCTCAGGGGAGTGCTGTAGCGCTTGTTCACCCAAGTACTTACTAAGCTCGGTGGCATACATTACATAGGGTCTGTGCTTGGTGTCACATCTCAGGCCATGTGACTGATGAATGTGATGTCATATGACCAGTGAAGCGGAAATGGCGTACACTTTAAACAGCTGATCTGCGACAGTCCTGGATAAAACAGACATCGACCTGGAATAACCAATCACAAGTTAATTCACAAATCGTATATGGCAGCAAAAGTGGGAGTGGCGTTTCAAAGGGGAATGTCCTTTGTAAAAGTAGATAACTGTATATATATTCAGACGCCATATAATAATATTAATACACAAATTGTTACTGAATGAATAAAATCAATAATTTTGCCATTTTTATTTATGCCATTTATTTATTTATTTATTTATTTATGCCGTTTAGTGATCATGTTAAATGTTTTATTAATTTTATTGTGTAGTTCGTAACTCTTATAGCAATACCAAATATGGAATTAATATAATATTCAAATCAAACAAGCTTTATTGGCACGTCCGAATAGATATTTATAATAACGTACAGCACCATTGGATTGATATAATAATGTACAGCATCATGGAATTAGTATAATAATGTACAGCACCATGGAATTAATATAATAATGTACAGCACCATGGAATTAATATCATAATGTACAGCACCAGGGGAATAATATAATAATGTACAGCACCATGGAATTAATATAATAATGTACAGCACCATGGAATTAATATAATAATGTACAGCACCATGGAATTAATATAATAATGTACAGCACCATGGAATTAATATCATAATGTACAGCACCAGGGGAATAATATAATAATGTACAGGATATGGAATTAATATAATAATGTACAGTACCATGGAATTAATATAATAATGTACAGTACCATGGAATTAATATAATAATGTACAGTACCATGGGAATAATATAATAATGTACAGCACCATGGAATTAATATAATAATGTACAGCACCATAGAATTAATATAATAATGTACAGCACCATGGTATTAATATAATAATGTACAGCACCATGGAATTAATATAATAATGTACAGTACCATGGGAATAATATAATAATGTACAGCACCATGGAATTAATATAATAATGTACAACACCATGGTATTAATATAATAATGTACAGCACCATGGAATTAATATAATAATATACAGAACCATGGAATTAATATAATAATGTCCAGCATCATGGAATTAGTATAATAATGTACAGCACCATGAAGTTAATATAATAATGTACAGCTCCATGGGATTAATATAATAATGTCCAGCACCATGGAATTAATATAATGTACAGCACCAGAGGAATAATATAATAATGTACAGCACCATGGAATTAATATCATAATGTACAGCACCAGAGGAATAATATAATAATGTACAGGACATGGAATTAATATAATAATGTACAGTACCATGGAATTAATATAATAATGTACAGCACCATGGTATTAATATAATAATGTACAGCACCATGGAATTAATATAATAATGTACAGTACCATGGGAATAATATAATAATGTACAGCACCATGGAATTAATATAATAATGTACAACACCATGGTATTAATATAATAATGTACAGCACCATGGAATTAATATAATAATATACAGAACCATGGAATTAATATAATAATGTCCAGCATCATGGAATTAGTATAATAATGTACAGCACCATGAAGTTAATATAATAATGTACAGCTCCATGGGATTAATATAATAATGTCCAGCACCATGGAATTAATATCATAATGTACAGCACCAGAGGAATAATATAATAATGTACAGCACCATGGAATTAATATCATAATGTACAGCACCAGAGGAATAATATAATAATGTACAGGACATGGAATTAATATAATAATGTACAGTACCATGGAATTAATATAATAATGTACAGCACCATGGTATTAATATAATAATGTACAGTACCATGGGAATAATATAATAATGTACAGAACCATGGAATTAATTTATTAATGTACAACACCATGGGATTAATATAATAATATACAGTATCATGGGATTAATATAATAATATACAGAACCATGGAATTAATATAATAATGTCCAGCATCATGGAATTAATATAATAATGTACAGCACCATGGAATTAATATAATAATGTACAGCACTATGGCATTAATATAATAATGTACAGCACTATGGTATTAATATAATAATGTACAGTACAATAGAATTAATGGTGCTGTAAAAGTAAATAAATAAATAATAATAATAACCTTTAAGTTCATGGGGGATCTGAGTTGTCATTATTGTGCAGTGAATATTAATGACCTGGCAGCCAGGTGAAAGTGACTGTTTATCAGGTGATCAGGTGAGGAGGCCTAAAAACCAAGAGAATACTAAAAAGCCTGGATGAGTTTACATGTCAGTAAAAAGTCGCAGAAATCCCTTTACATTTTTATCATACTGTAGGTTTCAAAAACCAATGGTGTAGATGACAATATACAATATAATATACAATATAATTTACTATTAAAGAAAAATGCTTCTTTCTCCTGTTATTCCTCTCCCCCTCCCCCTGAACTGATCACTGTTTCTGAATATACAGTCAAATCTGTACTCTTTACATGGCTTATGCTCATCCGAATGAAGTCTATGGAGAACGGAGGAGGACAGGTAGAGATAAAGAGAGATAGCAAGTCCCAGCTACAGCTTCTAGTGAGGGTTTTATATCCCTAAAGAACTGGATTGATAGTTGATGAGATAAATCAGTCACCTTATCCCTCTGTCTCTGTTTGCTTGTCCATAGTTACTTTGTATGGACTGATGGTTACAGAACTGATCAGTCTATTCAGAAACATTGAAGGGGGAGATGGAGGGAATAACAGGAGAAAAGTACATTCATCTTCTTTAATAAAATGTATTACAAAGTTTATAATTCTCATCTAAACTATTGATTAATGATCGTTACCTATGTAAATAGATAGACAAAGAGAGAAACTGATAGATATTAACCAGATATATAAGTGAATATCAGCTATACCAGTGCTAGATCATACTACACTGTGTACTGACTTGTCGCTTATCACATCTGTTGTTACATGACAACGTGACGCATGTCAGCTCAGTAATGCAACTTTTATTAATCCTCACAACCCCCTGCCCCAGAGATATCAAGCTCAGACTTTTCCCCGTACCCTTGAGAATTGTCATTTCCATAAGCCACTGCTTCGGGGATATAAACATCTGAATAAATTACTGCAATGTGTGCAACCATCATTAACAGCGCAGAGTAGAGATTACAAGGGGCAGTCTACGTGCGGCGTGCATCCCTGTTTTATGGGCGCACAAAGACTTCCAGGTGCTAATGAAGCTCTTGTAAGTGGCAGCTAAATGAGAATCAGAGGGGTCAAGTGGAGTCATTTAATTAAGACGTTCCGGTTGCCATGGGAGCGCTGTAAGACATTCTTCACAACGTGTCACCACCTTCATTGCTGTGATAGGTCCCTCATCTCTTCTCAATCAGGACAATTATAGGACTTGGACCCGGATGCGTCTCAGCCAGGGTTGACTGTTTACAACTCATTTCTACAGTTACACAATAGAAGCCATGATGGGGGATGTGTATCCGTAAGACCAAGGTGATGTAGGATGTGGAGGGTGTGACATTTAGCTCTTGGGTTTTGCCACCCATGTATGACTTGTCTAATTATACCATGTGCGGCGAGGGCCAGAGGAACGTGGGGATGTGTCGTCAGCTCAGAGGAGTCTATATTGGCTTTGGCCGCAGCTTGCGAAACAAGACGAAGAACAGCTGGCCACAAGACATTTAACCAGGTGTGGGGGGAAGGCTCATGTTTCCTGTTTTTAAATATTGGAGAAGTAGACCACCGGCAGGAATACTGGCGAAAAGTGAAGTCAGCTGTCAAGATAGGTTTATGACATTAACCCTTTCAGAAACAAGGGTTATTAAACCCTTAAAGGGAATTTATCAATAGTACATGAGCTATTTGTTAAAAAAAAATTAAATACATTTTTCAGAATTTTTTTTATATTTTACGTTACAATCTCTATTTTGATAACTGTATTATATCCTGCAATTTTCACTCAAGCCACTAAGTCTAATAACAGACTGGCACTTGGCAATTCTGTTTTATTTACATCACAGACAAGACTAGAGATGAGCAAGTAGTGAAATATTCGATATTTGTTTCGAGTGGCCCCTCAATATTCGGCTATTCGACTGAATATCAAATCTTATTGTAGTCTATTGGGGGAAAAAATGTTCGTTTCAGGAGAAACCCAAATTCGACTAAGAAGAGTCACCAAGTCCACAATGACACCCCAGGAAATGATGCCTCTGGAATGCACCTGGGACAGGAAGGGAAGCATGCCTGGGGGCATCTAAGACGGCCAAGTCCCAGGATTACACCACTATCACAGCCTATCAACTACACACTTTCCAGACTCAATAGAACCTCTATGAAAGTTGAAAAATACTTGGAAACCTTCTTTCCTCCACAATAATATGGACAGAAACACAATTTTAAACCTAAAGAAACATTACCAAGCACCCCTTTAAATCACATTGCCCATAACCACCACAGATGGCATAGGCAATGGGAAAACCAACAGTACCCACCCTGAGCTGTCATTGTTTATGTGTGTGTTATGTGGTAAGACCTTCAAAAATTCACCTTTCTGGCCCTTCCAAAATGAATTAAAGTCCCTTAAGCTGAGCCATCAGATCTTACTGAAAGGAATCACCCTCGGTTTGGAAAGAAGCTATCTAAACATTGCACCTTTAATTGAGTTGAGCATTGCACCAGCAGAATGTTAGGCCCTTTGGGTGAGTTGAACCTTTAACCAGCTTAGTTTTTGGCCCTTTGGATGGATTGAGCCTCTAACCAGCATAGTTTTTGGCCCTTTGGGTGACTTGAGCCTCTTACCAGCTTAGTTTTTGGCCCTTGGGGTGGATTAAGCCTCTAATCAGCTTAGTTTTTGGCCCTTGGGGTGAGTAGAGCCTTGTAACAGCAGTGTTTTTGGCCCTTGAGGTGAGTAGAGCCTTGTACCAGCAGTGTTTTTGGCCTTTGGGGTGAGTAGAACCTCTAACCAGCTTAGTTTTTGGCCCTTGGGGTGAGTACTGTAGAGCCTTGTACCAGCAATGTTTTTGGCCCTTGGGGTGAGTTGAGCCTTGTACCAGCAGTGTTTTTGGCCCTTGGGGTGAGTAGAGGCTTGTAACAGCAGTGTTTTTGGCCCTTGAGGTGAGTAGAGCCTTGTACCAGCAGTGGTTTTGGCCTTTGGGGTGAGTAGAACCTCTACCCAGCTTAGTTTTTGGCCCTTGGGGTGAGTATAGCCTTGTACCAGCAGTGTTTTTGGCCCTTGGGATGAGTAGAGCCTTGTACCAGCAATGTTTTTGGCCCTTGGAGTAAGTTGAGCCTTTCACCAGTAGTGTTTTTAGCCCTTGGGGTGAATAGAGCCATGTACCAGCAATGTTTTTGGCCCTTGGGGTAAGTTGAGCCTTGTACCAGCAGTGTTTTTGGCCCTTGGGGTGAGTAGAGCCTTGTACCAGCAATGTTTTTGGCCCTTGGAGTAAGTTGAGCCTTTCACCAGTAGTGTTTTTAGCCCTTGGGGTGAATAGAGCCATGTACCAGCAATGTTTCTGGCCCTTGGGGTAAGTTGAGCCTTGTACCAGCAGTGTTTTTGGCCCTTGGGGTGAGTAGAGCCTTGTACCAGCAATGTTTTTGGCCCTTGGAGTAAGTTGAGCCTTTCACCAGTAGTGTTTTTAGCCCTTGGGGTGAATAGAGCCATGTACCAGCAATGTTTTTGGCCCTTGGGGTAAGTTGAGCCTTGTACCAGCAGTGTTTTTGGCCCTTGGGGTGAGTAGACCCTTGTAACAGCAGTGTTTTTGGCCCTTGGGGTAAGTTGAGCCCTGAACCCTGCTTGACGTTGTGGCACTGCTGGCTGCCCCTCTCCAGTAGCTAATTGGATCCGCAGTCGAGCTACTGCAGCCTGGATCCCCAGCTGAATTTCCACATCCCCGTCCTCGTCCCCGTCCCTTTATGCTACCCTGACGCATTGTCAGATGTGTACAGGTGACAGTATGAAGCTTTGGCAGGTTGAGTGGATATACACTGTTCATGCAGTGTAGCTCTGAAAAGAGCTGTTGATTAAGAAGTTTTCCCTTCCAGCAATAGCTAAACTCTCTCTCACCCTCAACACAATGTCTCTCCCTATCTCACCAAACCACATCTGACACGAATATGGCTGCCACTATTCTTATAGAGCGGAGGTCACCTGATTTGGCCAGCCAATGACTTTTTCCTATTTTTTTTCGATGCCTACGTTTTCCTGCTTCCTGTGCCACCTTCCCTGCACAGTTACAGTATTGGTGCAAAATAAGTGTAAGGGAAGGTGGGAGGGGATATGAATTTTTACTGCGTTTACCGCGTGGTTCAAAATCGAATATGTCGAATAGCCTGATATTCGATCGAATACCTACTCGATCGAATGGTATTCGCTCATCTCTAGACCAGACAGTGTAACAATAGTAGATACTACCTCTATAAGCATTACAATAGAAGGTAACAGCTCTATAAATAACACACTGTCCTATCATTATAATTACGGTTTATCTACTCCCTCCCTATGTACAGAGCATGCTATGAAAACTCTCCCACAGACCTCAATGAGTCTACTCCAGACTATTGCTGCCTATGACAACTATGCCGTAAAGCATATTATTAAATACCATTAGAGCAGACTAACTAATGACAACTCTGCAAATAATTAAAGGTAGAACTGTGATCTTGGTGTCATATGAGAACAAACCACTGCTCTACATTATACAATGCCAGAGATATGACTGTTTGAAGTGACCCCCCCAGCCTCAGATTATACAAGAGCCAATGTAGCCATACATTAGTGAGAAGTGACATAAAGATTTCTGCTCACAATAGAGAAATAGGGTTGTTTTGGTGTCATATGCAGGGTTAGATTGTCCTCTTTTATATGACACCAAGATCATGCATTCATTTCTAGAGATATCAGTTGAAAACACAGCAAGTCTGATGGCGGTTTTATGGGCTCTCGTTTTTGCACTTGAGAAAGGGCCAGTGTTAGGCCAGAAACGCATCTTGCTGTATGATGTATTCTATAACATTTAATAAATCGTTTTTATCTGGATCCTGGTTCACCTTCTTCTTGCACGCACCAGTAAGCGCAGTTCTTCCCCTGGTCCTTTACCCTTCTCCAATATCTCCCCGGTTTACCAGTGACGGATTGAACCGCTGCCACTCTCACCTTATCATGTTCTTCAAGTGTTGTTGTGGTCCACAACCTTATAAGGTGAGAGGCCATCTGGTCTATGTTAATACTTACCCAGTTTTCAAATCCATCTTTTTACTCTCAATACTACACTTAGTGCACTCGGTGTCTTTGTTTTGTTTTCTACAAAGTCCTGCATGTCCGACTTTGTGTCTGGTAAAAAATGAATGGGTTTGAAAAATGGGTTTGAAAAATGCCTGCAGGTTTCTGTCTCCTGTCCAGTTTCGGGCAGGAAACGGAAACCTGTATAACGGTGGCCAGGACGCAGATGTGAACCTGGCTTAAGGAGCAGCTTCACTTGCACTCAAATATGTCAATCCCACGTGTTTTATCAACTAATGATACCTCTGGAAATAATAAAGGTAGAACTGTGATCTTGGTGTCATATGAAAAATCACTGTAATACATTATATATCATATGACTGTTTGAAGTAACCACCCCCCTCCGGCCTCAGATTATACAACAGCCAGTGCAGATACGAAGAACAATACATGACTAGATGGATAGGTAGAACAACAAAGATAGATAGATAGATAGATAGATAGATAGATAGATAGATAGATAGATAGATAGATAGATGATAGAGAGAGGGAGATAGATAGATAGATAGATAGATAGATAGATAGATAGATAGATAGGAGATAGATAGATAGATAGATAGATAGAAAGATAGTAGAGATGAGCGAACACTGTTTGATCAAATAGATATTCGATCGAATATCAGACCGTTCGAGGTATTCGATTCCAATCGAATACCACGAGGTAAACGCATTAAAAATTCGTATCCCCCAACCACCTTCCCTGACGCTTTTTTTGCACCAATAACTGTGCAGGGGAGGTCGGACAGGAACTATGACAACGAAGGCATCGAAAAAAAATCGGAAAAAGTAATTGGCTGGATAAGTCAGGTGACCTCCAGTTTATACGAATAGTGGATTTAACATTCGGTTAATTTGAGACTGTGAACTATGTGACTGTGAGACAGGGACAGATGTACAGGCAGGGTTAGCTAGGGATTTAGGTGGAGTGTCACTCACCCAGCTCTTTGGGGCTCTATCTGGTCGGGATCCCTATCAGCTTGCGATATGCGTGAGCTGACTTTTTCCCATAGGAATGCATTCTCCAGCGTTGATTGGCCGAATGTCATACAGAGTACAGCATTCAGCCAATCAATGCTGGTTCTGCCGGAGGCTCGTCTGTAAGGAGGCAGAGTCTAAGATCGTACCAGAATGGAGACTGCTGTGGACCGATCTTAGACTCCGCCTCCTCCGGCAGAACCAGCATTGATTGGCCAAATGCTGTACTCTGTATGGCATTCGGCCAATCAACGCTGGTCAATGCACTCCTATGCCGAGATGTAGCAGAGCTGGCCGTGCACTCAGCTCGGGTACTCCGTAGATGCAGCTGAGCTGAGTGCACGGCCAGCACTGCTACACTGGAGATGAAGCAGAGCTGGCCATGCACTCAGCTCAGCTACTCCGGAGATGCAGCCAAGCTGAGCGCACGGCCAGCACTGCTACACCACAGATGAAGCAGAGCTGGCCGTGCGCTCAGCGCGGCTACTCCAGAGATCAAGCTCAGTGCACGGCCAGCTCTGCTACTGTGTTGTTTGGCCAAATACTGTACTCAGAGATGCAGAAGAGCTGAGTGTATGCTGAACCCTGCTGCACACTCAGCTCTGCTGCATCAGAGATGTAGCAAATCTGAGTGTGCGCTGAACCCTGCTGCACACTCAGCTCTGCTGCATCAGAGATGTAGCAGAGCTGAGTGTGCACTGAACCCTGCTGCACCTCAGATGTAGTAGAGCTGAGTGTGTGCTGAACCCTGCTGCACACTCAGCTCTGCTACATCTCTGATTCATCTCCGGTGTAGCAGTGCTGGCCATGCGCTCAGCTTGGCTGTATTTCCGATGTAGCCGAGCTGAGCACACAGCATAGGAATGCATTGACTAGCATTGATTGGCCGAATGCCATACAGAGCACAGCATTCGGCTAATCAACGCTGGTTCTGCCGGAGGAGGTGGAGTCTAAGATCGGTCCACAGCAGTCTCTATTCTGGTCCAATCTTAGACTCCGCCTCCTCACAGACGAGCCTCCGGCATAACCTGCGTTGACTGGCCGAATGCTGTACTCTGTATGGCATTCAGCCAATCAACACTGGTCAATGCATTTCTATGGGAAAAAGTCAGCTCGCGCATATCGCAAGCTGACAGGGATCCCGACATAATACAGTGACTTGGGCATGTTAGATGCCCCCAGACATGCTTCCTCTGCTGTCCCAGTTGCATTCCAGGATGTTGGCATCATTTCCTGGGGTGTGATAGTGGACTTGGTGACTCTCCTGAGTCGAAGAGTGGGATCCCCTGAAACAAGCATTTTTCCCCATAGACTATAATGGGGTTCGATATTCATTCGAATAGTCAAATATTGAGGGGCTATTCGAAACGAATATCGAATATTTTACTGTTCGCTCATCTCTAATAGATAGATAGATAGACAGACAGACAGACAGACAGACAGACAGACAGACAGATAGATAGATAGATAGATAGACAGACAGATAGATATGAAAGATAGTTGATAAGAAGAGATATTCACTACTGCACAAACACAATAAAACAGAAACCAGCTGAACTCAGAATATTTATAGTTGTTGTTCTATGAAATATTTCTAATAACAGTATCTCCTAAATAATGTCTCATTAAAAATGTTTTTTTTTTTAAATTTCATGTATAAGCGCATTGTAATAAATTTATAGAATTTTAAAAACAATATAAATCACAACAGAAGGGCTTTTTTACAAGCTGCAGCTACAAAAGAGTTGTGTTCAGTTGCTGCATATAAAATGAGAAAATGATCTAAAAATGACTTTAAAAGTGTTGCATCAACATAATCTGCCTGTATCGCGGATTGCAGACTTAATTAAATGAATAAGAAAAAATCAAGGTCAGCAAAAAGTCTAAAAAAAAAATTAAAATGTGTCTTTTCCTAACCAAAACGTATGCAAATCTGCTCCAGGTGTTATCCACAAACACTGTATCTCTCAGTTTTGTGAGTCATAAATTCAGGAAATGTTTAATGAAATGTATCAGAGTCATTTGGTGCAGTGTGAACTGCCAGCACGAGCAAATGCTGACAAAATCATACATGCACTTGTGAATATTTCATAGAGCAGCAGAAGATGGAATTGGCTTAAATAACCTCTTTTTCTAGATAAAATCACTTTATCTATTATTGTTTCAGAAACATGTTGCCAAGTGTTCAAGTAAAAGGTTAAAGGAATTCTCCACTTTAGACACATTGGCAAATCTGGTCCAGAAAATCTGTCAGATATGACTGGAGATGGGTGAACCTAGTAGTGTAGAACTTTCTTAGGGCTACTAGAAACCTATCGATAAAACATAGTGTAGAACACTGTCAGGGCTCCTGGGAACCTATTTATAAAACATAGTGCAGAACACTGTCAGGGCTCCTAGGAACCTATTTATAAAACATAGTGCAGAACACTGTCAGGGCTCCTAGGAACCTATTTATAAAACATAGTGCAGAACACTGTCAGGGCTCCTAGGAACCTATCTATAAAACATAGTGTAGAACATTGTCAGGGCTCCTAGGAACCTATTTATAAAACATAGTGTAGAACACTGTCAGGGCTCCTAGGAACCTATCTATAAAACATAGTGTAGAACACTGTCAGGGCTCCTAGGAACCTATCTATAAAACATAGTGTAGAACACTGTCAGGGCTCCTAGGAATCTATCTATAAAACATAGTGTAGAACACTGTCAGGGCTCCTAGGAATCTATCTATAAAACATAGTGTAGAACACTGTCAGGGCTCCTAGGAACCTATTTATAAAACATAGTGTAGAACACTGTCAGGGCTCCTAGGAACCTATCTATAAAACATAGTGTAGAACACTATCAGGGCTCCTAGAAACCTATCTATAAAACATAGTGTAGAATACTCTTAGGGCTCCTGGGAACCTATCTATAAAACATAGTGTAGAACACTGTCAGGGCTCTTAGGAACCTATTTATAAAACATAGTGTAGAATACTCTTAGGACTCCTAGGAACCCATTAATAAAACATAGTGTAGAATACTGTCAGGGCTCCTAGGAAGCTATCAATAAAACATAGTGTAGAATACTGTCAGGGCTCCTAGGAACCTATCTATAAAACATAGTGTAGAACACTGTCAGGGCTCCTAGGAACCTATCTATAAAACATAGTGTAGAATACTCTTAGGGCTCCTAGGAACCTATCTATAAAACATAGTGTAGAACACTGTCAGGGCACCTAGGAACCTATTTATAAAACATAGTGTAGAACACTGTCAGGGCTCCTAGGAACCTATCTATAAAACATAGTGTAGAACACTGTCAGGGCTCCTAGGAATCTATCTATAAAACATAGTGTAGAACACTTGTCAGGGCTCCTAGGAATCTATCTATAAAACATAGTGTAGAATACTGTCAGGGCTCCTAGGAACCTATCTATAAAACATAGTGTAGAATATTGTCAGGGCTCCTAGGAACCTATCTATAAAACATAGTGTAGAACACTGTCAGGGCTCCTAGGAACCTATCTATAAAACATAGTGTAGAATACTCTTAGGGCTCCTAGGAACCTATCTATAAAACATAGTGTAGAACACTGTCAGGGCACCTAGGAACCTATTTATAAAACATAGTGTAGAACACTGTCAGGGCTCCTAGGAACCTATCTATAAAACATAGTGTAGAACACTGTCAGGGCTCCTAGGAATCTATCTATAAAACATAGTGTAGAACACTGTCAGGGCTCCTAGGAATCTATCTATAAAACATAGTGTAGAATACTGTCAGGGCTCCTAGGAACCTATCTATAAAACATAGTGTAGAATACTGTCAGGGCTCCTAGAAACCTATCTATAAAACATAGTGTAGAACACTGTCAGGGCTCCTAGGAACCTATCTATAAAACATAGTGTAGAACACTGTCAGGGCTCCTAGGAACCTATCTATAAAACATAGTGTAGAACACTCTTAGGGCTCCTAGGAACCTATCTATAAAACAGTGTATAACACTCCTATGGCTCCTTCGAAGCTATCTATAAAATAGAATAATATAATAGACCAGGCTGCAGGACATGGTTGAGTGGTAGCAGTTTGGCTCACACAGCACAGATATTCTCCCTTACTCCTATGATTTTTATCCCTATGTGCCTGTAATTGATTAAATCTGACTAAACTTTGTTCTAATTCTCTTACTCTTAAGATTCGCTATTTGTACTACAAGCTTTGCTGCACTAAGTGCTGTGGATTCAGAAAATGGAGCAATTTCTTTGGCTCATAGAGATGAATAACACATCCATTCAGTACTTCCACCTCAACAATTTGGAATATTTAAATCTATCCCAGCTTAAAATGCATCAGTTTGTCCATCTCTATATATCACCTGCATTTCCTGGACTGAATGTGGTCCACAGACTGGGACTTCTTGCATCATACTGAACTTTGATGCTAGGAGTCCCTGCTTGTCCATGGTTTTATTGTCCCACAATATATGTAGTATGGGCAGTAGGAGTTCACTAGCTCACTATTATACAAGAAGTCTCAGTCTTTTGACTGGGTTCTGCCCAGGAAATCTGAATCATGTATGAACAGGATTTTTTAGCCTGTATTCCCAGATGTTCATGAGGCCTGCTGGGCTCCCAGTAGGATAATCACAAGTTGTCCCGGTGCTTAGAGCTCCAGGGACCAGCTAATATTTCTTGAGAAATTCAACAAGGATTGTTCAGTTTCCCTGCAGTGCCTCCAGTGGGGAAATAGAGCATTACATTTTATTTTAATTGTTTATCTTTTTTTTCCTTCTTATTCGCATGAGCTTGTTGTTTGAGCTTGCCAGGTCTTTGATAGTGACCTTTTCCCTATGCCGACTCAGCAAGAGAAAAAATTCCTTTAGTTTTAGTGATCTGACCTTAGAGTACAGTTATTTATACCTTAACATTTAGTATTTCCTGCTGAGCTATTAGCCCCAAAAGCCTCCAAGGATTCACCAAACCTGCTGCAGAAAACCTGGACCCTCCAGTCACATACAGTAAAGAACCAAGAAATCTATCTATCTATCTATCTATCTATCTATCTATCTATCTATCTATCTATCTATCTACACTATGTGATCAAAAGTATCCAGACACCCCCAAAAACATACGTTTTTCGTATTAGGTGCATTGTGCTGCCACCTACTGCCAGGTACTCCATATCAGCGACCTCAGTAGACATTAGACATCAGGAGAGAGAGCAGAATGGGGCGCTCCGCGGAACTCACGAGCTTCGAACGTGGTCAGGTGATTGGGTGCCACACATCACACAAGTCAATGCCAAATGACGCCTCGCTTGGTGTAAGGAGTGTAAACATTTGGCGATTGAACAGTGGAAAAACGTTGTGTGGAGTGACGAATCACGGTATACAATGTGGGGATCCGATGGCAGGGTGTGGGTATGGCGAATGCCCGGTGAACGTCATCTGACAGCGTGTGTAATGCCAACAGTAAAATTCGGAGGTGGTGGTGTTATGGTGTGGTCGTGTTTTTCATGGAGGGGGCTTGCACCCCTTGTTGTTTTGCGTGGCACTATCACAGCACAGGCCTACATTGATGTTTTAAACACCTTCTTGCTTCCCACTGTTGAAGAGCAATTTGGGGATGGCGATTGCATCTTTCAACACGATCGAGCACCTGTTTGTACTGTGCGGCCTGTGGCAGAGTGGTTACATGACAATAACATCTCTGTAATGGACTGGCCTGCACAGAGTCCTGACTGGAATCCTATAGAACACCTTTGGGATGTTTTGGAACGCCTACTTCGTGCCAGGCCTCACCGACCTACATTGATACCTCTCCTCAGTGCAGCACTCCGTGAAGAATGGACTGCCATTCCCCAAGAAACCTTCCAGCACCTGATTGAACGTATGCCTGCGAGAGTGGAAGCTGTCATCAAGGCTAAGGGTGGGCCAACACCATATTGTATCCAGCATTACCGATGGAGGGCGCCACCAACTTGTAAGTCATTTTCAGCCAGGTATCCGGATACTTTTGATCACATAGTGTATGTATATACAGTTATTGCTCCTTTTTCTGGAGTAAAAGGCATGATAAATCCCCTACTTTGTGTTTTGCTCCATGCATGCCACTTGCCTAAAGGGGACATAGATAGGGTGAGCTATGGGTGCAAATTAGGTGCAAAGTAGGCAGCAAGGCAGGGATTATTGAGAGGAACATGAACACCAGTCTTGATAAATCAGCACCATTTTTTTTACTGCCTAAAACTCTTGCATGGTGCTGTATTTATGTATGTATGGGTGTGTTCAGACTGAAAATGTCCAGGCTTTCCAATACTTTTCAATCCTGAAGATACTGAGTTATCAGAATTTTAACCCTTTTCCGACATCCACCATAATAGTACAGCAGATGGCAGGTATTTAAATATGGTGGCCACTCATGACCAATGCTCACACCAATCACAAGTAGAGATGAGCGAACACTGTTTGGATCAGCCGATCCGAACAGCACGCTCCCATAGAAATGAATGGAAGCACCTGTGACGCTGACTTTGCCGGCGTCCGGCCGGTGTCACAGGTGTTTCCATTCATTTCTATGGGAGCGTGCTGTTCGGATCAGCTGATCCAAGCAGTGTTCGCTCATCTCTAATCACAAGCATTCATTCCCCCAGAAAAGTCAAAGCTGACGAAGTGCCATTTCCCTGGCAGTGGATGGGCACCACCATTTTGAGGTGGATCGGCTGTGCAACAATCCATTGCCATGACAGCCTTAGAGTCTATTAAAGATAGGCTTGCCTGCAATACATTTCATCAGTGATCAGACCCCCTGGGGTTCAAAAACCCCTTGGGGGGAGGGGTCAAAAATAACAGTTAAAAAAAGTTTAAATAAATATAAAAAAAATAAAGTATTAAAAAAAGTAAGACACATAAACATTAGGTATTGCTGTATCTGAAAAATGCCTGGTCTACAAATTTAATTAAAAAAAATTTCCCATACAGTGAACGCAGTAGTGGGGAAAAAAATCAAAACAGCCGAACTGCCATTTTTTCACCTCTCATATTGTTTTGTGGTTTTTTTTTTAATTCAATCAAAGCAATAGACATCTTCCAAGATATTATAATATAAAAAATTATGCTTTATGTATTCCTGAACGCAGAAATATTAAAAAGTTATAGATGTCAGTATGGCGACTCCATGAAATTTTATTATTTTTTGCAAAGTTTTGGATTTTTTTAAGGGGTTAAAGTGTAAAAAAAAAATAAATGCAACATATAAAACATATAAATTTGGTATCACTAGAAATGTACCAGCGCATCAAATACAGGGGACATCATTTATGGCTGCACAGTGAGTGACCAAAAAAAAAGACCTATAAAAAAAGCCACACGGACGCAGTTTTTCTCCAATTCCACCCCATTCTGATTCCTTTTACAACTTCACAGTACTTTATACAGAATATTTCATGGTACCATCAGGAAGTACAATTTGTCTTACAAAAATAGACTGTGTGCAGAATTATTAGGCAGGTTGTATTTGAGAGGATTCTTTTTATTATTGTTCAACAACTATGTTCTCAATCAACCCAAAAGACTCATAAATATCAAAGGTTAATATTTTTGGAAGTTGGAGTGGGATTTTTTTTTAGATCTTAGGAGGATATCTGTTTCTGCAGGTGATTATTACTGTGCAGAATTATTAGGCAACTTAATAAAAACCAAATCTCTCCCCACCTCACTTACTTATTTTCACCAGGTAAACCAATATAACAACACAAAATTTAGAAATAAACATATCTGACATTCAAAAACAAACAAAAAAAAAATTAGTGACCAATATAGCCACTAGAGATGAGCGAACACTAAAATGTTCGAGGTTCGAAATTCGATTCGAACAGCCGCTCACTGTTCGAGTGTTCGAATGGGTTTCGAACCCCATTATAGTCTATGGGGAACATAAACTCGTTAAGGGGGAAACCCAAATTCGTGTCTGGAGGGTCACCAAGTCCACTATGACACCCCAGGAAATGATACCAACACCCTGGAATGACACTGGGACAGCAGGAGAAGCATGTCTGGGGGCATAAAAGTCACTTTATTTCATGGAAATCCCTGTCAGTTTGCGATTTTCGCAAGCTAACTTTTCCCCATAGAAATGCATTGGCCAGTGCTGATTGGCCAGAGTACGGAACTCGACCAATCAGCGCTGGCTCTGCTGGAGGAGGCGGAGTCTAAGATCGCTCCACACCAGTCTCCATTCAGGTCCGACCTTAGACTCCGCCTCCTCCGGCAGAGCCAGCGCTGATTGGCCGAAGGCTGGCCAATGCATTCCTATGCGAATGCAGAGACTTAGCAGTGCTGAGTCAGTTTTGCTCAACTACACATCTGATGCACACTCGGCACTGCTACATCAGATGTAGCAATCTGATGTAGCAGAGCCGAGGGTGCACTAGAACCCCTGTGCAAACTCAGTTCACGCTAATAGAATGCATTGGCCAGCGCTGATTGGCCAATGCATTCTATTAGCCCGATGAAGTAGAGCTGAATGTGTGTGCTAAGCACACACATTCAGCACTGCTTCATCAAGCCAATACAATGCATTAGCCAGTGCTGATTGGCCAGAGTACAGAATTCGGCCAATCAGCGCTGGCTCTGCTGGAGGAGGCGGAGTCTAAGGTCGGACCTGAATGGAGACTGGTGTGGAGCGATCTTAGACTCCGCCTCCTCCAGCAGAGCCAGCGCTGATTGGCCGAATTCCGTACTCTGGCCAATCAGCGCTGGCCAATGCATTCTATTAGCCCGATGAAGTAGAGCTGAATGTGTGTGCTTAGCACACACATTCAGCTCTACTTCATCGGGCTAATAGAATGCATTGGCCAATCAGCGCTGGCCAATGCATTCTATTAGCTTGATGAAGCAGAGTGTGCACAAGGGTTCAAGCGCACCCTCGGCTCTGATGTAGCAGAGCCGAGGGTGCACAAGGGTTCAAGTGCACCCTCGGCTCTCCTACATCAGAGCCGAGGGTGCGCTTGAACCCTTGTGCAGCCTCGGCTCTGCTACATCAGAGCCGAGGGTGCGCTTGAACCCTTGTGCACACTCTGCTTCATCAAGCTAATAGAATGCATTGGCCAGCACTGATTGGCCAGAGTACGGAATTCGACCAATCAGCGCTGGCCAATGCATCCCTATGGGAAAAAGTTTATCTCACAAAAATCATAATTACACACCCGATAGAGCCCCAAAAAGTTATTTTTAATAACATTCCCCCCTAAATAAAGGTTATCCCTAGCTATCCCTGCCTGTACAGCTATCCCTGTCTCATAGTCACAAAGTTCACATTCTCATATGACCCGGATTTGAAATCCACTATTCGTCTAAAATGGAGGTCACCTGATTTCGGCAGCCAATGACTTTTTCCAATTTTTTTCAATGCCCCCGGTGTCGTAGTTCCTGTCCCACCTCCCCTGCGCTGTTATTGGTGCAAAAAAGGCGCCAGGGAAGGTGGGAGGGGAATCGAATTTTGGCGCACTTTACCACGCGGTGTTCGATTCGATTCGAACATAGCGAACACCCTGATATCCGATCGAACATGTGTTCGATAGAACACTGTTCGCTCATCTCTAATAGCCACCTTTCTTTACGATGACACTCAAAAGCCTTCCATTCATAGGTTCTGTCAGTTGCTTGATCTGTTTACGATCCATGGCCACCACGGCCTCCCAGACACTGTTCCAAGAGGTGGACTGTTTTCCCTCCTTGCAGATCTCACATTTTATGAGGGACCACAGATTCTCTATGGGGTTCAGATCAGGTGAACAAGGGGGCCATGTCATTATTTTTTCTTGTTTTCCTGCCCAGCCAGGCTGTGGAGTATTTGGATGCATGTGATGGAGCATTGTCTTACATGAACATCATGTTTTTCTTGAACGATACCGACTTCTTCCTATACCACTGCTTGAAGAAGGCGTCTTCCAGAAACTGGCAGTAGGTCTGGAAGTTGAGCTTCATTCCATCCTCAACCCAAAAAGGTCCCACAAGTTCATCTTTGATGATACCAGCCCATGCCAGTACCCCACCTCCACCTTGCTGGCGTCTGAGTCGGAGTGGAGCTCTCTCTGTACTGACACATAGGCCTAAACTACTCCACCTAACGCGTTTCCCCGGCTACTCCCGATTATCAGAGGCATTGGATGGTTAACTAAAGGCCCCCCAGCGTACCCAGTTCATGGGTTAACACCAGAAAACAAAAAAGATGCGCTGTATGTGTTGAGCGATCGGACGGCCGTTAATGCTTAGCCACAAGGCACCGGCGCTCCACCCCCCTATATATAGGGTAGGGATCCGCCCCTTCACAGTGACATCCGCCTTACCTTTTTTGATGAACTCGCAGGCCTTACAAGACCTGCTTGGAAAACTACCAACTATTTGAGTTGAGGTCTTTTGTGCATCTACTCTGGGATCTTGTCCCAATACTTTTTTTTTTTTTTTTTCGGGGGGGGGGGGGTTCATTCTGTTAATGGGTGACCCCGTATTCTGCGATCATGTTGACATCAGTCCTACATGTCCAGATATATAGATTGTATTGTGGATATAAATAGCGTCTTATTCACTAGAGTGGAAATCATTTGGATTTTGTTCTCCTAGATTGAGCTACACCACAATGGTACCTTATTTCTTTGCCTGGTGCCCTTCTGCAGACTATTATTTCCTGAATGGCACTCATGTTCTGCAGGTTTCTCTTGCATACTTACCTTAGTTTTTGTTAGCCATTGTTCATGTATTTTGGATTTTTACAGACCTTATACGTATATATCTGCGATATGTTTGTCCGGAGTTACCATGGAGACACGGTGCGGCGTCTCATGTATTGGGGGAGGTAGCCGCATATCGGCGCTTCCCTATGACATTGCTGTTCCTGTCAGCTGTGGGGGCATGGCTCTTTTGAGGCACGTCCGTGGTGGAACGGTCCACGCTAGGACCTGTGGGCAGGAACCCTACCCTATATATAGGGGGGGTGGAGTGCCGGCGCCTTGTGGCTAAACATCACAGCCGACCAAGCGCTCAACACATATAGCGCATCTTTTTTTTTGTTTTCTGGTGTTAACCCATGAATTGGATACGCTGGGGGGCCTTTAGTTAACCATCCAATGCCTCTGATGATCGGGAGTAACCGGGGAAACGCGTTAGGTGGAGTAGTGTAGGCCTATGTGACAGTACCGGCATGTGTCAATGAGTTAATCAATACTCTGGCTTGAGTACAGCTGCTTGTAGCACGGGGTCTGCTGTATTGGACTCAGTGCTAGTAGTGTGTGTGGTGTATTGGAGTTCCATGGGTGAAAGGGGATCTCCTTCTAGGGAATCATGCTAACTAGTATCCAGGCAATGGATTGACCAAAGTGATAGGAGGTTACCTAGTACCTAGTACCCAAAATATTTCCTAAACCACTAGTTTAGCATAGTAGCCTGTTTGTCACACACGATTTAGGGCTCGTTCACATCTGCGCCCAGTCTCCGTTCTGCAGGTTTCCGTTTCCTGCACAAAACAGAGGCAGGAGACGGAAACCTGCAGGACTCTTTCTCACCCATTCATTTGAATGGGTGAGAAAGATGTCCAGCCATGAGCGCGTTTTATGCTCTCCACCGTGAAACCGGGTTTTTTAATCCGGACACAGAGTCGGACATGCAGTACACTGTGTCCGGATTTTAAAAAACGGTTTCGAGGCGGAGAGCATAAAACGCTCACCACCGCTCACGGCCGGACCCGGTCTGTGGTTTCCGTCTTCTTGCATGCAGAAGACGGAAACAACAGAACGGAGGGTGGGGGGGCGTGGCTAGCTGCGTATGAGAGCGGACGCATCTCCCGGAGCTCTCCGTGTTCTCACTCTCCATCCTGAGTTTACCGGAGCCATCCTGCTGCACATACCCTAGGCTGCCCTGAGGCTCTCCCCCAAGCCTCCGTCTGCCGTATCTGGGCGCCGTCTGTCAGGTATTGCGTGGTCCCGGGCGATTGAAAACACTGCGGCCTGCTGCACTGCCCGAGTCCGGCCGCCATCTTGGCCTCGCGGCCTACCCGGCTCCTTTAACCCTGCGCTGTGGCCTGATTGCAGCGACTTACCTGCCGGACCGTCCAGTCCCTCTTCATCCCAGTGGAGATCCTCTGGTGCCTCCTGGTGTCCTCCGCCTGCCGGTCTCCTCGTCTGCAGCGCTGCCTCCTCTTCATACCGCTGCGGCCGCCATCTTGGATTTGCGGCCTACATCCCGGCTGGCTTCCCTGTGGGTGGCTGCCTCCAGTTGATCCTGCCTGCTGCTCTGCGGTGACTCCTGGCTCGGCGAGGTCCTCTGGTGTCCCTCCTCTGGTCTTCCTGCAGCGTCTGTGGGGGTATGCAGCTTGCAGCTCCCTGAAGGCTTCACTGTGTTAGGCCCTTGCTCTACCTGCTGTCTGGCCTCCCTGCATTGCCTGAAGTGGAGACACCTCACCCCCCCCCCCCCCCTGCTGTTTTGGCTCCCATCCTGACACTTTCTACTGGGACATTCTGCTAACTCTGTGAGTACTCCCTGCTGTTTTTTGGACTTTCTTACACTCTTCAGAGACCTTTCTAGCAGGGATTTTTTTTTTGTTGTTGCTGTGGACTGCAGTGGTGTGAAGGGAGTGCTGAGCCCCTACTCCACCATCAGGGGGGGCTACTCACCTTCCTCCACTTGCTGTGTGTTATATGCTCTGCAGTATATCCCCACGGAACTAGCACTTCTCTCACTGCTCTATTGGCACCTCACGGGTACCGGGTTTGATTATGGAACTGTGTGACCGCCTCATGTAAGGCCTGGTGATACTGCGAGTGTACCTTCATTACCTTCTATGGTTGCTTCTCATTGTGATATGTCCAGAAGACGTCCTAACACCTCTACTGCTCCTTCCCGCACGCCGGGCCGCTCTCTTACTCACTCACCGTCAATCTCTACCTTCCTGTCCCGATCTGGAACCTCGGCTACTGGGTCTGGCACTGATGACATGGCTCCTCCATCTTCTCCGCTTCGTCAATCGCAGCCACCTCCTTCAATGTCTGCCACCCCCCCTGGACATGACATGCAATCCTTGGATTCAGCCTCCCTGCCCTGCTCGGCAGCTCATATTGCCTCTGCGGACTTTCAGCTACTTCGGGACCTTATTCAAGCTCTGCCCACTAAACAGGACCTGGATGCTGTAGTTTCCCGAATGGAACAATCCCAGGCACAGGCCCTCGGTGCGATCCAGTCTGATGTGTCTCAACTTACTACTAGGGCTGACGCTACTGATCAAACACTGTCCTCCTTGGAATAACGCCTGTCTGCAGTGGAGAGCAATCAAACCCACTCTGAGGCCCGCCTTCAACAAATTGCTTTGCTCCTGGATGACCAGGAGAACCAGGGTCGCAGAAATAATATTCGATTACGAGGAGTGCCAGAAAAAGGCCCTCAGGATGATCTGATCAGCCGTATTAATACCATTTTCAATATGGCGACTCAACGCCCGCTGGATGCTACCTTCATGATGGACCGTGTGCATAGAGTCCAACGTTCTGGCCCGCTTGACCCTGCTAACCCTAGAGATGTTCTGTGTAGACTACATTACTTCACGGACAAGGAACACATCCTGAGGTGTGCCTGGGATATGGGATCGGTGCCTTTTGAGAATGCCTCTGTCAAGCTCTACCCAGACGTCTCATCCCGCACATTGGCTATGCGCCGTGCCCTTCAGCCGGTGTTGACTCTGATTAAGGACTGTGGAGGTTCCTATAGGTGGGGTCATCCCTTCCATTTGATTGTTCGTGTTGGCTCGTCTTCGATTGTTGTCCGTTCCCCGGCGGACTTGCCTGATTTGTTTGCCTCCCTGGATGTGTGCCCTGTCTCAGTCCCGAACTGGCTTGCTCTGGATTCCTCCCGCCCTACTATATCCAGGCGCGGCCGCGGTTCCAGGCGTTCTTCTTCGGCTGCTTCTAGAGAGAGACCTCGGCGAAACTCATCTCCACGACGTCTTCCAATACCGGATCCGCCTGGGTCTCCGCTCCGTCAACCAGATCTCTCAGCTCAGCTTCCCATTGAAGCATGATCCCTCATGCCACCGGTCTTTGATCTGCCCACAGGACAGTGTTGATATCCTTTTATGTTGAGTGGTCTTGGACTTGTTTCGCGGTTGGTGGACATTTTCACTATGTTTATTTTATTTTGTTCTGTGACTACTCTGTTCCTCTTGATCCTGTGCCTGCTGGGCTTTATAGATGGCCCTTGTTGTTGATATTGCTGTGTTTTTATACAATGTTGTTATTTGGACCTTAGAGTCACTTTGTAGCCCTGTGCTTCCTATCCCTATACATTTTGTTGGGGGTGGGGGCATAGGGTTTTCCTTACCAGGTACACTCGTGGTGGCCCACTTCTCCCCCCCATCTTTTCTTACTCCCTCACTCCTTCCTGTCTGTTGTTGTGCCCCTGGCCCATTTGTCTAGGGGTAGTTAGATTTGTTCTACTCTTGGTTCTTTTTCCTTTTCCTTTCTCCCCCCCCCCTCTTTCTTTACTGCTCTCCCTCCTCTACCCTGTTACTTTCCTCTCTTTTTTCTTTCCCTCTCCCTTTACCCTCTTCAATTCTTCGCCCTCTCCCCTCCCTCCCCCCCCCCCCTTTTTTTTTTTTTTTTCCTCTGCTCCTAGGGTGTGAGCTGGGAAAGCCCGTCTCCCTCCATGCCTCCGCTTGATCGCCTTTCCTCCATCACCGTTGGCTCCCTCAATGTGAGAGGCCTTCATAGTCCAGAGAAGCGCTCCGTACTCTTCAATCTGCTCAAAGGTAAGCGCCTTCATGTTGTATTTTTGCAGGAAACTCACCATTGCTCTACCAAGCCATACAAGTTGACTAATGCTTGTTTTCCTCATGCATATCATAGCTCTTCTCCTGACCCGAAATCCAGAGGGACTAGTATCTTGATTTCTCACTCCCTGCCTTGGGAACATTTGGAGACTCGCACTGATTCTGAGGGGAGACTTGTTATGGTAAAGGGTCGTATCTCCTCTCAACTTTTTACTTTTGTTTCTTTGTATTTACCTAACTCGGGACAGGGTCGTGCCCTTAGTTCTTACTTAGGGCTGTTGGACGGCTTTGTGGAGGGCTTCCTGGTGGCGGGGGGTGATCTTAATCTGGTCCTGGACCCTTCATTGGACTCTTCTGCTGGCGTCTCTTCTCACCCTTACTCGCTCATCAGGAGGATTAAGAGGGACCTTCATTCCCACCAGCTTGTGGACTCCTGGAGGTTACTCCACCCATTGGATAGGGATTACTCCTATTACTCTCCGGTCCATCACCGATACTCTCGTATTGACTACCTCTTTATCCGTCACCAACATCTCCATTCTTTGTTGGCTGCGGAAGTCGACAACATTACTTTCTCCGACCATGCTTTGGTTACTTTGTCTGTTTCCTTGTCCTCTCCTATTCCCTTCCAGCGTCAGTGGAAGCTTAATGCATCACTTCTTGATGATGTAACCATCCTGGATGACATTAAGACCCGTTTGGGGGAATACTTTGAGAGGGAGGAATTGTCGGGGATTGCTCCTCCTATGGTGTGGGAGGCTCACAAATGTTTTATCCGGGGTATTCTGTTGCAACATGGTTCCCGCTTAAACAAGGAACGCCGGGCTTGTATTGAATCTCTGCTGTAGCGGATCCGCTCGTTGGAACTCCTTCATAAGCGCCAAATCACTCCTGATGTTTATTCCCAGCTTGCCAGCACCCGAGAAGAATTGCGTACGCTCGTCACTGATAGGGTGAAGGGTACTCTAGCTAAATGCAGACGTCATTTTTATGAGTTTGGAAATAAGAGCGGGCGTTCCCTAGCTAGGGCCCTTCGGGTTCAGCAGTCCTCCACCTACGTTCCATGCATCGGTTCCGCCCAGGGTACTCGCTTACACATGCCCCTTGATATTGCGGCTGCTTTTCGGGACTACTATGCCTCTTTGTATTCTGTAGACTCTGGCCCTTCTCCTCTCCCTGACACGGAGTTCCGAGATCGCATTCGTTCTTATCTCTTCTCCTCTGGTCTTCCGTCGTTGTCTCTGGAGGACTTGACAGCCTTGGAATCTCCTATTGTTGAAGAGGAAATTTCTTTAGCTATCTCCAGTATGGCAACGGGTAAGGCCCCAGGTCCAGACGGCCTTACCTTGGTATACTATAAGAAACTTGGCCCTGAACTCCGCCCCAGACTGTTGAAAGTTTTCAATTCTCTCACCGATGGCTCAGCCCTTTGTCGTGACTCCCTGCGTGCTCACATAGCGGTTATCCCCAAACCGGGAAAAGACCCTCTTCTGTGCTCTAACTACCGCCCCATTTCGCTAATCAATGTTGACCTAAAAATTTTAGCCAAGATCCTGGCGACCCGTTTATCGCCCTTGCTAGGAAATATTATTCACCCGGATCAAGCTGGATTTTTACCCGGCCGTGAGGCTCGAGATAATACTACCAAAGCTATCAACCTCATGTATGGGGCTAAACAGTCAGGCTCTCCTCTCATGCTTCTTTCAACTGACGCCGAGAAAGCCTTTGACAGGGTCAACTGGCGGTTCATGGAAGAGACCCTGTTACATATTGGTCTTGGACACCGCATGATGAGTTGGATCATGGCTCTTTACTCTCTCCCCACAGCGATGGTCAGGGTGAACGGTTTACTGTCCCAGTCCTTCCCTATCCAAAATGGCACTAGGCAAGGTTGCCCCCTTTCGCCTCTCATTTTCGTCTTGACTCTTGAACCCTTCCTCCGCCAGGTTCGAGCCGATCCGAACATCTCAGGTGCTGCTCATTCTTCCCGTTTATATAAAGTGGCGGCGTATGCAGATGACTTGCTATTTTTTCTCTCCTCCCCGCATGTCTCTCTTCCGGCTCTCATGCTCGCCTTTCAGGCTTACTCAACCCTTTCAAACTTTAAAATCAACTTTTCGAAGTCGGAAGCCCTTAATGTGACCCTTTCCTCCTCAGCGGCCACCTCATTGAGTCAATCTTTCCCTTTTCATTGGGCCCCCACTTCTCTCAAGTATTTGGGGTTTATCTTACTCTGGATCCGAAAGATCTCTTTCGTTGCAACTTCCCCCCACTTCTGGCGTCTATCAGGGCTGATTGTACTCGATGGTCCACTGGAGCCTTTACCTGGTTCGGGAGATGCGCGATTTTTAAAATGAACATTCTCCCTCGTCTTCTCTACTTGATGCAGGCGCTTCCCATTCACATTCCTCTGTCTTTTCTTAGATCCCTCACTTCCATCCAACTGAAGTTCATCTGGTCGGGCAGACCCGCCCGAGTGAGTAAGGCTTTTCTCTTTCGTCCCAAGAGATGTGGTGGTTTATCGCTTCTGGATCTGAAGTCCTATTATTTGGCTACCCACCTGACTCGTGTCGTGGACTGGTGTAGGCATGCTGTTTCTAAACCTTGGGTCTACATCGAACAGGCATTCTCTCCTATCCCTTTGCAGGTTGCCCAATGGTTGGACTCCTCCTTGTCATCTCTCTTTTCTCACCCTACCCTTGGTCCCACGCTTCGGATTTGCTCCAAGGGCCTTGTTCGCTCCACTCTCCTCCCTAAGGATTCCGCTTTTTTCCCAGTGCTGGGCAATCCTGCCTTTCCACCTGGAATGTTTGATCGAGTTTTCCGTAATTGGCGCCGTCATGAGATTTTTCGTGCCTGTCACTTCCAGGATGCAGGGGGATGGAATACACTTCTGAACTCCCAGGCCCCTCCTGAGTTGCCCCCTTTGGATGCTTGGCGGGGGATGCAACTTCGTCACTTTTTGCATTCTCTCCCTGCTCCTGCTGAGTTCCGTGTCGAACCTACCCCCTTGGAGAAGATTTGTGTTGGTGCTGGCCCCCTCCGCCACTCCCTCTCGCTCACTTACCAGATCCTGGTTGAACCTCCGGAGGACTTTGTTCCGCCGTTCTTGCTGAAATGGGAATCTGACTTATCCCTTTCCCTCTCTCAGGAACAGCGTAGGTGTATTTTTCGCCTTTCTCATACTGCCTCCATCAGCTCTCGCCACCAGGAGGCCAGCTACAAAATCTTGTCCCGATGGTATAGGGTTCCTACGAGACTCCATGCTATGTTTCCTCAGGTCTCCCCACTATGTTGGCGCTGTGGCGACGAGGAAGGCACGTTGCTACACATTTTTTGGTCCTGTCCTGCCCTTTCGTCCTTCTGGGAGGGGGTCAAACGGATAACCCTCCAGCTTACTGAAACTTCTCACCATTTGGGCCCTGCCTTGTTCCTCCTTAATCATTGTGAGTCTTCTGTAAAGGTCTTTAAGCGTTCCCTGCTTAGATTCCTGATCCTCGCTGCCCGGGCTTGTATCCCCCTATTTTGGAAACGAGTGGATCCTCCTCCTCTCTCCCTCTGGATTTCGAAGGTCAACGAGATAATGCACATGGAAAATCTCACGTCTTTCCTGCATGGTACGACTGAGGCGTACATCAAAACCTGGTTCTACTGGTTCAGGTTTCAACAGTCTGCAGAGTACCGGACGCTCCTGGGCTCTGACCCCTCCTCTGATTGATACTCTTGTTGTTCATTTCAAGTATTTGACCGGTGGTTGCTCCCGAGCCCTTCCCAACTGGCTGTGGTATGGTTGACCTGACGAGCGCTCTCACTGGTTTCCTGACTGCTCACACTCACCCCTACCTACCCTTTCACCCTCTATGTTTAGTCCTCTCCCCCACCCACCTGTCCCACTAACCCCCTCCCTCCTCCTCCCCCCCCCTTTTTGTTTTGTTTTTTCTCTATGTTGCTTTCTTTGTTTTTTATTTTTTCTTGTGTTGCACTGTGTGCTTTTTTGTTCGCAGGGCGGGTGTTCGCCTTGTTACTTGTAATTGTCTTTTCTTATTGTATAAAACAGAAAAATTTTTCAATAAAAATTTGAGTTACAAAAAACAAAAAACAAAAACAAAAAACAACAGAACGGAGTGCCGAACACAGGTGTGAACCCAGCGTAACTAGTATCCAGGCAATGGATTCACCAAAGTGATAGGAGGTTACCTAGTACCCAAGATATTCCCTAAACCACTAGTTTAGTATAGCAGCCTGTTGGTCACACACGCAGTTTAGCCCTTTTTCTACCATAGTTTCTATTCTAGTTGTTTTGCTGTAAGAAGTGGCGCAGATAAAGGTTGTGCCCCGCTGCATTGTCCTTATGAACAGAGAAGCTGCAAGATTGACCTTGAATATTTGGAGACAGGAACATGGAGTATGCATAGCAGGAATAATCATGTGTTTATCTACAATCTCCCGGACGAGGAGATGGATTTTTATTTTCGGCTCTCTGTGCCTGATTACTGCAGAGAGAGAAGAAAAATAATACAGACGTAGTGGTTGATTTCCAATGTGAAACTCAAAACCACAATCTCCGGTTCAGAAAACAGAATGAGTCACAGGAAGAGGCCACTTGCTTGTAAAACTCATTAAAGGCAATGCGAGGCACATTGGATTTCCTACGTCGATAAATAGATTCTGGCATTCCATGGATTGCCTCGTGCCTCTTCCATTTGAATAATATATACAGATATCGCAGAGCTGAGTTTGTCTTTTGGCGCAAAATTGTGATGGAAATGTCTGCCAGTTGTTTGTGCCAGTCATTTACTGTCCAACATTATTTTTTTTCCTCTTTTCCACCCAGAAATGTTTTGGCTGACATCAGGTCAGCTAACATCTGGCATAGCTCAGATCAATGTGCACCGTGTTATTGACTTCAACTAAAAAAACCGGAAACTTTATATTGGTGTATCAGTAGGCCATACTTGTGTATTTCTGTGCCCCATTGTGATATCAGCTCTACACTTGTATTCATCCTACTAATATTATATTATAAATGCGAAAGTTTGTGTGTTTGGATGTTTGTTACTCATTCACGCAAAAATGGCTGAACGGATTTGGATGAAATTTGGCACATAGATAGATTGTAACCTCGATTAACTCATAGGCTACTTTTTATCCCAGTATATGACATGGCTTCAAGACTGTTATGAATTTATGTTCATATACTACGTTACACTGCTCTTCTTGCCAGGAGAATTAGCTAATTAGCTTTCTGATAAAGTCTGGTCTGTTATCTCTCTATTTAAACACATAGATAACACTGAGTCCATTCTGTAAAAGCAAACAGAAGACTCTGCTTAAGTAGCATCCCCACTGATCAGTGGATATCAACAGCCCTGCCACTTGAATTACACTATTTAAAGGGATTATCCCATCACAAGGATCCTATCTATACTGCTAGTTTATGTGGATTTAAGACTTTTCCTAAATACATTGCTTTATCAAAACTGCTTTGTTTGGCAGCTATCTTAATTTATTCACTTCATTGTTTACACTGCGTCTCCATAACCACGGGCCTGCTGCTGACCTTATCTGCTCAGTCCACAAGTGACATAGCTCCCTGCTCTCAGGGAGGGGGTGGACTGAGGGCATGGGAGTGAGCTTGTATTTCTGAGCTGTTTATCTCTCTGTACCACACAAGTGACGTAGCTCCCTGCTTTTAGATGGGGGGGGGGGGGGGTGAGTGCTCAGTGCTTGTATTTCTGAGCTGTTTATCTCCTGCTCTTCCAGTTATCAGTCAATTGAATTTGGCTGATAAGGGCTGAGATAGGGAGTCCATTACCTCTGTATGTAAACACAGACCTAAAATGGAGTTTATTGCAATCAAATCCAGATCTGCTACATCATCTTCATATTGTGCATCTTCCAGTGATACTATGCTAATTTATGTACAACCAAACCCTCGTTACTGACTGCAAGCATACTGCTATGAAGAGAGATAGCAGAGCAAGTGAAACCTCGCCTACCAATGTACTGAGAAAACCAGGAAGTGAAGAGAGTACACAGCATGCAGGTTGCTGAACAAGCCAGTTGGCAATACCCTTTTAAGAAGCTGAAAGGAGACAGCACCAGACCTTTTGTAGTGGACACTCCAGGTTACTGCAGCTCAGTTCCCATTCACTTGATATCAGCTGATTGATGGGAGTGTCAGATACTCCGCCAAATGTCAACACTGGACCGAGAAGACCGGACCGTCATGGGAGGCATCGGAGCATCAAGGAAAGGTGAGGGGGTTTTTTTGTGTTTTTTTTTTTACCGCCCCGGCCTATTCAAAGAATAAAGTTAAAGACCATTTTTGCCTGGACAACCCCTTTAAGTGATAAATTGAAGCTCAGCTTGGTGGCCTATATAAATATACAGAGATGCAGCAGAGCCGAGTTGGTTCTTTGGCACAGGGTGATATATTTATCTATAGTGTATTTATATCCATACATGCATCCCCACACACAATCGTGAATTATTCCTGACACCATCTCACAATTATTCCAAATTTACAGCCATCAGCGCAGTCTTTATTCCTCATTCATCTCCTCTAGAATCTATTTTTCATTGTCTTGCCGTGTGCCGCAGGGATGGAGGAGGAACACAAATATGCAATTCTGCAATATTCATATCACAGAACACAGGGGTAGAGACTTTAATTTTGCTTTGTAAATTATGTATGGCCTTTTTCAACCACAGTATATGAAGTCATTTGTCAGTGAAACATGGAGGGTATTAAAAGCCTAGTGTGACCGGTGTTCTGTGCACGTTGTATACTTGACAGGCGTGCGGAGGATAAAGGGTTACTGGGCATAGGTTGCCGGATTATTTGCCTTGATAAAATGTCAGACTATTGAAGTCAGACTATAATAAAGTGTTACGATGTAAATACTGAAGCAATAGGATCAGTGGCTCGTTCAATTTCCACAGGCAACGGAGTTGGACTACCTTCTATATGTAAATGGGCCAGAACAGGTTGTAAATTATGGGGAATGGTCTGGTCCGCCATTATGGGAGCTTTCGATCACTGACAGGAATCGGCTATGCCTGCTAATGGAAAGGATAGGATAGAACTGGTTGAACGTGAACATAATATACACCTTTTTTTTTGCCCCATACTAGTGGTGTTCTATAACCATAAAAAGTCAGACAGTAAAATCTCCAGGTAGAGCGCCAGTCTAGTCAGCAGGTTGTGTGAGGTATTACAGCTCAGTCCCATTCATTTTAGGGATGGATGAATCAATTAATTTAGAACCATAGTTGACGTGAAATTTCCAAAAATTTTGGGTTTAACACTCTGGAGTGTACTCAGTCCACAGAGTTCAATAAATGGAAGCCCATGGGAGGTGAAGGAAAATATCAAACACCTAAACTTGTCCTGCCTCACCTCACCGGGATCCAATGGTTGCCCAGAGTCCTCTTTAGGTCTCTGGCTGACATCACATGGCCCAGGGTCACTCCAGAGGCCAATGATCGATGAGCCCCATATGCTCAATCACAGGCCTCAGCAATGACCCCATGGTGCATCAGCTGGAGACCAAAAGAGGTCTGAAGAAGACACTGGGAGCCAACGGATGCTGCAAAGATGTCCAGGAGAGGTGAGGCATGGTGAGCAGGGGCGTAACTACCGTGGTAGCAGCAGTAGCAGCTGCCACAGGGCCTGGGCCATTAGGGGGCCCAGTGACAGCCGCTACCGCTGCGGTTTTTTTCAATAGGCAGTTACGGGCCCTATTCACTTGCCGATCCTGGCTGGGCCGGGATCGGCAAGTGACACCGCGGGCCCCACAAAGGCTATCATTATACTCGGGGGTCTTTGCAGACCCCCGAGTATAATGACCGGCGGATCGGGAGAGGTAAGGGAACATAACAAACACTGTTACTTACCTCTCCGCGATCCTGCCAGGCCTCCGTCCTACTGTTGTCTGACGTCACATGAACCCGGCATGCTTCCCGGGTCATGTGACGTCCAACGTCATTAACGAAGGACGCGAGCGCTTGTCAGCACAGGAGGACAGCACAGCACAGGAGCCGGGGAACAGGTAAGAAGCAACAGTGGTTTGTTTTTTTTAATGTTTTTATTCCCCAGGTCTCTGATTATTATACTCTGGGGTCTGAAAAGACCCCAGAGTATAATAATTGTTTATGGGTGTCCACAGAGGTACACTATTGGGGTTAATACTGTGTGCAGGGGCCACTATTGGGGTTAATAGTGTGTGCAGGGGCCACTATTGGGGTTAATAGTGTGTGCAGGAGACACTATTGGGGTTAATACTGTGTGCAGGAGACACTATTGGGGTTAATACTGTGTGCAAGGGACACTATTGGGGCATAATACTGTGTGCAAGGGACACTATTGGGGTTAATACTGTGTGCAAGGGACACTATTGGAGTTAATACTGTGTGCAAGGGACACTATTGGGGTTAATACTGTGTGCAGGGGACACTATTGGGGTTAATACTGTGTGCAGGGGACACTATTGGGGTTAATACTGTGTGCAGGGGACACTATTGGAGTTAATACTGTGTGCAAGGGACACTATTGGGGTTAATACTGTGTGCAGGGGACACTATTGGGGTTAATACTGTGTGCAGGGGACACTATTGGGGATAATACTGTGTGCAGGGGACACTATTGGGGTTAATACTGTGTGCAAGGGACACTATTGGAGTTAATACTGTGTGCAAGGGACACTATTGGGGTTAATACTGTGTGCAGGGGACACTATTGGGGTTAATACTGTGTGCAGGGGACACTATTGGGGTTAATACTGTGTGCAGGGGACACTATTGGGGATAATACTGTGTGCAAGGGACACTACTGGGGTTAATACTGTGTGCAAGGGACACTATTGGGGTTAATACTGTGTGCAGGGGACACTATTGGGGTTAATACTGTGTGCAGAGGCCACTATTGGGGTTAATACTGTGTGCAAGGGACACTATTGGGGTTAATACTGTGAGCAAGGGACACTATTGGGGTTAATACTGTGTGCAGGGGACACTATTGGGGTTAATACTGTGTGCAAGGGACACTAATGGGGTTAATACTGTGTGTGTGCGCAGGGGCCACTATGGGGGATAATACTGTGTGCAGGGGCAAGTAAGGGACATAATAGAGTGCGGAGGAGGGGGTCGGTCAAGGTCTTCGGCGTCAGATGGGGGGGGGGCCATGTCAAAAGTTCGCCACGGGGCCCCGCCATTCCTAGTTACGCCACTGATGGTGAGTATGTGTGTTTGTTATTTTCGTCACCTATACTGGGCCCCCACTTCTTATACCAGGGGTATAAGCTAGCTGTTGTGAAACTAGAACTCCCAGCATGCTCCATTCACTTCCATGGGAGTTCCAAGAATAGCAGAGCAAGTATGCATGCTGGGAGTTGTAGTTTTACCACAGCTGGAGAGCCGAAGGTTGCCTACCCCTGACTTATACTATGGGGTCTCATCAGAACCCAGAATATAGTAACAATTCTGGTTCTAAAATGAACCAAAGGGCTCATGAATATTCACAAAACCATGCCAATTTTGAGCGTGCACTAAACCTCTTTGTGACACGGACATGAAAATCTTTAGGCCACACACTTTTTATGATGTGAATGTTCTTGCTGGACAGCACAACGACAAGAACGGAGCAGTTTGTAGAGAAACAACACAGCCACGTTTGCCTAATCGAAAACATCTATTACCTGCACTAATACGATGAAAGACGACGCAAGACAGAATTCTGCAACCAATTTCCATTTATTACAGAATATTATTATTCCTACACACCAACGTGATCTCCACCGATTATCCTAAACGCAGTTGGGTGTCAGAAAGTGACATTATGAAGTCAATGACATCTACCCGAGATAAGTCACTAATCACACAAGTGACTCACTAAAGCCCATGTGCATGAAATCCTATGACGCATCTATGAAGATATTCGGGTCACCGAAACAGAAAAATATTTCATGAAATTTTAGATTCCACTTTACTGAAAATCCGGGGACTAGTCATATTTGATATCATTAAAGGGTATGTATACTTTTATAACCATTTAGTATTGCTTCAAATAATCTCAAATAAGAATAAAAAAAGCAACTTTATATATAGTCATTATTAAAAATATCCATCTGATTTACGTATGCAGCTCCTATGTAGATATATGTGTCTGCATGGTAAGACTACAAATAAATCCTGATGTAGTATTGTCTTAGTCCCTTTCATCCGTTCCCTTTTCTTGATCACGTAACCTGTATAGGAATTGTATACACAAGGAAGGATATTTTATTCTATTGATGAAAACTATTCGTTTCCGTTATTTTCACTGCATTGGAACCACTGTGGCTTATTTTGCCACTGAACAGGCTGCCTAGCCTATTTTGGTTACATGTAAAGGGTGTAAGACCTGGTCTTAAGCGTTTTTTGAGCCAAAGTCAGGAACAGATTAAGAAGAAGGTAGAAGTATAAGGGCCCATGCACACGATGTAACGCGGCGCTCATTCTGACAAATAAACTCGTGTCAGAGTCAGTGCTTCAAAACAGAATCTCATTGACTTCAATGGGTTCCGGTTAAAAAGCCTCCCATTGATTTCAATGTATAGCGCGCGTAAGACGGAACCCATTGAAGTCAATGGGATTCTGTTTTGAAATGCTGACTCTGACACGAGTTTACGTGTCAGAGTGAGCGCCATGTTACATCGTGGGAACAGGCCCTAAGAGCCTCAGATATTTCCCATTCCTTTCGTAGACACTCTGCTTTGGCTCAAAAAATCTCAGTAAAATTAGCAAAAAAAAAAAAATCTGCTTTGCAATGTGAGGCCTCAATCGGTTAATAGCACCATTTACGCTACTTAAATTTTGCTAACTATGATCAGGTTAATAGTAGCAGGAAGACAACTGTGTCCGTAGGGCACTTGTTTTCATGGGTCCTATTTTTTTTATACTTATTTTTACCATTTGTGTGAATACAGCCTTGGGAGCATTCACACGGAGTAACGTGTCGCGTGACCTGGCACGTATACGCCGTGTGAGATTTTGAGTGCCGTATACGCTCCCATTGATTTCAATGGGAGCCTGGATCGTATACGCCGCGTTATTTTGCGGCCGCAAAATAACGCGGCGTATACGAGACTAACTCCCATTGAAATCAATGGGAGCGTATACGGCACTCAAAATCTCACACGGTGTATACGTGCCAGGTCATGCGGCACGTTACTCCGTGTGAATGCACCCTAGTCTCTTACTTCCACTGCTTACACATGTAGCTGCTTTACTTCAAATACAGCAGTAAAATTGCAATGTGTGGTTTCTGCCATAAACCTATTTAGCAAATACACTGAAATCCACGATACCTTTAGTGTCACTTATGTAATTTTATTTTTCCCTACGCCTTCTAGCAGTATTGTCAGTATCACAAGGTGTACGGCTGGTTTTAAAGTAACACAACCTAAATAATTCAGAAGATGACGGATAACACAGTCTAAGTCTACAGCAGCTCAGAGCCATCGAAAAGCTACACAGAGTAAGTATATGAGTAATGTGTAAGAAACTAAACATCAGATCATATATGTATTAAGATACAAAAATTCTGAAACCCAGTGCAAGCTTGGCATACAAAAATACTTGGCTCCATGAAAAATAATATCTATATTAAGAATATTTGAATCTGTAAATATATAGAGAGATGTAGCAGAGCTGAACGTGTCACTAGGCATCATTTATACCAGGGGTAGGCAACCTTTGGCTCTCCAGCTGTTGCAAAACTACAACTCCCAGCATGCATACTTGCTCTGCTGTTCTTGGAACTCCCATGGAAGTGAATGGAGCGTGCTGGGAGTTGTAGTTTCACAGCAGCTGGAGAGCCGAAGGTTGCTGACCCTTGATTTATACCATCCCAGGGTAAAAGTATGCGGTTTCATACAGGGCTATGGTCGGTTTTGTTCTCCAGTTGTAATGGAATGAAACCTGGCGTCCAAATCCAATCCATTTAATCTGTGCCCTGGAATCTTTTAGTAATAGCTCCGTTATGGACATTTAGGGAGCAAATTTCAATAAACTCTAACCGTTCAAAAGACTGAGTTTCCAAATTCAGGACTATTAGTATTTATGGGAGAATAATGGACCCTACTGTACCAATTTCACATAAATTTGTCAAAAACATGTCAAATTTTAGCAGATGTCCACTAAGGGCTAGTTCACTTGGGGAAAGAGGGGGCGGATTATGGCGCTGAATCCATGTCATAATCCGCCCCCTCACAATGGAGGTCTATGTAGACCGCCAGGCTACTTTTTTCTGTGAGTGGCATGTTGCCGCTCACGGAAAAAAGAATCGACATGCCCTTTCTTGAGGAAGACTGCGCGGCTGATTCAGCCCCGGCGTCCGCCTTGCGGCAGCACCCTACGAATTAGGCCCATTCATTTGAGCCTACTCCGGAGGGGGAAGCCGCAACTGTCGGACCCGAGAGTGACGCGGCTCACCAAGTCACTCTCGGTGCCAAAATCCACCCATTCACTCCCCACATGAACAGGGCCAAATATTCTAGGGAAGAATACCTTTGTAAAATTGCACTTTATGGAGTAACTACACAGCAACACACAAAGTGTCTATGGCTCTATAGTACAGAACTACAAGGACTCATTATACCTCCATATAGTGTGTGAATGAGCCCTTAATTGCATACATATACTGAGAAGGGGAGATTTCTGCCATATATGATGATATGAAATTTGTCAGGACAAATAGCCCAGCCCCAAACAAACTCTCACCACATTGCCTTCTTGGACATAAAAACGCCAGTTGAGACATTCCTTGTTGCAAGTGTCGTTTACAAAGCCGAATAGGTTTATCCCTGAAAAGTGGCGTAGAAGACAAATATATCTCTCCCAAAGTGTTAAATGTGTTTTTCCACTACGAACACTAATAAGATAGGGGATGAATGTCTGATGCAGGGAGGAAAAGTAAATCAGAAATCACGACCAGGCGCTGAAGCCTGGTCTAGTCTTCTCTGCAACATACGATGACACCAGTATTGTAAGGTAGCACATGGTATGTGGGGGCTCCATTATAAATTTTGCATTGGGGCCTAGGAGCTTGGATTTACATCTCTGGCAGACTGACTGCTGAAGGTCTGACCACAGAGACCTCATGGATTACAAGAAAGGAGAAAGGAGCAGTGTGACGCATTGACTTCTATGGAATTGGCATCTCATCATCATCAGTGTCACAGAAATCAGGGACCCCCGTTCTCTTGATGTCCCAGCGGTCATGCATCCATTGGTCATAAGGGTTAATAATAATGGAAACCCCCTTTAAACGACATGTTCAGCTCTGCTACATCCAGATAACCACATACAATAGTTGTATAATATAAGGTCTAATGGCATCTTGATGGAACAGTCTTACATTGGATTATTTCCTCAAACCATCATCCAGACTAATGTCTTCTATTAATGTCAGTGGAGAGTTTTATCCATGGGCACAATTGTGTGCTAAACACCTGTAGGTTTTATGGATTTGCATGCCGGGCACACCCAAGGCTACGTCTACATTATAAGTTATACCACAAGTCATATTCTGCATTGTAATCAGATTTTTCTTCCTATTATAGTAACAATAAAATAAACTAGGCCTCAATTATCAAAGCCATTTGACCACATGGTCTTGTTACCCACAGCAACCAATCAGAGCTCAGCTTTTATGTCTTAAACAGCTCTGGTAACATGAAAGCTGCGCTGTGATTGGTTGCTATGGCTAACAAGGCCTGCCATGAGGCCTACTGTGTATAAAAAGCCACCGAGCGCTTACGTACACGACAATCTCAAAATTTATCCAGAAGACGCAGAAGTTGTTTTTTTTTTCACTTTGTGCTAGAATACAGAATACATATTAAACATAAGTGCTTCAAAACATCCAGTAATAATATATATCATCCCGGTAAACTCAGTGATCCTCCCCGAATTACTCAATGCAAACACAACACTGCTGTACCCCAATACATCCTCTCCGCAAGTACACAATAAAAAAATAGATATGAGTATATAGGTGAATAAAAACCGATTTTTTTTTTTTTTTTTTTTTTAACAGAAACCAGCATTACTATGTAAGCGGCCCATGGTTTTCTTTCATAGAAAGAATAAAATAGTCCACATAACATTCCACAATGGACATATGGAATCCTGCATATTGTATAGGTCTAGGTAGTGAGTCGATGAAGGGCGCCATATGGCAACATGGAGGATGTTCATGGAAAACTTAGATGGGCGATGAAATCCTATAGCGAGAATTGAACGTTTGGTTTGATATGGTTCTGAGAAGAGCTGGCCAATGGGCCAGTGAGGTAAATGTCAGTCACAGGAGGGCGCCATCCGGAGGCCATCGTGTGTAATTCACTGTGCAGTAAGGCAATCGCTGCCAGCGTAAGTAAAATCCATTCGGTGTGATTCATTGAAAGGAACGGCGCCATCTTCCAGCTTCAGTTACATCAGCGAGTTATGTACCCTGTTTGCCATCATACCATGTAATGATGTGTTACGCCATCTTCTCATTCTTAAAGAGAATGGCTGCTCCCTTTCCGGGAACACATACACACTTAGACGAGTGGGCATGCGTATTGTGAATGGAAGAGCCAATCTAATGTCTATGGACAGTCTTCAAGTTATCACCTATTTTAACGATAGGTGATGCATGCGAGTGGCTGGCAAACCCCTTTCATTTTAGACTATGGGTAGATTTTGCAAAAAATGTGTAGCGTCCTAAACTGCGCCATTATTTAGGCGCTTACTGACCTGTTCATGTAACAGAACCGGCTGAAGATGGGCCCTTTAAGAGCAAATAATTGGTAATAGTTCTGGAAACTAAACAGGACGGCCCCTAGAAAGAAATTGAGACTAATATTTTGACTTGAATCTGAAGTTGCCATAGGGCCTCACCGCCGCTTGGACTGGTTGTACGGCCAAAACCCATAATACAGTATTGAGAGAAAAAAAAAAAAAACTAAAAAAAAAAAAAAATCAACCCTATGCATAAGTAACAGTTAACTAAACCATTGAAAAATAGAGTCCATCACTGCAACCTGATAGAATTCAATGAGAATGAGCTTTACACCCAAGGACGTCAATCTGATCGTGGCCGTACATTATAAATAAGCTCGTCCTTCCACCACCGAAATACAGGGAGCGGTGAAAAAACAATGGCCGGATTATTTTAATTGCATCTTTCTTCACATTGCAGGATTTCATAGCCTAGATTCTTTCCTCATTTGGGAACTGATGCCATGGAAGCCTCATGTCTTAGGAGGAGGGGGGGGTGCAGTCTTGTATTACAGTACGGCTCTCAGCCCTCCAGCCATGTACGGAGAAAGCGTATATTACTCATGTCAATCAATACATTTCTCTGAAGAACGCAATTCTATAGAAACCTCCCGGAAAACAGCAGAAGCAATCCCAGCTGGAATATATCAAGTCAAAATAATTATTTTCCCACCCGACTTGTGCAGCCGATAAAAGTTCAGGACGTTGAAATGTAGCAGATGTAGCAAAGATTTTTCGCCCTAAGAAGCTGGAGGGTGTATGTCTTGGTTTTCAAATGGGAGTAAAGGTTCTCTCCAATATGTGAAATTACTGTAAGTGTCTGAGCAAGGAAAATCTGAGGAATGGCTTCTCTTTAACAGCGGGAAGACGTGATCCACCACCTCACAGAGCCGAACGTATCTGAAAAGACAAGAGATGTATCATTAGAGTCAGAAAGATGACATCTATATATACGCCAAGGTCAAGTATCTCCTACAGCGCTGTATACCCGAAACACAGAATAACATGCCTGAAAACAGTCATACAAGATAATACTCATGGAAAACCTACAGACATAACCTTCTGATCGAAAACGATGAAGGACATGGAAATATTCTTAAAGGGAGTCTGTCACCAGAATCCAGCTCTGCACATAGAAAGGTTAGGGTACTCCGAATCAAGCAGTTTGTTCCCCTTGTGAATCGGTGCCTCAGTTGCTGAGATAGCACTGTTTTTATCAATATGCAAATTAGCTATTTGGAACATCTCCCCTCGAGTCCATGGGTTGCGTCCAAAGTTATAGTTTGGCTCACTTGAAAAAGGGCTGAGCTGCGATACCAGACACATCCAACAGACAAGAGTGGCGCTGCTTCTGGAAGAAAGTTGAATTATATACAGCCCCTTCAAAGGGGCTCTATCAGCAAAATCATGCTGATAGCGCCCCACATATGCGTGAATAGCCTTTAAAAAGGCTATTCAGGCACCGTAAATGTTATATTAAACTACACCCCCCCCCCCCATTTAAAATAATACCCTAAAAAAGAATGTGCTGTACTTACGCATTGTGCACGCTGGGCAGGCATTCAAGGCATTCTTCATCCACGCCTCCTCTTCCTCCGATGTCCTCGGGTCCCGTCCTCCTCCGGCACTCATGAACTGACATTGATTTAAAAAAAATGGCCTGGGCGCATGCGCAGTAGCATGCGGCTTCTACTATGGCTACTGCGCATGCGCCCAGGCCATTTTTTTTAAATCAATATCAGTTCATGAGCGCCGGAGGAGGACGGGACCGGAGGACATCGGAGGAAGAGGAGGCGTGGATGAAGAAGAAGACACACCCTGAATGCCCGCCCAGCATGCACAATGCGTAAGTAGATCATTCTTTTTTAGGTTTTGCTGATAGAGCCCCTTTAAGAATATATTTTGGTCTGGGTTTTATGACTGTATAGGTACTGTATGCTTATTTTGTGTAATAGGTTTTGGGACTTATTTAATAATCCTGTTTTTGTCAAAAAGGAGTATAAAATAGAGTACAAGTCATTTAAGCTGGCACCCAGGAATGTAATACTGGTGAACCATCCTTCGGTCTCCCGAGACCTTCACCAATCTGCTGTCACAAGAGACCACAGTGTTTAGGTAAGCTTTAAGACCTCTTCATTGAATACCAAACCCAGCGCCATATCATGTATAGCGGTTATGCCTGATATTGTAGCTCAGTCACTTTCACTTGAATAAGAGCAGTACAGACTACCTGACAAATGAATGTGATGTTGCTGGCCTGTAAAGCAGAGGTGGCGCTCACCTGAGTGCTTCTACAGCTTCAAGCAGCTAACCTGTAGGGTCCCTGGACCAGATATTTATAACCTATCCTCAAGGATAAGGCATCATTATTTTCATCACTATAAATCCTCATTGTTCCCTTGTGCACCCTTTGCTTGGCTTTATTTTACTTCCTGCTGCTTATACCGTGTTTCCCCAAAAATAAGACAGTGTCTTATATTAAATTGTTGTCCTAAATATAGGACATGTCTTATTTTTGGGGGACGTCTTATGACAACCGGCAGTCATGCCAGCACTTCCTTAGCGAAACGCCGGCATGACTAGGTAGTGTAGAGGAGGGGGGGGGAAGGTATCCTACTTACCTTTCCCATCTTCATAGCAGCGCTGGTGCTGCTGTTCATCCCGGCAGCGGAAGTGGTGGGCGGGGCTTAGAGCTTCACTTCACTGGCATTGCAGCCGGCTGGATGCTGTGCACTGTGCTCCGCGTGCACAGGAAAGCTTCTGCCTCTGGAATGAGCTGGGAGAGCTGACTGCCTGCAGCATATGCACAGCGGCATCTCCCAGCTCATCCTACAGCAGCAGGGACAGTGGATACAACAGCAGAGGCAGCAGCTGGTATACCTGTGCACACGGAGCACATCGCAGTGTTCAGCCGACGGCAATGATTTTTTGGCATGCCTTATTTCCAGTGGGTGCCTTATATTAGGCAATTGAACAGAAACCCCCCGCATGCCTCACTTTCGAGGGATGTCCTACTTTCGGGAAAACACAGTACTACTGTTATTTACATACAGTGAATCTATGGACAACTAAACTACATTTCCCATTATTCATCTACCTGCTCTCACTCTCTGTATAGCCCTCTCTTCTCCACTCTCCACTGCAATGAAATCACAGGTAATAAATAATTCCCATATCCAAGGTCACCTGCTGCTGTGAGGTTTCATTTGCTGGCTGAACTACTCACAGGGAGGGGTCATGAGCTTTCAAATAAAACCTCACAACTGCGGTCAATGACCTGAAAATAAATAAGATAAACGGTGCCAAATTTAAATGGGATATATCATAGGAAGTGTTTTGTATTGATGCATCCTTCTATTTGGTCCATATTGGAAGAAAAATAAATACATAAATAGATAAAGACACATGACAAATTCAAGTATACAAACTAATATATATATATATATATATATATATATATATATATGCATATACATACACACACACAGACAAACACTTATTAGCATGTTCAGCATTCCCTTTGTTGTGTGCTTGTGCTAGGTTCATAAATTCAAACCTGTGTTCGGGTTTTCCACTTGGGGATCCCAAAAAAGGAAATCCAATCTGCTTAAAAAAGTGGTTACCCACACAAAACTGCGGACCCCATAGACTATAATGGGGTCTGCCGGGTTTCCGCCCCCCAAAAATGATCAGAGAGTCAGGCTCAGTATGGCCCTTAAGCTCCGCCTACTTTTTCTGACACCTGTATATGTCAGTAAGAGTAGCCTAGGGCTTCATATACAGATCTGATCTGAACACCATATCTTACAATGCATCACAACCTTCTATTCTGCCATGTTATAAGGGCACAGATACTCACGAGGAGATGTTGGTCTTCGCATGTTCCTGAATGAGTTCTCCTTTGGGATTGACCGTAAATATTCTATTTAAAGAAACTCCCACTTGCTTATATGAATAAACATCCTGTGTAAATCATAAAAACGCATATTAGTTTACCGTGCTGGCGGTTTTACGGGGCAATAATGGCATCAACTCCAGCAAGTTCAGAGCATTTCAATTGATTTATCATGTCATAAAGAGAAGTCCTCTGTGTAAGCAGATAAAAACACAGAATGAGGAAAAGTCCAATAAAAAGGTTCCATGTATTACTCAATAAATATTCTCTAAGTGTGCGCAAGTGCTTGGATTTTATTTGGACACTGTCATAAATTCACAGACGCGTCTTATTGGATTAATACAAGTGTTTTAATCTCTGTCCCATTCAGCGAGATCTAATCCTGCCAAAACCCAGATCTTGTTACCACGGGGAGCGATAAGCAGCATGGATGTCACAGCGTTTTATACGAGGTGGATATATAAAATATTAACATGCACGTGGGCTCGTGACTTCACATGAGAAATACGGCTTCATTTTCTTACAGGGAACGACCCTGCTGTGCGGAGCTGTGCAAGTCATCAAAGATGGTCGGGGTAGGAAGAATTACAAAACTCCAAGACACTTTATCCTGCTCACTACGAAAATGAGGGATTAATGCTTTAAAACGAAAGACCTAAGAAAAGGGGTTTTGTGAACGCGACCCCTTTCCACGGCCCTAATAAAACATGTGAGGATAATAAAGAAGGATCCCGCAGCAAGTGCAGTTTCCTACAGAAGGACCTTATAGATTGTAAGCTCTTGAGAGCAGGGCCTTCAATATAGGGATCACAATGTACATTTTTTTTTCGTATCAGTATGTCTTTGGAGTATGGGAGGAAATCCACGCAAACACAGGGAGAACATACAAACTCCTTGCAGATGTTGTTCCTGGCAAGATTCGAACCCTGGACTCTAGTGCTGCAGTGCAACGTGTTGCCCCTATAATTATGTACACTTCTATATAACAATGTTATTCACTCACGGTACGACCGTTCGGGTCACAAAGCAATACGTTCATGTGAAGCGCGGTATACTTACTGTAGGCCGATTCCCAAATGCAGCATAGAAGGGCTCAGTGTTTGGGTGAAACAGATTTTTAATATCGGTCAAGCACTCAATCTTGAATTTCTCTGGTTTCTTTTCTATTACTTCCCTGCAATAAAATAAATTGAGGGAAAAAAATTATGAATTCGTACAGTATGTGGTGGATAAAGAGAGAGTGAATCCAAAATGCTAACAAACGGCAACCTTTAAATTTGGCCCCATATTCTACTGACCTCCATGGATTTTGGTGTAGTTATTCCTCATGCACAAGGAATATATTCAGTAACGCTCTGTGCTGCTATATGGTACCCTTGTACAGGGGGAGTTGGTATTTAGCGGATATGAACCCATAGAAGCAACACCTATAGGCGAAGGTAGGGTTTACAATGGAGTTTAAAGGGGTCCAACCCCTGGCACCACTATTAATAAGGGACTTGCATCAGCCACTAGTTCCAAAACTACACAGCTCCATCCATTGTGTAGTGGCCATTATGGGGAACAGCAGCCCCGCACCCAATTAAACAAATGGGAGCTGAACTGCAGTAGACAACACGACCACTATATAATGTATAAAGATGTTTCCTTACACTATAGGTCCACTACTGGTGCGTTACAGCTAATTGGTGGTGGTGGCAGGTGTCCAACTTTTTTTTCCATGGACATCAATATCAAACGGATGGACTACCCCCTTTAAGAATAAAATCATAGCTATACTAGAGTTACAGTAAGGTTCCATATACTGCAAATGGTAATATGTCATGGATTCAGATTACAGATCTAGGATATTCCTTGCACAAGTTCTTATATTTATAAAGCCTTCACTTAGACATTGAAACAAAAATCAGGTCAATATGGAAAATAAGACTCTAGAAAAGCAATTTTTATGTTTGTCCAAATAAAGTTCACATCTGCTGCCATTACCTGTGCAACGCGGAGAACAAACTACTAGGGCTCAAGAGGACTGGTCCTTGAGGTAACACTGTGCCACGCTCATTGACCCAGTGCAGGTATCCTCGGGTCATGTCTGCCATCCCAATAGCTCGTGCCGAGCAGTAGAGGAATTTATAACCGTTCCTGTTTCATGAGAAGACAAACATGGAAACAAGTTAAAATGAACAAGAAACAGCAGTGAATCTGATATCTAGAACATCGTAAGGCATGTCAAAAACAGAGGGCTACTTATGGTTCAAGGGTTTGGTGAAGACTACTTATGGCTCAAAGGTTTGGTGAAGACTACTTATGGCTCAAAGGTTTGGTGAAAACTACTTATGGCTCAAAGGTTTGGTGAGGACTACTAATGGCTCAAAGGTTTGGTGAGGATTACTAATGGCTCAAAGGTTTGGTGAGGACTACTAATGGCTCAAAGGTTTGGTGAGGACTACTAATGGCTCAAAGGTTTGGTGAGGACTACTAATGGCTCAAAGGTTTGGTGAGGACTACTTATGGCTCAAAGGTTTGGTGAGGACTACTTATGGCTCAAAGGTTTGGTGAGGACTACTAATGGCTCAAAGGTTTGGTGAGGATTACTAATGGCTCAAAGGTTTGGTGAGGACTACTAATGGCTCAAAGGTTTGGTGAGGACTACTAATGGCTCAAAGGTTTGGTGAGGACTACTAATGGCTCAAAGGTTTGGTGAGGACTACTTATGGCTCAAAGGTTTGGTGAGGACTACTAATGGCTCAAAGGTTTGGTGAGGATTACTAATGGCTCAAAGGTTTGGAGAGGATTACTATGGCTCAAAGGTTTGGTGAGGACTACTTATGGCTCAAAGGTTTGGTGAGGACTACTAATGGCTCAAAGGTTTGGTGAGGATTACTAATGGCTCAAAGGTTTGGTGAGGACTACTAATGGCTCAAAGGTTTGGTGAGGATCACTTATGGCTCAAAGGTTTGGTGAGGACTACTTATGGCTCAAAGGTTTGGTGAGGACTACTAATGGCTCAAAGGTTTGGTGAGGATTACTAATGGCTCAAAGGTTTGGTGAGGACTACTAATGGCTCAAAGGTTTGGTGAGGATTACTATGGCTCAAAGGTTTGGTGAGGACTACTAATTGCTCAAAGGTTTGGTGAGAACTACTTATGGCTCAAAGGTTTGGTGAAGACTACTAATGGCTCAAAGGTTTGGTGAGGATTACTAATGGCTCAAAGGTTTGGAGAGGATTACTATGGCTCAAAGGTTTGGTGAGGACTACTTATGGCTCAAAGGTTTGGTGAGGACTACTAATGGCTCAAAGGTTTGGTGAGGATTACTAATGGCTCAAAGGTTTGGTGAGGACTACTAATGGCTCGAAGGTTTGGTGAGGACTACTAATGGCTCAAAGGTTTGGTGAGGACTACTTATGGCTCAAAGGTTTGGTGAGGACTACTAATGGCTCAAAGGTTTGGTGAGGATTACTAATGGCTCAAAGGTTTGGAGAGGACTACTTATGGCTCAAAGGTTTAGTGAGGACTACTTATGGCTCAAAGGTTTGGTGAGGACTACTAATGGCTCAAAGGTTTGGTCAAGGTATTAGATAAGAGAAGCATCCACTGGGGTGTTATAATGGGCAAGATCAAGACGTGTGGCAAATACCATACACCAATGCATCCTATTAGGACATCATACACGTGGCAGAAATACAATTATGTATATAAATACAGATTATATGTGAACTCAAGATCTGGCAAACTACAGAAAGTCAGGACAACCCACTGGGGAATCCATTCGAGATACTCACTGGCTGACTTTGTGATACAGCTTTGCGATACCCTGGTGAGTCCAGTCTTTGCCTAGCGTTGGTAAAATATGACCTAATGTATCCGATCTGAAACAGGAAAAGCATACATTACAAATTCATTTAGGAAACAAAATATTATAATGGTGGAAAACTGGTGTATAAGCCATGAACAAAGTTGTAATTCTTGGCAGAAACTTGTTTTTTTTTGCATAGATCATGACTTTTCTCTCAAAGGACGTGACTATTATCAGATTTCTCATTATTAACGTCAATTTAGCATAAATTATTTCAGAAATCTATGTTACCGATGAGCTAGTGCTGATTTCTGATTAGACACATTAACCCCAAAGGATTTATGAAGAGTTGTGCGCCTCATCATAAAGTAGGTGTCAACTCCAATGGGGCAGGGATCTCCAAGACTGGTATGGAAAACCCTAGTCTTGGTAAATCAGTCCCACGTTTGTAGGACTTGAAGCGAGAATGTTTAGGTCCATCCATTCAATAACTATATACCTCACTAGGTCATTTAATACCATGATATCTAAGGTGCTTATGGGTTTCCATGCGAGTTGCCTTCACCAATATTGGTGAACTATCCTTAGGGTTGGGCCATTAGAAAAATTTGTCATGTGTGACTGTTACATATAGGATCAAAGCAATACTAGATCCAGGGCTGGGTGGACATCAATAGGTACAAATTTTGTAAATAATCTGGCATTATTGCGGTCTACACTTACGGTAGTATATTTCATAGTATGACAGAATGTACAATCCTGTAGACACATTTTTTTCTTGATGACCTCAGGTCCAGTACGCCATGGAGACCTTCTACTGATCAAGTTTCTTCAAAGTTTTTGTCAAGACCATTAATATATATATATATTTGTGTTTAGGCGCCGCCAACCAAAGAATTGTAGAAAAATAAAGTTTCCATCAATTCTCGAAATGAATAGAAGCTGGCAAACACATTTTCTGAAAAGGCAATTAAAGGACAGTAATGGAAGCCGCACATTCTGCTCGCACCGTGTCCCCGCAAGTAACTCCGCACTTCACAAAGAACTCACCTGGTAATTGTTCCATCAATATCAGAAATGATGATTTTATCATCCCAGTTCCACAAGTAAATGGTGCCCTCACAGCGACACGTTCCCTGGTATTGAGTGGTAACACTGAACACAACATCATTTGGGCCATTTTTCAGCTTCAGACTTTTCTGAAACAGAAAATAATTACCGTGAGCGTCGGCGAAGAACAGAACATTCCACCACCATCCGGCCCATCAACACAGAACAAAGGCTGTAAGCTGAACCCAATCGTCTCTAACGGCATGGATACATATCATTTATACTATCTATTATGTTATTTTATACAACATAAAATGGATTTTCTTGGGCGATTTGAGTAGACAAATAAAAAAAAAATATATCACATTATCAATATCCCACAAATACCATACTTATAGCTATTATATACGTAATATACAAACTGAACCAGACCTCAGCCTACTCTGAAGAAGGGCTGCAAGTAGCGAAAAATGTTGGGTTCTACATAGGTATGTAATCCTGAACAAATTTTGTATAAGCAGCTTTTATGGGGTGTTCCAGGATCAGAAAAAAATTGACCAATGGGAGGAAATGCCATAACCCAATGAAAGAACCATTACTAACTGGATAAAACTTTCCCCGACCCCAGTGGCACCAGTGGTCACCACCAATCTCTGTTGATTGTCTTACAGCGTTCATGTGCGGTCCACCCATATGATCACTGCAACCAATCACTGGTTCAGATGTGACCCCTTGGTTGCAGCCTGTTGGGTGTAGGGCACATTAGCGCCGCAAAAAAAAAAATAAAAAAAAAAATCAACAAATACCCATGGGGACCACTGAATCAACAGGCGAGACTTATCATGAGAGTAATACAATTCCTCTCTTTGCTCAATTTTTTTCAGAGCTCTAAAAACGCGAGTCCAAACTACAGTCAGTTTCCGTTATTTGTACCATGAAAACCAAAATTAATTTTCTTTGCTGTAGGAGAAATATTTCATGGCAGCCATTCCATCTTCCAGAGCAGATCTCTGTTCTAATTCATAGATGGGGGATCCCTAAGTGGGGGACCACATATGTGTCTTCCATATTATTTACCAACACATGTTGGCAGGGGGGATTGCCTTCCATAGACAAGGTTTTTAATGGGTGAGAGAGTTTAGTTACATAGTTGATGAGGATGGATGAAGACATCAGTCCATCAAGTCCAACCTATAACCCTACAATCCCCTACAGTGTTAATCCAGGGCAAGGCAACAAAAAACCATGAGGCTCATGCCAATTGCCCCATTTCAGGGGAAAACATTCCTTCCCGACTCCAATCTGGTAGTCAATAGTTTGATACATCCAGTTCTGGCCCCAACATGTAAACATGAGGGAGACAGGAACTCTGTGCACCGCTCACTTCTAGTCCTCTTCTCCCATCCTCACACCTAGCTACAACATTCGTTGCAAACCGGAACAATAGCTTTTGACTTGAGAACCCAGAAAACTTCAACTAGGACATCTCAACTTCCTATGATGGTATGGTGATGAGCAATGTCTGACTAAAGTACCATTGGCCCACCAGATAAAATAATTCTTTGGGGGTCCACCGGTCAACATTCCCCAAGAAATAGACCTCTTTACTCATCAAATGTAGGTGTGTTCTGCTGGACCATTAGAGCTTGAGCCCACCAGAGGATCTTCTGATACTTTTGTACCAGTCTGACACTGGTGATGAGGAGAGATAACATATTATGTTATATTCCACACTGCAAGTAGCTTCATCTGGACAAGACGCCTAGAGACCAGTCGGTAACTCCAGTTTATGTTGGAGGAAAGGCCATTGGTTAATTGCACCATTAAAATGTTTGGGTGGCCAAAAGCGGTATTCATTAGACAACACCCATGAATATCATCCATACAAGAAATGTGTAGACTAATATGGAGACTTACTAGGTGTCTGTTATGTGCATGGAGTCTAAGCCTTCATACATCTTCCATTCTCTCAATCCCATTAATTTTTTTTTGCCTCTCACATCAAACATTTCTTGTAAATCTCCTTACTCCGAGGATACATTTTATTCGATTGTGACTCATTACTGGCTGCAGCCCCTTTCACCAGACACACCAATTTACTTCCTGTATTGTACGCTGATATATCTAATGGACATCCCTAATGCACTCCCATCTGACATCAGACCAATTATATTCAGACTCCGCACGCTAGTCACAAAGTGTGAGCCTCTAACAAGTGCCCGCTGCGTCTGGAATAATGGCTCCATTTCTCTGCTCCTGTCTTGCTGCTTAGAATATATCTGTTATTCAGTGGGCAGGTATAGCAAACTGTTCCAAAGCATATTCACCAATTTTTATTTTATACCCAGTGTAAGTTTGTAATCTCAGAAATATTCAGTAAAAATCAGCTCGTTTCTTGTGCTCCATTTTCTCAAGAAAGGGAAAGCAGATGTTCGGTTGCAGAATGCAGGCTGCCCTTGAATGGCTGCCGATTACCTTCATGTCCACTCCTATGTATCTACAGATGGGTGGACATTAGAGATGAGCAAACACTGTTCGGAACAGCCGTTCCGAACAGCACGCTCCCATAGAAATGAATGGAAGCGGCCGGCACGCGGGGGGTTAAGCGGCCAGCCGCCGGCAAAGTCTGCGTGCCAGGTGCTTCCATTCATTTCTATGGGAGCGTGCTGTTCGGATCGGCTGATCCGAACAGTGTTTGCTCATCTCTAGTGGACATGAAAGCACATGGAGTCTGAGCTCAGTTACCAGATTCTTCAGATAAGGAAAACCATGCCCATTAGATGTCTGGAAAACCCACCAAATTTGCAGGAACAGCCATCTATCTAATGTATGTAGTCCTCCCACCTTTACACCAAGAGAAGGGCCGGCCATGTTGGATTTAGACATGGCCAATCATTTGTTCTCATAAATGGTTTTTCCAGGCCCCAAAAGTGGATGTCCTATACACAGGATAGGCCATCAGTAACTTTGGGCAGGACCACTGCAAGGTCTTTGTTTGGACCCCCATGATCATATATACTGTGGATAGGTCAACAGTATAACAAAAAAACATGGTAGAGTCTGGAAAAGCCCTTCAAAGGGGTTGTCCTGGAGTAGAAACATGGCTGCTTCCTTTTTTAAAATACCATAGCTGTCCACCAGCGTGGTAGTGCAGTTTGGCTCCATTCACATCAATGAAGCTGAGCTACAATACCAGATGCAACCAGAGGACGCGTGTGGTGCTGTATTAAACAGAAGACAACCATGTTTGACTCACCCTCGACAAAACCCTTTAAGCCCCTTTCTCACAGGCCAATAAGTGGCCAAACAAATGTTCCCAGGTATGTTTTGTTCCTGGTAAGTGGCCCATCTACTGGTGCCAGTAATCATTCAAAAAACATTGGTCAGGTGATCACATCTGTTAAGTGGCAATAAAATCATCATTTGTCACAAGGGATGTGTTGGCGACATAAGCATGAGAGATGAACAATCACAGGACCAATGGACATATTATATTGGAAAGGGACCATCGGTGAGTCGATTAAACAGGTGATTATGGGTCAATTTTTTTACTTTTACTACATACGACCAGTTGTCTTTAAAAATCCCAGACGACCCCTTATGTTCCTTATTTTAGGAACCCCTTTTAGCTTCCTACCAGACTTCTTAGTTTGCAGGCTCGCTGCATATTTCGATAAATATAACACACCACCGCGTCGGATAATCCCATTATGGGGTCATCTAACCAAGCTATAAATATACGGAGCAGATTACACGCCTTAATCAGCCCAAAGTTACACATATCATGGGAGACTTGATCCGTGACAATGCCCAGAGACGTAATGGCCGTTTATGGTACCCAGTCAGTAATAATACCTTATACAGCCATCTATTCCCAGCAGAACATTAGCATGTAATTGAGAGTAGACACGGATCTGGCACTCACAAGCTGGTCAGAGGTCAGCCGTAGCGTCTTCTTATACGTAACGCCGGAGGATGAAAGGTGGCTCTGGTTTGACGGCAGGGAGCCGGTATTCTGCTTGGCTACTCTGGGGTCCTCGTCGCTGGACGAAGACTCATCCTTTATTCTGGAACAAACACAGGAAGATGACGTGATGAACCGGAAAATGCATTTGGCTGTGGGCTCAAAAAATACATTTGCTCTGACTCGTTGAGTGCATTAATTGATTGTCTATCGAAAGCGACGTCTCCGGGGAAGATACCGAAAACCTGTATGTTAAACTGTCAATGAGCTGGCCGTACTTGATCCTTCATTCATACCAGACTCCTTCCATTGAGAATATGGTTTCCTATAATACCTAGCACTCGGATGTGATATGCTATGAATCATATGGAGTAAAAATAGCCCCGTCTGTATGGTAATCAGATTACATAGCTTTACAGGCAAAGGATCCTGCCAGGCTTAAGAGGCAGCGATAGCAAAGCAGGGGGGAAAAAAAAAAAATCAGTTTATTGCACTGAAATTAACTCCTTAGTCTTAAAGTGACCTCCACCTTTTAACACTATGTTATATTTAGGGTCAACATTCTGCATTAACGTATTTACAGAGGTCTCAATAGCCTAACAACATCCATCTTCTGATCGGCGCTGTCACACTGAGCATTTTGGAGTTTTGTTTATCCAAATCTGTTCAGCTATTCCAAAGATATAAGCCCTTTTAGAGATGCAAATTAATGTTTATTATGCGGTAACACTGCATGACCCCACTGGCAGAGAAACCAGTGTGTTAGCGCCCACTTGGCTAGTGTTCCCTAATTTGTATCAACACTAAAAGGGCTTATATCTTTAGAATAGCTGAATGGATTTGGATAAAAACAAAAAAATGCTTAGGTTGACAGTGCCTATTAGATGATGGATGTGATTGGCTTTTCAGACCCAGTGACAGGTCCTCTTAAAATATCTTTATAATGCTTTATATAGCCAGTTACATGTTACAACTCTATACTAAGAATTTAAAAGGTTACTGTATGCAGAGTTATTATTGCGTTCTGGAGGTAATCTTCTAAATTCCCCATAGTGGAAGATACAGACCGCAGAATTTTATCATACAACTATGTCCGTGCAGAGGATTTGGAGCTCTGTATCAGGAAAACTAAATTTTGACTCCCATGACAGAAAATTATAAAAAACACAGTTAGTTACGATTCTGCATCTTTTCTTATAGCTCATTGTGCAGTTCCTCTTACTGCTAATAAAAATGTATATATAATTTGACAGCTGGGTGTTACCATGTCCCTTGTCAAAGGGGTGTGTCTCTATATAGACAGCACTGGTAGGACAGTGTGGAAGCCTACAAGGGCCCACCACCAACTAGTAGCACCCATCAGGGTTTATTGCCGCTGAGACCCCTATAATTAAATGGCAGCAAATGTTCAGCAGCCCGGTGTCACATTACATGGTGCCCATTAGGGAAAATGGACCTCCTGAGTGAAAACCAGTATCTTAGATAATCAGTATATTACAATAGATTATCCCAGAAATTTTTACCTAAAAACTAACTGGTGATAAATAGAGATGAGCGAATAGTACTCAATCGAGTAGGTGTTCGATCGAATACTACGGTATTCGAAATACTTGTACTCGATTGAGTACCACTCGCTATTCGAATGGAAAAGTTCGATGCAGAACCAGCGTTGATGGGCCGAATGCTATACAGTCAGCCAATCAACGCTGGTACCTCTCCTTACCTTTAGAAGTCTTCTCCGTGCAGCTTCCCCATGGCGTCTTCCGGCTCTGGATTCACTCTGCCAGGCAGAGCCGACTGCGCATGTCCGCTTGTAGTGCTGGCATGCGCAGTCGGCTCTGTCCAGGCCCGATGCCTGGCAGAGTAAATTCAGAGTCGGAAGATGCCGCGGGGATGCTGCACGGAGAAGACTTCTTGGAGGATCCAGCCCGACCCTCACTCGTGGACTTGGTAAGTATAATTTGATCGAATGTTACCTACCCCTGAAACGAGCATTTTCCCCCCATAGACTATAATGGGGTTCGATATTCGATTCAAGTAGTCGAATATTGAGGGGCTACTCGAAACGAATATCGAACCTCGAACATTTTACTCTAATGATAAATAAATTGCCCATCAAGACAAAAATTCTTGTCGATCTTGACTTTTTTTCTAGTCCGGTAGGCAATTCTGACGACTTACCTTTGCTCGATGCCATTGCCGGCAGTTTGTTCACCAGGGTACGATCCATTTCCACTTAAGCCTTGTTCTGTCTTTGACTCCTAATGAAAATCAGATGTCAAGTCTGTTATTATACAGTAGTAGGAAGCGGCAAGTTATAGGGCATTATGAGAAATCCAGATGTCCCAGACTTTACAGGTCTTTACATCACAGAGTGTGTAAAATATTAACAACGGAAATAAAGAGGAAAAATTTGGGGAGTTGGGTCCAGACTACAATTCACTTTACAGAGAAAGGACGTGAGACGTACAAACCAATCTTCCTGGCTGAGAAAGACATTTCATGGAAAATAAATCAGTAAATCATTTCTGAATATTTTTTGTACATAATGATGCAATATATGACCATGAGGAGTTCTTATGAGCTACGTGTCCCTCACGTTCTTTGAACCAAGCTTCCAAGGCTTCAGATCTCTCTCCAGGGACCTCCACCATTCACCATGTACACAGTCCAGTCATATTAATGTGACCACCGTCTACTTTTGACGTCAATGTTAAATAACCAATCGCAGAAGGCACGTGTCATCAGCCATCTGGGTGCACTCATCATTGTGGAAGGCATGATGGATCAACACCAGTATGCATCTATCCTTGCGGACCATGTTCATCCCTACATGCAAACTGTTTTTCATCAGGAGGATAGCATCTACCAGCAGGACAATGCGACGTATCATAAAGCTCGCAGTGTACGTGCGTGGTTGGAGGAGCACCAGGATGAGTTTACCGTACTCCCTTGGCCAACAAATTCCCCAGACTTGAACCCAATCGAGAATCTGTGGGACCACCTCGATCGGGTTGTTCGCACCATGGATGCTCAACCGCGTAACCTAGCGCAGCTGGCCACAGCACTGGAGTCGGCATGGCTCAACATCCCAGTGACATCATCACAACATCCCCTCTCTTCCTGCACGTCTCGCAGCGGTCCGCTCTGCCAAAGGTGGTTATTCTGGATTTTGACAAGTGGTCACATTAATGTGACTGGACTGTGTATAATACAGCTCAACTGAATGATGAGCCCATTTTAGGACTCTCCCAAATATAGTCACCCATACTACGTTTTTCACCATGGGACCTAGTGGTCAACCCCCCACTTATCATTGCATAGCTCTGAAATGCATAAACCATCATTTGTACGCAATACTGGGTAAAAACAGTAACCTAGCGGACAGGGGCTTACCACTTTTATATTATTGTTCCTTCCGCGCCAAGAGAACCACCATCTTCCACCCTTTTTAGGCATCTTGTCTCGCATCAGGGTATCCACAGTAACCTGTGATAAATGCACGGTGACCACAGTAACGTAAAAGAAAGCAAAACAGAAATATCTAAATGAATAAAATGATAATGTAAAAGAAAAACCATAAAAAAATAACGTGTAGAAAGCAGTGAAGCAACGGCAAGCAAGCAAGCAAGCACGTGTATGAGAAACATACATACTGTCTGCTGGCCACAGAGACTAGAAAAACAAAATCTAATGGAATCTACCACTGCACAGACGTAATCAAAGCAAGAGTACTTGAAAGAAAACGAGAAAAGGAAAATATAAAAGACTGTTAGTATTTGGAGTTAGTATATGTAGACATGGACACATATACAGAAGGGTGTGCATCGTACAAGAGGACCACACTTCACACACATGGGAGTTCCGGTGAGAAACTTAAGGGTAGGTTGCAAGGATCTAGACTTTGGCAATCACATATTCTATAATCACTATCAATACAATCAATCAATCACCATAATCTAGAATAAATGGGGTTGAACAGTGCGCAATGATGGCGGGAAGCTCTACACTGACGTAAAGTCTTCTCCTCAGTTAGTCAACGTTGGGAATGAATGGGTGACAGATGACGCAATGTTGGCTTCTTTCATTTTGGTTGAGAATCCTTCAACACTAAAGTCAGTTGTAGCCACCATAAAGGGAATCTGTCAGCAGAACCCGTCGTATCAACCCAGCCCTGCAGATAGATTAGGGACACCCAAATCATACATGGTATTTGACTTGTGAATTGGGTCCTGTGTTTTTGAGATATTGCTGTTTTTCTTAATGTGCAAATGAGTACTTTGGAGCAACTAGGGTCGTGATGGCGAACCTAAGGCACGGGTGCCAGAGGTGGTGTTCAGAGCCCTCTCTTTGGGCACCCATCTGTGGAACATATTATACTGTGTGGAGGCCACCATGGAGCAAATTTTACTGTGTGAGGACCACTGTGTAGTAGAATATACTGTGTGGGGGTCACTATGGAGCTGTTTGTACTGTGTGGGGGCCACTATGAAGCAAATTAGACTGTGTGGGGGTCACAGTGGAGCAGAAAGCTCTATAAAGCCCCATTCATATGACCATATTTTGCAGGTCTGTAATAGAGTGCAATTGTGGATCCGCACATTATTAAGGTTAAATTGCCGTGTTGGCACTTTGTGATAAAATACTGGGTTTTGGGTTGCAGTTTGGGCATTCGGACTCTAAAAGGTTCGCCATCACTGAACTAGGGCATTGCCATTGCTCCAAAGAGGAAAGCAGCAATAGCCCTGTTGCTCGAAAGAGGTACTTTGTAACCATATTTCAGCAACAGAGGAAAACACTCTTTGATTCGGTTGAACAACTCTATTTAAAGGAACACAGAAAATGCACGAAAATAAAAAATAAAAATTGAATATTCTCATTAATTCTTCCATTAACCACCTTTTCCTAATTTTCTCACTGTACAACTAAACCTCAGAAATATGTCACAAAATACTTTCTCTTTGCCCCAGGAGATTAGCCATGCCCCCTCTTCTTCCCCACTGCCCTGTGTCCGGCTGTAAGACAACTGGCTGGAGCAAGAGTCTTCTATATAAAGTAGAACAAAAGGTCCTCGAGCCCAATTAGAAAATTGCCCTCAAAAGCCAGGCACCAAACGGCAAGCAGCTATGTCAGGACATCTCACTTGACCAAGGTTTTTTCATCTGTGTCCACATGTATGATTAAAAATTTTGGAAAGTCATGATTCATCCCTAAAGTGAAAAGTTTGCTATGAAAACTTATTAACTAATCCCACATAAAAGTCACAACTCTTCCCTTTATCAAGCAGATCATAAGCAAAAATTTTAAAAAATCTCAGTTAACCAATTGGTCTTCCAAATGTACTTTTGAGCGATACCCCTACAAAAGGTACAACCACACACAACTTAAGTTAGTCAGATATCATAGAGGGGGGAAAAAACATCTACTATAAATAATTGCTTAGACAGTTCTACCATATTGGTCACGTTATAGTCAACTACTACCCAAAGGAAACCAAAATCCTGACGGAGCTTATTCCAAAACAATGGGTAATACATAGTCCAGAATGGGCGATTCCACTGTATTTCTGTCAACGTCAACTATTGATGGAGAACGTCATGGATGGCAAGGACAAGTCAATGAGAAATGACAGAGTATGAGATGGATGGGCACATTCAGAATTCATGAAAATGCATAATTCACATAGTTCTATAGGGCTATAGGCCTCCTGTGCACAGACATGTATTATTTGTCAGGTTACCACTGATTTATATGCAATGTGCCCTCGAACCTATACAAGGGTGACTTATTCCTGCCCATCAACTCAACTACATTGCACCTCAGTGGTCAAGGTCTGTTTATGGCGACCCATAGCTCCCAAACAGTAGGGTTTTTTGTTTCATAGGGTACAGAAGAGCTAATATCCAAATCTGTTTTACTGAAGTGATTATTTGGGAATGGCAGGGGCTAAAGAAAAATTGCAATTGTGCCGAAATCACTGGAGCGGCACCTATTGAAGGTTGCAAAAAGCTGGAGTTGGTGGTGAAAGACCATCTTTAGGCTAAAGCCCCATATTGCGGAAAAGGAGCTTTTTTGTTGCAGATTTTGCAGCATTTTTTTGAGCCAAAACCAGTAGTGAATTGAGCAAAAGGTAGAAGTATAAGAACTTCCTTTATATCCCCATTTCTTTCATAGCCAATCTTGACTTGGCTCAAAAAATCACAACAAAAAAAGCGTGAGGCGTTTCCCCATGTTGAGGAAACACAGCTTTTTTTTTGCAGATTTTGCTGTGGTTTTTTTTTAAGCGAAAGCCAGGAGTGGATTGAGCAGAAGGGAGAAGTATAAGAACTTTATAGATATTTTCCCATTCCTTTTGTAGCCATTCTTAGCTTTGGCTCAAGAAACCGCAGCAAAATCTGCAACAAAAAAAGCTGTGTTTCCGCAACATGGGGTCTTAAATAGGTTTTTCTAACCCCCTCCTCCATTGTTTTTCATACTGATGGCCTATTAGTGGTCAATGGGGGTGGTCAATGACCCAAGCGCCTCTATATGTTGGAAGTTACAGTGGATAGACGCAGTTTTGCACAGCATTCCTTCAACATCCATTACCATTTTACACGCCGTAAATGTATTTCCTTTTTGCTTAACCTTCTGCAAAATTTTAATAATTCAGATTGTAACTCGTGATCGCAAACACTCTGGAATAGCTCAGTAGGATCCATCCAGCTCTGGTAAACAGCCTGTGAATAAATACTAAACTTGTTTGAATAGCCATAGCCTGAAGATTAGATAATCAACCATTGTGCTGGGGAGAATGGAGCAGTCGCAAACAAATAATTCTATTTCTAACCACCTAGAAAGAATAGCGCTCAGCCATAATGGGTAATTACATGATTCATGTCTTATTATTCTCCGGATAAACAAAACAACTTCTAATGGAAAATGTTGCTGCGCGACCAATCTGTTCTTATGAAAAAGCGCCTGACAATAGGACACCTCAATTATGTTTATATATGAATAATGAGTTGCCCCTGGCAACCAAACATAGAACGCACCAAAAGCTTCTCTTTCCGACGATAATATTTTGTCTCTAACCTCATAAACCAAGCTCCCTTGCCCCGAGTAGTAAAGCTCGGGTACGTTCCCGCAGCCAGAAAAATAACGTAGGCCTGAAGAAGTGGAACCCATTCCGATCATAAAAGCTTAATTGAAAAGTAAAAATTCACTGCGGGGATGGAAATGGGACTCGAAATGTAACAATGGGTGAGATGTACTAAACGTATGATTTTATATAGAAGGATACTGAACCATAAATCTAAACTATATGGTACAAATTGCAAATTTATAATATTGATATATGTTCTACACATATACACCATTTATTAATTATATTTTGAATGTATTATATGTAGAATGGCCCCAGCTTCTCCCTGACAAACTCAACTTCAGCAATAGATCTCCCCCTGCTTATAACAGAGCCTACTGCCTGTAGCGTAAGTGGCCACAAAAAAAATGGCCACAGGCACGTGCAGTCGGCTCTTTTCTTATAATCCATGAAAGAGGAATTTTCTGAAAAACCAGAATACAATTTACGCACTCCATACAGTTATACCTCACATTCATCTCTTTTGGCTTAAAGGGATCCTATCACTCAGACATGATTTTTTTTTTCTTCTAAGTACCATGTCGGAATAGCCTCAGGAAAGGCTATTCGTCTCCTACCTTTCGTCGTCTTCTCCGGGCCATCGGTCGCCTACAATCCCATTTTTTCCCTGTATGCAAATTAGCTCTCTCGCAGCACTGGGGGCGAGCCCCAGCGCTCAAACAGCACTGGGGGCGTCCCCAATGAACTCTCTCCAGTGCCGCCTCCATCTTCGTCAGCAATGTCCTCTTCAGCGTCTTCTTCCGGCGGTGGCTTATACCTTCTAGGCCTCGGGCAGAGCAGACTGCGCATACCCACAGACCACAGGAAAACGGCCACTTACAATACTGTGCAAGCAGCCATTTTCCCGTGACCTGAGGTCTTCTCTGCCCAAGGCCCGAGGCCTAGAAGTTACAAGCCACTGCCGGAAGAAGACGTTGAAGAGGGCGCTGCTGACAAAAGATGTAGGCGCTGGAGACAGTTCTCTCACAGCATTGGGGATGCCCCCAGTGCTGCTTGAGCGCTGGAGCCCGCCCCCAGTGCTGCAAGAGAGCTAATTTGCATACCAACAAGAACCGGGATTGTAGGCAAAAAGCGGCACAGAGAAGACAACGAAAGGTAGGAGACGAATAGCCTTTCTTAAGGCTATTCCGACATGGTACTTACAAAAAAATCATGTCTGAGTGATAGGATCCGTTTAATAAACAACATACAAGCATAATGAAAATAGCACAAGCCAATGATGGTCACACCTCCTGAGGAAGCCAGCTCTTGATGAAATGCGTAGGGATGTTCCTTCTACATGTCATTTGTATTTCTGTGAGTGCTGAGTTAACCATTTTTCAACTTCAATATGACTTCAGGTAATTAAAGGGGCACTATCATTGGGAAAAGTCATTTTTAACTAATCACATCCTTGCATAGGCGTTAGAAATGCTATTCCACACTTACCTAGTAACTTACCTAGTAAGTTAGTATGTAGATTGCCTGAGTGGTTTTTGAATAAGTCAATTTTTATTCATATGCTAATTAGACTGGTGCACAATGCATCGTGCACCTCCTTTGCTATTGTTTCCTATGTACAGGCTGTTTCTGATGATGATGATGACTCAGCTTCCTGTTTGCACACACTTATAGGAGATAATAGAAGAGAGGAGTGCTGCTGGGAACTTCTTGTGCTAGCTGAAAGCTCATTAGCATATGAATAAAAATGGACTTATTTAGAAACCATTGAGGCAATTTACATACTAAAGGTAAGTGTGGAATAGCATTTCTAAAAATGACTTTTCCCAGTGATCGAGCCCCTTTAAATGTATGGTCACTATTGGACTTTATGACATGTTGCTATGTTTGACTTTAGAATGTGATCTGATGTACTCTACATGATGATTTAACAATCTAACTCTTTCACAACATGATATTTTCAGTGTGTCCCCTATTTTTTCATCCTTTGGTACATATGTACGTTTAGGTGTATCCTGCACTGTTATTTGTTGTGTGTAGATTATATACACCGATATTTGAATAGTTGAAGTGCAGGATGTATGACTAATGTTTATTGTCTACAGGGGCCTCATACACCATTGATATAGGTTCCATGTACTTTACATGATTTGATACCTACCTAAAATTTAATATTATGTAATTATGCACAGCGCTTTAGGTCTTTCATTTCTAGGGTCATTCTTTTGTGTTCTGGCAAATTCCATCTGCCCTGCTGTATCTAAGATTTTAATGGTAATTATTTACTATGTATTTAATAAATATTTCAAATGTTTTATTATTAACTAGTCAGACTATTTATTCACACCATTGGCTTGTACTTTTTCCATTATGCAAGTGCAGTCGGCTCTGCCTGAGACCCGATGGCAGAGCCAGCTGTGCATGTGTAGAAGTTTGAACCCAGCGCGGAGAAGGGCCATTCCAGACTGAGATGGAGGCAGCGCTGGAGAGTTCTCTTGCAGCATTGGGGGCGACCCCAGTGCTGTTTGACCGCTGGGGACCGCCCCCAGTGATGCGAGAGAACTCATTTGCATACCGAAGAAAACCCGGATTTCTACCGAACGGCGGTGCGGAGAAGACATCTAAAGGTAGGAGAAGAATAACCTTTCTTAAGGCTATTCCTACGTGTTAGTCAGAAAAAAAGGGATCCAATGATAGGATCCCTTTAAATAGCCAAAATTTATGCCCCATTTTTGAGAATAACCCAAATGCGGTCTCAATGACTTCCATCTCTGTTTTTTTGGACTGTACTGGCAAAAAAAAGGAAGTGGTGTTTGCTCTACAGTAGGTTAATGTTAGACGTGTGTTAGTTATGGTGATTTGCCAATGGGCCAACTTGAAGACGACCACCACCAAGCAAGAGTACCCAACGCTCCACCGTACAACCGTAGTCACATTTACAGCCGGCAGGACACAATGCAGAGGGTAACCACACATAATATAGGGTTTTGAGCTGCTGTTTCACTTATGCCTACCTTAGGTAATGGTTTCTGGAAAGCCTGCATGGCCAAGAGGAGGGGGGCAGCTGTTGGCCAATTGTAGTACCTGAGAAGGAAATCACAGGGTTAAAACAACAATACAATGGAACAGAAGGAAGTATAAAGAATGGAAAGTCGGGATCTGCAATGCATAAGGAGGCAAATATCACTCATATATTCTGTAAATCTAAACATTCGCAACGAAAATGTACAAAAAAAAAGTTATACTATAGAACGACTACCCCAGAAAAAAAAAGTTGGAAGGGTCACGTCAAGTAGTTGCGCGTTGCGTTCCTCAGCCCAGTACACTTCCTATGAATTATTCATCACTAGTTTACATATATGCAAACAACGCAGACAGGCAAGACGGAAAAGTCAAATGAGACTTTTTAGCATCAAATTTCGTACTGTCGACAGCTCTAACTCAGCACTTTTGCACGGTTGCCTTGGAAACTGATGACTGCTAATATCTATAATCAAGTGACGAATAAATTATAACAATAAGTAAGAACTCTCTACCGCAAACCTCAATGTACCCAGCGTGTGGCTGGATGTCACCGGGTCTAAACCTCTCCACAACTACCGTATGACTTTGACATTTAGAATTCGGTCAAAGCAACCGCCAGCATTAAAATAACGGATATTCCGTCTTGTTTATTAGGCTAAAGGTGGCGATACACATGAGCCAAGATGTCTGAACCCGCCCATGTCGGCAAAGTCGTCTGACTGACCTATGTAAGTGAATAAGGGTGTGCCGATCCTCTTCCGACACATGAAGGAGGATGGGGCGTTCGGGTTACTACATGCTTGATCCCTTGTTCATTGTAGATACTTTGCACCGGGAAGTCTGGTAGTGGCTTAATCTCCTTCCCCAAGAACAGATGGACACTCAGCCAAGCAGGTGTATGTATGGAGGAAGTAGACAAGAATAGCTATTGGCGACGATTGTGAGGTTGTATATTCCAGTCCCTGCTTGTTCATGGATAAGTATCTTAAAGGGGCTCTATCAGCAAAATCATGCTGATAGAGCCCCACATATGCGTGAATAGCCTTTAAAAAGGCTATTCAGGCACCGTAAAAGTTATATTAAACTACCCCCCCGTTTTAAAATAATACCCTAAAAAAGAATGTGATCTACTTACGGATCGTGCACGCTGGGCGGGCGATCAGGGTGCGCCGTCTTCTTCATCCACGCCTCCTCTTCCTCCGATGTCCTCGGGTCCCATCCTCCTCCGGCGCTCGCAAACTGACAGTGATAAAAAAAAATGGCCTGGGCGCATGCGCAGTAGCATGCGGCTTCTACTATGGCTACTGCGCATGCGCCCAGGCCATTTTTTTTTATCACTGTCAGTTCGCGAGCGCTGGAGGAAGACGGGACCCGAGGACATCACAGGAAAAGGAGGCGTGGATGAAGAAGACGACACACCCTGAATGCCCGCTCAGCGTGCACGATGCGTAAGTAGATCATTCTTTTTTAGGTTTTGCTGATAGAGCCCCTTTAAGGCCTCATGCATACGAAAGAGTGTGCAGGCCAAAGGAGGGGTGTTAAATATTATATATTTACAATATTCTCTAGCAGACATGGGGTTAACACTCTACTGACATCATAGTCTTATATTTTGGGTGCATGGGTGCGGTTAGAGTAGACCATTTTAGAAATCTCCTTACATAGCTACAAGATGGAAGGTAACACCCACTCTCATGAATATAAATGAGTAAGAAATACACATGTCTGGGTCTGTCTTTGGGAAGACCAGGGGAAGACCAGGAGGTCTGTCTTTGGGAACACCAGGGTGGGTGGTCCAGGCAGATGGACATCCATGGACGTCGTAACCAGCCCAAGTCCACCAACCAGATGACAAGCATGAACCAAGCTGTAACTACAAGATATCCAGATGATTTAACTTCTCTGAAGATGTAAGCTATTGACAATTGACTGATATTTGTGTTATTTTGGACATTTTCCCTGTTCCTGTGTTTTCCTTCAAGATATTAATAAACCTCTACACTGATTTATAACAAGCTGACTTCTTCCTATCGTGGATAAGGCCAGGTACGGATATTTAACAGTGGACACAAGTCTCACCGGCAAATACAAGATATTTAACAAGGGGTCATGTTAGAACAAAAACACATCCATGTGCCTTCCGTCAACCATTAGTTCCATTCTGATATCATAGAGCAAGATCGGACCTGATCTATAATAAACAAAACGGCACATCGGACCTCCCATTGGAAGTTGGTGTTTTTTTGCTGAATAAACTATATATTTGTAATGACTTCTGAGCCTATTACCACGACATTTGTGTGTTGGTAACTGTTTGCTGAAAAGAACGTGGTCTATGGACATATTAAGGAGCTCCATTTCTTTGTCACACCCCAGTAAAACTAACAGCTATAGAGCGACGTATATGCAGCTCACATCCAGATCAATATTCAGGATTGTAGACTGCTGTATACAGATCAGCCCCCTAGTGGTGACAACAAACAGCTGAAAGTTTTCCCAAATAGGTGTGTAAGACCTGGTGTGTGTTGGCTTGTAATACAATATGCAGTACAGAACAGCATTAAGCACCATACTGAAGATGATGCCGTTCTCTATCGAAGACCAAGAATCCAGAGCGATACGCGGCATGAACAATTCATATATCATGGAGCAGATCGCTCTGAGTTTTTAGTCTGCAATGGAGATGGAACAGATGTTTTTGAGGATTTTGCACTAGTCAGGTGATACACATGAAATACTCCGACACAGTACTCGGGATCCGTGAGATATTGATCAAATACAACCCAGCGCACCAGGCCATGAGAAAATACTCCAAGTACTTTAGGGCAGGTACAGACAGAAGATTTTCATGCCGAAATATCCAATAACAAATTTGAAAGATGCAAATCTATCATTCGATGATGTGAATTTGGTGATTTTTTTTTTTTTTACCACCTCTAGCTCACACCTTTCCTGATCAGTGCTGTCAGTTTTAGCACCCAATATACTAAGTAGGATCCTTGCTTTCAGGCGGGCTATCCCAGACTATCTGCTCCAGCCAAGGACCGCCTACCTGACAGTAAAGTGTCTTAATTAGCATATTGGGTGCTGAACTAATAGCACCAAATTTCTCAGGAATGGTAGGGGCTAAAATAAATAAATAAATAGGTGTAGTTAGGGCCTCTTTGTAAATGTGGCGCATGCGCAGTGAAACCAGAGTGTATATTAGAGATGAGTGAGTACTGTTCGGATCAACCGATGTGAACAGCACGCTCACATAGAAACGAATGGACGTAGCCGGCACGCGGGGGGTTAAGCGGCCGACCGCCGTCAAAGTGGAAGTACCAGGTGCATCCATTCATTTCTATGGAGCGTGCTGTTCGGATCGGCTGATCCGAACAGTACTCGCTCATCTCTAGTGTATATCCCAAGGAACCTGGAGTACAGACATTAGGTAAGTATAAAGGGTTTTTTTTCCAATGAGGGCACAGACAGCTTTACAACTAGGCTGTTTAGGACACTAAACCCCCAGCCCATAAGGACCTGTGAGTGGTTCACAGTCCCAAAATCACTCTGACATGTCCCCCTTCAAGAGGTTATCCATGACTATGAAACTGATCCCCACTTCCTCCAATCAGGAAGTGACATCACGTCTATCGGTGACCTAGCCAATACAAAGTTGTCACGGTGTTCGGTATATACACGTACACAATAAGCACCTGAGCTCCCTCTAGTGGCGGTTTCCTACTACAGAAATAATCTTTGTAGCAGGAGGCAAAGCAAACTTTAACACACACATCAGCCATTTAGAGCTCTAACATTAAAGCCATATTCCTATAAAACCAAGTGAGTCCAATGACAAACATCAGCGGCTGCAGAAAATTGTAGCGCGCTTGAAAACTGCACAAGGGTACTGTTTCCATGGTAACCATAGAGCCTCTCTTTTATCTATACTAGCAACATGAGAATGGTTTATATCGGTCACGGTTCATGGGTATATAGAAGGTCTGGCCATAGCATACTGAGCAGTTCTCCCTTCAGCGGATTATATTCTTTTGCCCTCAAGTAATTTCTGATACAACCGAGCAGGGTCGTTCATGGATGACAGGACTACACGGAACTACAGTCGTGCTTCGAATGTATCGAGGGTCCAACTAGTCTTCCTTTCTATTATAAGTCTACACACAAATGTAGGCCTAGGCCCAGATTTAGGAAGACTGGGGTGGTCTGGAACTACAACAAAATTCTATTACATTTCACTACAAACATTGCAACTCACAACACAACCACTAGGTGACTACAAACGTAACAGACATCTTGTGACAGAGTATCGCAAAATCGTGGTTTTGATAAAGCTGGACATCTTGTACCACTCATCTTGGGATAAGTTGAGACGAGAGAAAGTAAGGAAGGGAGGAAGGAAACACCTACATGCCGCCATTCATAGGCTCGCTGTCCATGTATTACGCGGTCCATCAGATTAACAGCAGATCCTTATTGGCACATAAGGGGGGGGGGGGGGGGGAGTCAGAGATGGAACATTTCCTTTAATACTATACAGTCTACTATATTAAGTCCTGACTTCATCAATACTTACTTATTTCCAATTTTTACAACTAGGTTCGGATCATCAATGATTGCCGGATTGTCCACAAACTGCTGGTACGTGACTACTTGTTCTAGAAACTGCTCTGCAGAGACAAAATAGGCAAATTAAAAGGATGTGAATAGATCTAGAAGCGGTATAATTGAATCTATGCCCTAATATACTAATATTTAGAGGGTAAATGCCATAGCGGCATAGGAGGAGAGCTGTGAAGACTGGTATATTCCTGCGCACACCTCGGCAGGGCGGCGCGCCTGCGCCTAGCTGGTATAGGACTTTAGGCATAAATGATGATAAGTCAGGTGGGGCCACCATCCCACACCCCTCAAAATGAACCCACCAGGAAAGTCTTGTACGTCAGAAAACTAGCATTCGAGACACAATAAATCTTCCCTAAAGGGTCAGAAGTTTTAATTAGTGGGGTCTGAATGTGGAGACCCCCACCAATCACTAATACGAAGCAGTAGTATGTAGTGATAGTACTCATTGGCTGTGACTGGCAAGTAGAACAGGCTCATGAAAATTATATGAGTCCAAACAACGCTCCAAGAGCCGTGTGGAACCGAAGGGGTACATCTCTATGTTGAGCACTGCTGCCCCCTTCAGACATGAAATAATCATTACAGTAAGCATCTTTCTGCAGTGACTGGATTAAAATGGGGGGGGGGGAATCATTTATTATGACTGAGTGCACTCTTGAGAGAGCAAGTTAGTCCACTGGGTGACCAGGTGACAAGCAATATGGCCGACACAGGGGTATAGCTATAGGGGTAGGTCACTAAAGAGATAGCCATCACTACCAAGCCCTGGAGCCTGAGGGGGGTGCCAAAGACCTCTCTACCGTATAATAAGACCCAGTTGTTATAGATGGCACACGGTAAGTTGGGGCCGTGTTATAGATATTACGGTATGTCTCTGGGCTGAATTGCACATTATAAAATAAAGCCTGTACAATATTAAGTTCAGGAGCACAGAAAATTCCTTTTTAAAAAATAAAATAAATAATCAAAACAAGTTTTCTATGTTAGACATATTTTCAACAATTTTTTTTAAAAAATTTTAATCTACGGTAAAAAAAATTTTTTATAAGAATTCTAAATCCTGCAGTTTTCACTCTGACCACTAAGCCTGAGAATAGGCTGACACCTGCAAATTCTTTAGGCATTTTCTTTGCAGCAGCCACCTCATTTACACCACAGACAAGACAGGCAGGATTACAACATAAGTTAGCATAGATAACACCACTGACCCATCATTGCATCCTCTACTGACAATTGGTAATGTTACAGCTTATCTACTTCCCCTCCCTGCACAGAGCATGCCTAAAAACAGATGAGATAAAATAAGGATTGATTTTGCTATCTGGTTTTGATTAAAAAAATAAAATAAAATTCAGCAATCCATCCCCCATAGGGTTTTAAAGGGTTAGCAATAATAAGGTTTGCCTATTTTTATACAAAAGGTTTGCAATGACAAGTTTGTGCTATACAAATACCTGCTATGTTTGTTTTCTGCCCTCTTGCCCCCAATTCCTTCATTACCCAAGATCAAACTATCTACATAAGAAAAGAGCAAATTGACAGGCGGCACACACCGGCGGAAACAGCGTGAAGTATTTCATCAATCTCAGTTTACTCCCCTTGAAAGTAAATCTATTACCTTATGTCAACAAGCAAGCTATCTGCTGTTGACTGACCTTATTACGACTTAATTCTTGTTTGGATTGCGCCTTGTGTGTATACGGAGGATATTACAATATAAATGACTAATACTAATAACCATCCGAACGGTAAGAATAGCTAATGGCGGTATTTGGTATTCATGTGGTAATGTGCAAGACTGCAGCGGGATCGGCCTAGCTAGGTATGCATGTATCAGGGGTAAATCGATGGTTAACGCATAGTTAAAATATCCCATGACCGTCTTTTTTTATTTTTATTTTTCCCAGTAAGGTTTCCAGCCCCTTCTTCATGTGTTTAAAATGGCTACCAGTGCCTCAGGGGGCTCTATGCACACTGTGCTTCGGTAGTCTGAGACACGTCCCCTTCTTGCTCTTGGACCAGCCCACAGTAGGAAGGAGTGTCTTAGTCTTGTAAGGAGTAGTCAGAGAAACTGGTGGCCATTTTTCTTTTACTTGAACCCGGAATTGCTTGATCCTTGTACAATATACTGCATGACTTCTGTATTACAGTACATTGTACATAGGCACTAGTGGGCGTCTTAAACACATGAAGAAGAGGCTGCGAACATACAGGTTTATCATTAAGTATTAACCTCTTTCTAGTGCCACCATTCTTCATTTTCAGAGCCATATAAAGGTTTATTTTTCACAGGAGACTTTGTATTTCACCATTCAATACTCCATACATCAAACTTGGGTAAAGAAGAAAAAAAAAAAAAAAACAGAATTGGGCAAAATTAGGAAAATTGTGCGAATTTTTTGCACATTTTGTTTGTGCAGCATTCATTGTGTGATAGAAATGACTTATTACCTATACACTTATAACCGCAATACCAAAGGAATACAGTTTTTTCATGTCTGAATACAATTTTTTTTCTATACAAATTCTAAACTTGGAGAAACAAAAAATATTGTCACAAACAATTATATACAGTACACACACACATATATAAGTACACACACACATATATATATATATATATATATATATATATATGTATGTATGTATATGGGCCCGGATTGCACATGTGGAATGGAGGGGGGGGGGGGGGGTAGGGTCATCGGGGTCACGGGTGGCTGGTGCTGGGGGGAAGGGGGAGATGTAGGAGGTCACTGTAATCTCTAAATGGGGGCAGGGGGAGCGGGTGGTGGGTAAGGGCAGGGCCGGAGGCGTGAGTAGCGGGAAAGGGGGGGGCTGAGGCCCACCAGACCCACCATCCTGTAGGAGGGGCCTGCGGCGGCCGCAAGGAAAGGGACGTGGGGGCCGCGCTGCAGGTGGTTCATGCCAGGGTCAGGGGGGCTGCGGACGAAGTCGTGTGTACAGCTAGTAATATATCACACATATACATACATAATATACATATATATATATATATATATATATATATATATATATATATATATATTGAGCTGCGTAAGGCATTTTTGACAGGGTTATAGTTTTTCCAACTTTTGATAATTTTTTTATGCAACTTTTTGCAGGTGTTGTAATGGTGAAAAATAAATTAGATTTTTATTCCCCCTGCTACAGCGTTCACCGTATGGGATACATTTTATAATTTAACAGTTTTTGGATTCTGGGATCTTGAAAATGTTTGCTTATTTTTGATGAATTGTAGGGACAGAAGGGTGTTTTAAACTTTTATATTTTTAGAACTTTTTTATACTTTAAAAAACCTTAAACTTTTTGTTTTTTTTGCCTCCGCTTAGCATAAACCCATTATGATTCGATCGCTTTTACTGTATTGCAGTCTATGGTAAAATTGCTGTATTATTATTCCGCTCTTCCACAGTCAGAACTGAATGGTAATATTCCTATGGCAGAAGGTTCCCGGCTGTCATAGCAACCGAATGTCTCCTGCGATCTCGCCACATGGGAACCGTCTATACCTCCAGAACTAAAATAAGTGACCGTGACCCCTCAGATGCCGAGGTCACATCTGACCATGACATCTCATCATAGATGCTGCCGCCAATCCCTGCTGTTTTACATAGCACCCTATGGCGCCCGCACGGCATGCATGGTAGATTTCGAAAAGGGGTTAATTGTAAAATTTTTAGATTCCTATACAAAACTTTATACCTGTATGCAGTAGGCTCTTGTGTGCCTCCTAGTGGCGACATAAGGTAGGTTTTTTCCGATTTGTTTGTAAAGCAGAGACGGAGCTTGGGGCCACATTGTGCAATGGCATTAATAAGCACAGACTTTTGGGGCGTACAATCACATTGGTGTTATACAGGTGAACATTTATTTGGAATGAATTCTAAGTAACTTATTTTAAGAGAAAAGTCCATAGATACGGCATGTCTCTGTTACAGCATCCAGTCTGTGATATTAAAGCAGACGTATCGACTACAAACAGATGGCACACAAGCCTCTGGCTGCAGAGCTGTTTGCTTTATTCCTACAGAGGATGTTTTAATGAAATTTGTGAGTATACTGGAAAATCCGGGAACAACTCAGCATAAATATTTAAGTCATACATTTGTGGAAGAAAACAGGGGATCGGTGGCTTCAACAGCGAGGAGCAAATATTTCACATTATGGCTCATAGAGAAGGAAGGCAAAGAACTCTGGGCTACCAGTGACTGGTGACATCATCGCACCCTGGTGATGACATCACATAATGGCTGAAAATAGTGCATCACTCAAAAGTGACAGGGCTCAGGGTGGTCCCACATAGTGACCACAGAGGTTGGCAACCATTATCATGTGGTCGGTTGTTTCTACTGATAATATGACATCACATGAGGCTATAGAAACAGAATCGTGTGTCTGTCTCTGTGCATCTCCCGAGCTCGTACCCCTTTTTTCCTCAGATTCGGAAACCAACAGCATACACCACCGGGGTATTCCCCCGACACCCAGGCAGAATGGTATAGTACAGTGGCGAGAAAACTTTAAAGGGGTTATGCGGTTAGAGACATTTATCCCCTATCCACAGGAATGCGACTAAGTGATCACTGGGGGACTGGTGTCAGGTCCTCTACTGATCAGGGGACCAAAAGTCTCTCTAAGGGTCCATTCACACGGAGTAACATGCCACGTGATGTGGCACGTATACGGCGTGTGATACTTTGCGCGCCGTAAAAGCTCCCATTGATTGCAATGGGAGCATGGATCATATACGCTGCGTTATTTTGCCCTAAGGGTATGTTCACACAGCGTAAAAGGTGGCAGAAACCTTTTCCACCTTGTGAACTTTCGGATACCGATGCGTCGGCATTTCATTGCGGCATCCCGCTCCTGTTTAGCCCTGAATGAATGGGCATAAACAGGAGCATGTCTCAAGCCGTAGACGCCGTGGCTGACTCAGCCGCAGAATCCGCTGCTAGATAAGTCATGTCACTTCTTTTTCCCGCTACAAGCTAGCGGGGAAAAAAAAAAAACGAGCGGCCCCCATTGAAGTCAATGGGAGGCATTTTTGCAGGCGGATTCCATGTCAAAATATGCCTGCAAAAAATGTCATATGAACATACTCTACAGCTTCCTTGTGAATGGAGCATCAGACTATTTGCATGATTAGTGCTCCGTTATTATTATTATATTATTATTATTTTAATTTTTATTTTATTATTATTATTATTAATAATTTATTTTATTATTAGTTCGTTTCAGTTCCGGCAGCCCCATAGCAGTGAAAGGGGCTCTAATGCTCCATTCACAAGTCAGCTTTAGGGGGAATTTTGTTCCCCTGTCGTCCTGATCACTGCAGGAACCGGTGATCAACTCCCAGCAATCGGACACTTATTCCCTGTCCTGTGGGCACAACTTCTCTATTAAAATGACGGATCTACATATATCGCCAACATATCTGCTGGGTAATGATGGGTTACATTTAAAGCATACATAACCTTTCATACAACTTGTGATTTCCAAGTAACATTTCTAACATTACTAAATGTGGTAATAAACTTTATTAATGGATTTTGGCTCGTTTCCGTGAAATCGACTTTGTCCCTTCCATATTTTTTCACTATTTTTTAATTTTACTGGTTTTCACTAAAGTATGGGTGTACAAGCTTTAACAATGCGGGGGTGGGTCACCACAAACAGATCTATCTGAGGCATTATACAATGTAGAACAGTGATTTTGGTGTCATGTGAAAGATGAGATATCCAGCTTTTCTATGACCGTTCTACCTGTATTACTTCCAGAGTTATTATCAGGATTAGGAGCAGCAGAAGTTATATATAAATATACCAATCCCAATGGATGATATCTATGGAAATACAAATAGAACTGTAAATTTGTCTTCCATATAACATCAAAACTACTGTTCTACATTTTATAATGCCCAAGATATAGGGGTTTGAAATGAACCCCCAGCTTCAGCTTCCCTGTAGTATTAGAGCCCAAAGTAGTGAGAGTAACAAGGAAAAGAATACAGAAAATGCAAGAAAATAAGTTGTTTGAAAGTCTTAATCTCCATTGGAAGAGGATAGAGACAAGCAGGCAGATGGATACTGTAGATACAGACTATATAGATTAGATAGGGAGATGGATAGAGCACCTAAAGCATAAAATAAATAGTCTTTCCATATATGTAACTGGATGACTATATAGAATACATGTTGGATGCTGAGGTTTAGAATTGGCAGCTCCCTCTAAACTGCAGATCATCCTGAATTCTTAAATGAATGCAGAGTTTTGTTTCTCCGGTAGAACAGGTTGTTCATTTCTCTGGCATTTTATTCTCTTTGTTCTCTGGAATCCGCTTTTCCTCGAGGTCAGGATGACAAATCGCATATATACAAGGGACCGTTTTATGTTTGTGCAATCTAAAGTAAAATAAAAATGCAGCTGGCTCTCTGCCAGCGAGGAACATGATTTTATGTGCAGCTATTCCAGGGCATAACAAATAATGGCAGCTGGGGTAAACCTGTCAGCGGAGGATAGGGGAGAACTGTCAGACTGGAGGAGGAAAATCTAGGGGGACAGAGGGGCCCCCAATAATGCTGGGATGGACCCATAAAAAGACTGCTATAATGACAGTACATAACGGTACACATACGAGTGTGGGGCATGTCTAGCATGGAAAGAACAGTAATAATAATAATAATAATAATAATAATAACTAGAATCATAAAATTTTGCATAATAATGATCAATGATAGACTAAAAATAGGCAGCAAAAGCAGAAGCATTCTGCCCTATCTTGGTATCATAGGGACAAAATACCCCCAAAAACAATTTTACAAACAGGGAACGTTTTTAGGCAGTCCCTATGCATAGCACAGGTCATCAGTTTGTGAACGGTCAGGGTAATAGGAGTAGTAATGCAAGTAATAGGAGCAGCGCAGCAGCCCCATCCACTGCACAGTGGTGGTTCCGGTGAACTGCAGTACTAGCGGGGCTGCATACGCTCCCCCATCCACTGCACAGTGGTGGTTCTGGTGAACTGCAGTGCTTGCGGGGCTGCACACGCTCCCCATCCACTCGCTGCTTCCATCACTCAGAGGCTGCTGCACCAGCTGATCTTTGCAGGGTCCAGATATTGGAACCCAAAAGATGGTATACTGATGACCTATGGATAGGACATCAGTATGAAAACTTGATTTGAGTCCAGAAAAATCCTTTCAATATGTGACAAAACCATGGAAAAGGAAAATACCAAACAAGTGGGAAAGAGGAAAAGAAAAACCCCTTAACATAAGGAAGCAAGTATTGAGTAAAACAGGAAAATATAGTAAATTTTGAACGCTTGGCCCCTCAGATTCATGGGGTGTTATACCTTTTGTCAGCTCTTTGTTGTCACTGAGACCTCCGCATAGTGATATGGCGATAGACGGAAGATCCCTTAAACCATCAGATATACTCTCTACTCCACTATCGACTCCAGAGCTTCCTACAGACTGTGGTGACTGGTTGGCAGAACGGGCTCCATTCTCTCCTGTGCTCTTCAAAGCGGCGACTGACTCTCCACTAGAAACAAAGAATTACACAAAGTAAGAACACAATACAGACCCGGACATCCAGTGTATATGTGGAGTACTGCTACACAAGAAAAACCTGAGGAATGTTATACGTAGAAATATATATAAATGTATTAATGTATACATTAGCAAAGTCACTTAAAGGAGAGCCCAGGGTTATATGATGAGAAACTGAGCTCTGTTATATGATGGAGGAGAGAAGCTGAGCTCTGTGATATATAGGGATATATGATAGAGGAGAGAAGCTGAGCTCTGTGATATATAGGGTTATATGATACAGGAGAGAAGCTGAGCTCTGTAATATATAGGGATATATGATAGAGGAGAGAAGCTGAGCTCTGTGATATATAGGGTTATATGATAGAGGAGAGAAGCTGAGCTCTGTGATATATAGGGTTATATAATAGAGGAGAGAAGCTGAGCTCTGTGATATTAAGGGTTATATGATAGAGGAGAGAAGCTGAGCTCTGTGATATATAGGGTTATATAATAGAGGAGAGAAGCTGAGCTCTGTGATATATAGGGTTATATGATAGAGGAGAGAAGCTGAGCTCTGTGATATATAGGGTTATATGATAGTGGAGAGAAGCTGAGCTCTGTGATATATAGGGTTATATGATAGAGGAGAGAAGCTGAGCTCTGTGATATATAGGGTTATATGATAGAGGAGAGAAGCTGAGCTCTGTGATATATAGGGTTATATGATAGAGGAGAGAAGCTGAGCTCTGTGATATATAGGGTTATATGATAGAGGAGAGAAGCTGAGCTCTGTGATATATAGGGTTATATTCAGATTCAGAGCAGTATTTCTCAGGGAGAATACATCATGGTAGGACTTCTAGGAAAGTCAGTGATAACCCCCATACTGGGTGACTCTCAGCTTTCCCTATATCAATGTGTAGACAAAAGGTTTGTTGGGGTAATCAGGACTCTTAATGACAGGGTTGCTTTAAAAATGCACCATATTTTTAATATCAATGGTCCATATGTCCTTAAAGTGGTATACCCATGTCTAGGATCACGTTCAGACTTGTAGTTTAAGTTAACCGAATACATATATGCTTTATCCATCTCTCTCAATTTGCCAGAAACTGTTTATTTTGCCTCCTCAGTGATCACAGTTGGGTGCCTAGGTTACAGACCACCTCTCTAGTTGGAATGAGGCCTCAGTCCCTACTCCCCGCCATCTCTATTTTCTTCTCTCTGCATATTGCTGTCAGTAGCCCTTGCCCCAAGGACTAGGAAAGTTTCCTGAGCAGTGTTTCTATTATTTCTGTATGTAAATCCAGAGATCAGGGCGCAGTTTACAACAAGCACCAGCATGCTGCTGGACTGAGCTGGAAACCAGGAAGTGAAGGGGAGAGGAGACAAGAGGGCAGCTGAAATCCTGTGATGGGAAAACGCCTTTAAATATTCTCTACAAAACAGGAAGCTCCTTCCTATTCGCCTGTACCGTCCTAGAGATAACACAAAATACACTAACATAATAGAGATAAGACTACAAACCTCTTCGGAAAATATAAAGCAGCAATCTCAGGATCCATACAGTTGATATCATCTAAATAGACACCGTCTGTCCCAAGATGTCTGCTTCGCTTATCTGCAAACACAAGATGGGAAATGGGAAAGATCAATACTCCAGCTGGGTTGTATCATGTTTGCTCGAGTTCACATGCTCAGATTTTGTTCACACTCTGAAAAACATCCTGATAATATCACAGATAATAAACAGAATATCAAATTCATCAAAAACTTCTGGATTTCCCTATAACTTGCAGAATATTTATACATTCTGCATTTTGTACACCGTTTTCCTACTACCGAGTCTGCCATCAGGTGAGGGTCCAAGCCGAACATGTCCAGTATTTACATATGGTAATACACGTCTCTAACCCTGTCCAGCTCCACCTAACCCCATCTATTCCCCCTATAGTAACACTGCCCTCCTCTGTGTAACATACTGAAGTCTCCTTAGTGCCCTCACACAGTATAATCCACTTGTGTCTCCATTTTAGTGACCTTGCACAGTATGATGCCCCCTTAGTGTCCTTCACATGCTATAATGCCCCATTGGTGCCCCCACACAGTAGTATATCCATTATTGCTCCCATATAGTATAATGCTACCTTTGTTCCCCCATGCAGTACAATACCCCGTAGTGCCCCCTCTGCCAACCACACAGGGAAGGTGTTTAGGGCTCCTGAAATTGAATGTCTTTGTATCATCAATTGTCTTCCTCATTTCACTCCAGTGCACCAAAAAAGTTTGATCAGTTTTTATTGTTAAGACTATGACTCATGGTCCCCCCCTGGCTTCTGGGCTGCGACCACTGTGACTCCTATAATTATGCCAGAGCTTATGGCCCCCCTAAGGTTCCTACTCTGCAATCCTTCCACCCAAGTTACCCCCTGGGGCAGTAAACTGGTCCAAGACCCTCTTCAAATGTATTAACAGTCATATGCAGGGGTGTAACTACTGGGGTAGCGGCTGCCACAGGGCCCGGGACATTAGGGGGCCGGTGACAGCTGCGACCGCTGCTTTTTTTAATAGGCCGTTACCAGCTGGAGTAACTCCAGCCGGTAAAGGGTCCTATTCACTTACCCATCCTGGCAGGGGCCGGGATCGGTAAGTGACGCCGTGGGCCCCACAAGCACTATTATACTCAGGGAGTCTTTTCAGACCCCCTTTTCAGACTTTTCAGGGGCATAATACTGTGTGCAGGGACCACTATGGGACATAATACTGTGTGCAGGGGCCACTATGGGGCATAATACTGTGTGCAGGGGCCACTATGGGGCATAATACTGTGTGCAGGGGCCACTAAGGGACATAATACTGTGTGCAGGGGCCACTAAGGGACATAATACTGTGTGCAGGAGCCACTAAGGGACAGAATACTGTGTGCAGGGGCCACTATGGGGCATAATACTGTGTGCAGGGCCCACGATGGGGCATAATAGTGCACGCAGGAATGTGGAGGGTGGGGGAGTGGGTCAGGGTCTTCGGTCCATGTCCAAAGTTCGCCACGGGGCCCCGCCATTCCTAGTTACACCACTGGTCATATGAGCACTAACACTGATAAAAATAGCCAAGCTCACTACTGCACTACCTTCCTCAGTTCCATAAGGAATGACAGGAGAATCGGTGCGACCATTGTCGTTCCCCAAGCACAATCCATATGACCCTTGTTCTAGGAATACAAGGAGCCGTCACCCATCTTCTACTCTCTCTGGGGCTCTGGAGAGAACACTTCGGGGGTGGCATCTTAAAGTGCACCCCAATCATACAGACACTGGGGTGTCAATTATTACAATGCACCAGTGTCGGCTGCTAAGCAACATCTTTAAAACATTGGCGACAATGACCCATTAATAAATAATTCATTAGAGAAGCCAAGCACTCCATAATGAAGAATTATAATGAGAAACCCTGTCTCTTCCACTATGCATATTATTATATTCCTACGATTTTTGTACCAGCCGGTATTTGAGGACAGCTTAGACCAATATTTACCACAGGACTAGAAGACTTCTACGCCATCCCTAAACTTTGCATAATGCCCACCGTCTATCAAACCAGTGCAGCTGGAATTACCCCAGAGTCCCGGAGACTGAAGTAGGCAGATAGAGCTAGAAGCAAGCAGTAAATAGCAGCAGAGAATAATCCTGGAACGCGCCGCGTGCAGCTGAAACGGCTTGGACGTGATGTACGCAAACAGCAGTGGTGTTTAGTAATATCAGCCAGGAGAGACTCCAGCAGCTCGCATTAGCCATGCATGAATACATCCCATCATTTGGCACTTTCTACGTGTTTACTTGCTCTATCATTTGCATTGCTGCCTCTGGAATACAATTAGATTGTTTCAGGAACTGACATTTGCATAGCGCTTAGGTTTTCAGCTGTTGCATATTTCCTGAACGCAGATCGACAGCAATAAACAGAATTGGATTTCTGGGCGACAAATCTTTACGGTTATATAAAAAGAAACTTTTAAGAGTATTACCCACAGGCTGAGGCCCCATGTTGCGGAAACGCTGCTTTTTTTTTTTTGGTGCAGACTTTGCTGCGGTTTTTTGAGCCAAAGTCGGGAGTGGATTGAGAAGTAGGAAGAAGTATAAGAACTTCTTATAGATTTCCCATTCCTGTTGAAGCCACTGTTGACTTTGGCTCAAAAAAACAAAACAAAACAAAAATGCTTTTTCGCAACGTGGGGCCACGGCCTAAGACACATAAAGGATCCTTTTTATATAACCGTAATGATTTGTCGCCTCGAAATCCAATTCTGTTCATTGCTCTTAATACAGAAACAAGGGAAAGAATAAAAAAAAAGATGCAGGATTTCACAGAAAGGAGACAAAATGTATTAATAAAGTATATTACAAAATGTATTCATTACAAATTATGACAGGAAATCAAAAGTTGGCCAAAAGTTTAGTTATGCTTTAAAGGGATCCTATTATTGGATGAGTAAGCGACCATTTTCTTGTGGCCCGGGCATGTGCAGTCGGCTCTGCCCGAGGTTAGAAGACTGAAACCCAGGACGGAAGACGACGCGGGAAGAGGCCATTCCAGAAGAAGATGGATCTGGCGCTGGAGAGTTCTCTCGCAGCATTGGGTCGCCCCCATTGCTGTTTGAGTACTGGGGCCCGCCCCCAGTGCTGCGAGAGAACTCATTTGCATACAGAAGAAAACCGGGATTTCTACTAAACGTCGGGGCGAAGAAGACATCTAAAGGTAAGAGAAGAATAGCCTTTCTTAAGGCTATTCCTACTTGTTAGTCAGAAAAAAAGGGTATCCTATGATAGGATCCCTTTAAAGTGCGCACTTCGATCAAATCCATAAGGACACTGCTAATGTATGTGCAGTTCCTACAGCTTAGGGCTCGTTCACATCTGCGTTCATCTTTCCTTATTGCAGGTTTCCGTTTCCTGCATAAAACAGATGCAGGAGACGGAAACCTGCAGGAGACTCTCACCCATTCATTTGAATGGGTGAGAAAGCTGTCCGGCCGTGAGCGGCGGTGAGCGTTTTGCGCTCTCCGCCGCGAAACCGGGTTTTATAATCCGGACACAGAGTCGGACATGCAGTACTCTGTGTCCGGATAAAAAAAATCCGGTTTCGCGGCGGAGAGCCTAAAACGCTCACCGCCGCTCACGGCCGGACCCGGTCTATGGTTTCCGTCTTCTGGCATGCAGAAGACGGAAACCATAGAACGGAAAGAAGAACGCAGGTGTGAACCCAGCGTCAGCTATAATCTTTCTGCTCTGAACCGTTGCTCTAGTGGCTTCTGCCTCACCATGCTTTATACCGCAGCATTGTTTATTAAAGTGAGTGTCACCAGAAACCGGCATATCAGCCTCACCACAGACATATAGTTTAGTGTTTTCCCCTTGTGAAGAACAGCCCCCCAGTACTAGTCTATGGACAAGTACAGTCAGGAGGGGCGCTCTTCTCAGCCCAGCTAGACTGTCCGGAACGCCCTTCTGACAGTGGGTAGAGATGGGTGCCGTTATAACAACACCGATATCTCCATCCCTGGGGCACATAACGGGAAAGCCAACACTGTGCTGAATTCTGTGCCTGAGGACATGAAAGGTCATTGCATTCTTCAGCTTGGTCTCCAGAGTCCTCCTCCAGCACGACCATCATGGACACTCCAAACACCATCAGGCTCAGGGAGGTTTATTACAGGGCGCACTACTAGTGCCATATTCCACACTACAGACACCCATTTTACTGCATGATCTTACCATAACTTGGGGAGTTACCAGGAAGTCCCACTTAATAGGCCTCAGAGTTAAATAACAATTCGGGTCTGCTATAACTAAAGTTATCAACCAACGAATACCCAGAAAGGGCCATCAGCCATATAATATGAAATATCATTGTTTTATGATCCATAGTCTGTGTACCTTTTTTCTTGGAAGGTGAGTCGGTCTTACTTGGAACGTAAGTCATTGGCGATACTGGAAGAGTCACTTCTTCATGAGTAGGAAGTGCAGGGGCTGCAGCCCCCAAAGATTCAATATCGGGTTCACTAGTCTTTAGGGTGTCACATTCAGGACCTACATCTTCTACAGGCAGAGACGTTGGCTGTTCCCCTATGATCTCTGGTGAGGCGGCCTTGCCTTCTTCATTCGTGTTAAAGATGATCCTGAAGTGAGTGTTTTCTGACGGATTTATGTTCACAACAGTTTGTTCTTTCACTTTATGCGGAGAAGACTGAGGCAGAAAAAAAACCCCACATGGTTAGAATACGCGTGTGTATATTATCTATCTATATACACATATATACATGTATTTATATACAGCAGGAGTCCATCAAGGGGGTGTTCATACATAGGAATTTGACGCTGAATTTGAGACGAAATCTGTCTCGAAATCCGCCTGAAATCGGATTCCCAGTCATTTAAATGGGAGACAAGTCTAGCAAAAAAAATATGAGTCCTACCTGTTCTTCAGGCGGATTCCACCTGAGGACTCCCATTGAAATGAATGGGCAGAGGAAAATACACCTTGGAATTTGGCACAGAATTTTTGGCTAGAGGTTCCTGCCCTGGCTATGATTCAGGTACATGCTTTAGTATTGTCCATTACTGACTGTTTTAATATTCTGGTTATAATACAGCAGTAATGGGAGATGCTAGCTATATATATTAGTAGTGTAATATATTTTGTTGTCATTTTTGTAGTGTCTTTACTGATTTCGTGCACATTCCCCCCAACCCCAATTTGTTTGTGGTTCCAAAAATCCCATTAGACTGAGTGACCCGAGCTCTTTATACAGGTTGTGCAGGCAGAAAGCAGCAAATAGGACATGTCTGCTTAGATTACAGACACAATCTCAGCCAAACCCTGGTGCCTGGCGCCCTCTAGTGCGAGTACAAGAAACAACACTCCACAATCTTCGAACATGACTATGTCTTACCTTGGTGGCCTGAGGTAGTTCTCCCCAAGCCCAGTGCATTGGGAGCTCACTAGGGGCCATTCCCCGCTCCAGTGGTTTGCTCACTAGCTCAGAGTCACTTTTAGGAGTTGCAGGACGGGAGCTTGGAGGACTGGAAAAAAAAAAAATAGAAAGTAAGAAAACCAACAAAATACAAGTCTAAAGTGGTCAAATAAGATGTGTGCGAGATGATGGAAACTCCTTTATATGTATCTCAAGACTGCCTAGTATCTATCCAGTGTCTAAGAGGAAATAGAGAAGATAGATATGTAGAAATAAGAAAATATCAGGGATTTTCCTTCTTACAATATTAACTGTGGATTAGATTTCAATTTAACAGCCAATCTGTACCCAAATTACCCATTTTTAATATTGTCATCAAACCATGTAGCTGGCTGGATGAATGAATAGATAGATAGATAGATAGATAGATAGATAGATAGATAGATAGATAGATAGATAGATAGATAGATAGATAGATATAGTACAGAAATAGATGGATAGATAGATGGAAATATAGAAAGTACATAGATAGATAATAGATAGATAGATAGATAGATAGATAGATAGATAGATAGATGAATGCTGAAAGGCTTGCTAACTCTTAATCTGAACCCAATCCTAGTGCACAATGCAATTTTCCTGCAGAGAAGTCGCTCCATTACTCCAGGCCTCAGTGACTGGGATAGGACATGGCCATTGATCTATCTGTTAGCTCTGTGATATTTATCTCTATGGGAGTGCAGAGTAAATCTCCACATGGGCCGTGCACACAGACCTTTATAGATGTAGTGACCCTTACTAATCCAATCCAGGCTGATTTATCGCACTGAACGGGTTCACTATGAATTAGGTTTCTCGCACAGGCGAGTAGGAGAATGCACCCGGCGTTATTATTCCAGGAAGAGGCAAAATCTGATTCATTAATGGGCTTTAGATGAGTTGTTGTGTGTGATATATATATAATGTGTTATATACATGTGTTCATCTCGTACATTATACCCAGAGGGAGTAACAGATCTGCTGAACTAGAAAGAAGATGCAGCGCTCTATCTATGTCATAGAAACTGCGGTAACCACTCAGACCTGGTCATATGAGATTACATATACACAAAGTGCGTATTATAGATAGATAGATAGATAGATAGATAGATAGATAGATAGATAGATAGATAGATAGATAGTCTGATCCTGCATGCCAGGCTCCATTTCATCTTTCACTACTTTTCGCTATCTTGACAGTTGTATGTTCCTATAATCCTGATATGACAAGACTCTTTATGTACAAACCTTTGTCCTGGGGTCCACTCTCCGTCAGAGTGGGGGTAAGTGTCAGTTTTAGAGAAGGGTCCGCTCTGCGACTGGTTCATTTCCATTGCTCGGTCACTGAAGCTGTTCTGCATTGAAGATCTATATACAAAAAATATATATATATTATTAGACAGGGCAGGGTCAATAAGGTTAGGTTTTACCTAAATGTATAAGAGCCGAGCCACTGCACAGTATATGGAGCCATCTTATTCCGGTTCCATATACTAGGCTAAATACAGCTGATGTGGGGCCTGGGTGTCGGGTACTTATCACCTTGGACAGCCCCTTTAAGATCAGGATCGGAGCAAATGTCTTCATGAAAGTATAGCAGGAATACAGAAGTGACACTTCTCCAACGCCATAGACTTTCAGTCCGAAGGAAGTACGTGGGGTCATGGCTGGGCACTTGCGTTAATTCCTGACACCATTCAATGACATGTGCATGGGGGCTATTGTACATGAGCAGCTGGCTAACCATTGACATCTATAGGTCAGACATGTATTTCATGGGAATTCCACCTTTTTTGGGTTGGGGGTATTTGGCTGCAGCGAATGCCACCATTGAGTATAGGTGCATTTCTTATACTATTTTATTAGAACAATATTTTTTTTTAGAATTGTACACTCCTCAACACAGAAACTAACACCAAGAAGTAAAAGTCTTGGAATTCTGGAAGTCACCGGATGGATGGACACGTTAACGATATGCAAATGATAAAAACGGAAACAAAATATTCAAAACATCTCGATTCCTTCAGTATCCAGTATGAGCACCGTGCGTAGAAATCCTCGCGCTCGCATCAGTGAGGTTATTAATGGTTGTCTGGGGAATGTGAAGTCACACTGAATGCACTTGGACACACAAATCCCTAAAAGGGTTTTCCGGGCAATTTATTTATTTTTTAAGTCTGTTAGTGCTATTAATGGGTTAATAAGTGCACCCAAATACCTTTAAGCAGTGTTTTGAGTGATTTCTGGGTTTCTGTGAGAGCTCCTGGCATCTTATGCATTTGTTCTTTTATCCTACAACTACCATGATGCCTTGGTCTTCACTCGCACTACCTCCCCCTCCCACACTCTCCTCCCTGTTTCCCTAGCTAGTCCTTCCTAACTAACTAACTCAGACCACCCTCCCACCCCATCAACTTACCTGTCTCCCTGGCACGGGAGATCACGTCTTTCTGCAGAGTCGGCTCCTCTTTCTCTTGGCGTCTGCACAATAGAGACAGACCGCCGACTCTATTGCAAAAGCCAGGGAGGCCAGCACATGTCAAGACGACAAGGAACCGACCCCCAGAAGGAAGTGATTTTCCGTGCCCAGAAAATCCAGACAGGAAGATAGGTAAGTATGATGGGGGATTGGGGTTTGTATTGATGACAATGTTTCCAGAAATGCGCAAACTGAACATCACTGGAAAATATGAAAATGTGCCTGGGACAGTCACACGACCACCCCAGCGATATGGTTAAATATACATTGGTAAAGTGATTAAGTTAAAAGTTAGGTGGGGGGAGGGCTTAGCTTAGTTTGGAAGTATGAGATTATCCTGGACAACCCCTTTAAAAATGGCTGCTGAAAGATTGTCGACCAATGACATTTTAGATGGGCTCGATGGGAGGCAAGTTCATAGACACTGCAGGCCATGGCGCCACATTTGGTGAGGTAAGTGGTCCCCCGTAGCCAGACATCTGGTTTGTATTGTAGCCCAATGTCATGCACACACCTTCACGTGTTTTCCCTAGGATTGGATGGATCAGTATGCGCCATCCTTCCAATCAGATGACCCATCCCTCCTCACACTTCTTGTCATTCCAGTTCATCGTTGTTGTCACAACCACCGGGACACGCAACGTTGAACATTGCTGACATTTTGGCTTAAACGCATATTGATCTGCTGGAGTGACAAACGGCAGTCTCTTGTTTCAAGGACTCTGCATCTCTTAGTTTGCACCAAGTGCCGATATCGATAGAGATAGGTATCGCACAACCATCCCGGACCACTTATTCATATTATTGGAGGTTTCATGTGGACAAAATAATTTTGCTTTCGGTCTGACTTTTATGCTCCTCCTACATACCACAGATTGAAAACAGGGAACTATCCTATTTGGTGTTGCAATTTCCAGGATTGTATGGAAGTATATAGTAAGTATAATGTCTATCAAAGCCTCTACAATGGCATGTGCAATACCACTCTTTCCCAGCAGATGTCACTAAACACTGTGTTATATACTGAAATACTCTCCCCACAATTAAAAAACCTATTGAAACCTTGATACCCTTGACTTATACATATCCTTTGCATTATTGCTATGGATCCCAGTCATATACGATCTGCGGTAGACACCTTAGGTCATGAAATCCAGCATTCAGATGCTAACTGCTATAATAATGACATGTATAATCCAGCGCTGCCAGCCAGATGGATCCGACATGTGACATATTTGACTAGTGAAATAAACCCGTGTCGTGCCATTCCCAAACAGGTTTGTTTCTGGTGACAGTTTCAGTAATGGAAATCTTGCAGAAGTATAAATTACCGTCATATGACTTACACAAAAAATATGGTAATAATATGAATAGATATATCATGGTAATATGATCACGCTAATCTTGTTGCTGCAGAAGCAATGCAAAAGAATCATGCATAACGTGATAATGTAGGCTTCTTAAAGGAAATCTCCCTACTTTAAAATATTTCAGTGTACATGACATATAATGGCAAATAACTCTTTATATACTTAATCTTACTTTTGTTTACCAATGACGAGTGCAATGCATTGTGGGTGAAAAAGATGGCCACTTTCTTCCACAACCTATCACCTATCCATGGATTTTGTAAGGTGCGGCAGCTGATCTCTAATTATATCAATATGGCTGAGTTGCAATACCCTACACAAAAAAATTGAATGGAAAAAAAATTGTCTAGTTTTCCTTGCTTCTGAAATCTATATCGTGTTTCTCCTGGATAAAAATACTTATGATCTATCCTCCCTAAGTAAGGAAGCAGAAGACTCCATTTTCCATGTAGTGGCCAGACCAGGTTACTGCAGATCATCTATTATTCACATGAATAAGAGCTCAGCTGCAGTGACTCTGTTCCACCACTACACAGAGAACAGAGCTGTCTGCTTCCTGCTTCATTCTCTGTTTATCACCTGCCGAGAACAGCTGATCATTTGAGGTGCATGGTGTCGCCCCCACTGATCTGATTTTTAGCCTGGAACACGCCCCTTAGGCAGGTAAAGCTTAGTTTTTAGACCACATGGCCCTTTTGTAGATGAAATAATCCAATTAGGATACAAGTAGAGGGACATTTAAAGGGAATGTTTCACCAAAAATGGCACTTTTTTTTTTTTTTAAACCACTTTTTTTTAGAAATTTTTCTAAAGAATTTTTGATGATTTTTTTTTTTTTAAATTTCACTATTGATATTTAAAGAAAAAAAAACACTATCTAGCAATAGGTTAAAACAATACCCTGCGATTTTCACTCTGCCAGATAGCAGCCCTACACTTACTAAACCTGTATGGGTTTACATTTCAGCAGTGACCTCATTTACATCACAAACAAGACACATAGTATCACAATAGAAGCTCACATCTCTACAGAGAACGCCCATTGTAATCCATCATTGCAGCCATTACTGACAATAGATGACATCACAGTTTATCTACTCCCCTCCCTGCACAGAAAAGGTCTAGAAAACTTTCCCATAGACCTCAAGGTGTTCAGTCTATTGCTGCCTATGGCCCGGCCTATGCTGTAAACCAGATCACTAAATGCTGTTAAGGCTGGGTTCACATCTGTGCCCAATCTCCATTCCCCTTTAAAAAGTCCTGCAAGCAGCGCTTTTCTCTCCACATTTTCTACCAATTTTGGACAGAAACCCAGCAGACCCCATTATAACCTGTGGAGTCCATGGGTTTCTGAAGTTAACCGCTTTTTTAAGTGGATTAGGTTTCCATTTGGGGGGTTCACAAGCGGAAACCCGAACGCAGGTGTGAATCTTATTGTAATAGAGCAGATGAGAAGTTCAAGAAAGATGGCCGCTCCCTTAATCATGTACAGAACCCCACCTGGCCGATTCGAGTGGCTCAGTCTCCTCCTCAGAGCTCATCTCTATGTTAAACACATCTTCCTCTTCCGTTGTGTCGCCATTGTCTTCTCTCTTTAAGTTATCGAGCTTTGACTTCCTCCTCCGTTTTCGCCTCTTTTTGACAGACATACTAGAGGAACTATCCGAGCCCCCCTGGTTACCAGAGGCCTGAGCGGAGGTGGACGGATCCAAATTTCTTGGCCATTCTATCTGGTTCCTCTTCAACTGCGCCTCCATGAGAGAAGCTCCATCCAGCAGGATAGGAGATGTCGCCAGGTGGGATGGGACGTATTCCTGGGAAGACAAAGGTCATCGAATAAAAAGATGTTTGATAAAATGGAATAATATTCACAATTACAGCAGAGAAGATTCCACAGGAACACCAAAAAGTACAGGACATCTCAGGCTTTTCTGGCTCCAAGACGTATTGGAAGGATAACCATAGCCATGAGGTCACTGTTAATTTTAACTTAATTTGTCAGATATGCTAATTAGATCCAGTATTGTCAGGTGGGTGTTTTCAAGCAGCAATAGGCAAGGGGCATGAGTTGGCTCTGAGTCACGCCCCCTTGCCTGTTTCTACTCAAAACCATCCACTTGTCATTGAGCGTCTACTCAGCATTTGTGCCGTACCTACATTCCTAATAAAGAAGGTTCTCCGAAATTATTTGGGTGAGCGCAGTTCCTTGGCCTGATCCTTGATCAGGTTGGTTCATATCCTGCTGGTCTACTTAGGATTTCAGTCATTGACACTAACTGCACCGATAGCTCATGCATGGTGGAGGCTAGAGAAATAATAACTCTGCTGTTATCAGTGCAGCAACCCCTATTAACCAATTAAGGATGCGATTTGGACATTAATGCTCCAAATTTTTTCATATCTTTTATCTCCAGCTTCAAAATTATTTTTTTTTTTTCTGTCAACATTGCTATGTGAGGGCTTATTTTTTGTGAGATGAGTTGTACTTTTTTTTTGCTATATGGGGCTTACTTTTTTTGAGAGGAGTTGTACTTTCTTTTGGCAACATTTTGGGGTACATAACTTTAGATTAGCTTTTATTAACAATTCTATCATGACATTTTGCATGTATGACTTCTTATTGCTATTTTTGGGGGAGACGAAGTGACCAAAATATAATAATTTGCAAATTGCAGTATTTTTTTTTGGCATACACCATATGGGATAAATAATCACACCACTGTGATCTGAGGGCTGAAAGAGGTGGGACAACAGTTTAAAGCACTTATTTCCATCCCTGTATGCATCATGTGGCTCTTGGCTTCTTTCATGTTCCTGCAATTCAGCTTCACCTCAGTTCCTTATCAGACTCCATCTTGGCTTTTATATTCCTCTTTCTCTTTGCTCTGCTATCAGTCCCATGATGCATCAGAACAGCACTACATGGGCAGCTATATACTTTACTGTATCTACAAGCTGGGGGCAGTACAATTACCATTGTCTATATACTCTCCTAAGAGTCTATAAGTATATAGTTAGTGACGCAGAGCTGTGAGGTCCTTCATAGCTGTGTGACAGGAACGGTCTGCTCATCAGTAGTTATTGTGGAAAGCCTGTGTGATGCAATCTATCAAGAAGGAAGTCACAGATCAGTGAAGGAAATTACATATGGTAGGGTGGGAGGCCTATACAGTAGGGTAGGAATCCTATACGGTAGAGTGGGAGGCCTATACGGTAGGCCTATATGGTAGACCCATACAGTAGGACGAGAGGCCCATATGGTAGGGCGGGAGACCTATAATGGAACTTGTATTGTACACCAGGGGGTTCAAGTTACAAGTAGACGCAGTACCATACATTGCTTGTGACATCTGGGGAGCCCTGTTAAAAATGGGGACCCAAGATCTTTTCTAAAGGCACTATGAATATTCTAGAGTCCCTCTTCTATTACACAAGATGCCTTCTTTATCCCAAGATGATGAAGCAAATAAAGAAGACGCTCAGGTTCTAGTAAGAACAACTGCAAGGTCAGTACAAGGTCATCAAGATATTCTTTAAATGCATTTCTGAAAACTCTCAAGATTTGATCAAGAGACATCTGGTAGTTGAACCTGACTGGAAGTAACAAACCACTCATTTATGTGGGTCATTAACTTAAGGAGTTAATATGTCAGAAAAACAAGCACAAGGCCACTTATAGGTCAGAATTTCATAGCTGCTGCCAAGAAATTCTCCAGAAGCTCTGGCTGGGCCTCTACAAGATTTTATCATGGAAGTAGCCAAGAGAAAACAAAACCATGTCTGTCTATAGCCGGCTCCGTCACTCTGGTATTACATGAATGCCGTCCACTTGTGTCCTGTCTGATGTTTCTGCTCTCTGACATTATACAAATAGAGTCTGACAAACCTCTGTTATGTCACCTTCTCACAGAACAAAACTTCTCGGACTTTCTCTGATCTGGTTTGGATCTAGAACACATGCGGATAAATAAAGGAGAAGTAACATTGGAGATAAGGTTGGATGAAGACACAGGTCCATCAAGTCCAACCTACAGCCTAAAAGTGGGGCTTTTTACATAGGTTATCAGTTCTTTTTGAGTTCAAAAAGTTTCAGACTGAGAACTTCATTCCATTCTACAAGGCCTTGACATGCAGTTTGCAACTGGCTCCTAGTTTAAAACTTCTTTCAAGTGGACATGTCCCCATCAGCTGGTTAGAAGGGCCAACTCTGTCTTGGGGAACCCCCTGGACCCAGTACAAGTGGTGGGTGACAGAAGGATACTGTTTATGGTGAGCTCCTTGCTGAAGAACAACTCCCATCCTATGTATGAGACCGTGATAGCACTGGGCAGTACTGTCAGTGACCGACTACCCCAAGTGTGAGAAGGAGCTATCGGAGATCCTTCCTCCCAACCTCAGTCAGGCTGTATAATCAACATCAGACCAAGTGAAGATCACTCCGCACAGAAAACTAAATGATCCTGAAGTCTTTCTTTTCTTTACCGTATTTTACAGACTATAAGGCGCACTGGACTATAAGCCGCATTGCCCATGAGCGCCTTATAGTCCGTCTCGGTTCATATATAAGGCGCACCGGACTATAAGCCGCAGTCCGGTGCGCATTATATGTTATTGAAAGCGGCGGCAGGCAGACTTTGCCAGCGGCCGCTTAACCCCCCGCGTGCCAGCCGCTTCTATTGGAAGCGCTCGGCAGGCGAGGAGGGGCTCTATCAGCAAAATCATGCTGATAGAGCCCAACCGTAAAAGTTAGATTAAACTACCCCCCCATTTTAAAATAAAAGCCTGAAACAGAATGTGAAACTTACCGAGCGGTGCAGGGTGGGCGGGCATTCAGGCCTCCTCTTCCTCGGATGTTCCGTCCTCCTCCTCCGCCGCTCGCTATCTGATAATGGCCTGGGCGCATGCGCAGTAGCCGTAGTAGAAGCATTATGATATTGCGCATGCGCCCAGGCCATTATCAGATCGCGAGCGCCGGAGGAAGTGGTCAGGACATCGGAGGAAGAGGAGGCCTGAATGCCCGCCCGCCCGCCCTGCACCGCTCGGTAAGTTTCACGTTCTGTTTCAGGCCGGCGTGACAGCAGGGCTGCCGGACACTTCCCATTCATTTCTATGGGAGCCGGCATGCCAGCGCTCCCCATAGAAATGAATGGACTGCTTTTTTCCATTCATTTCTATAGGGAGCGCTCGCATGCCGGCTCCCATAGAAATGAATGGGAAGTGTCTGTCCATTCATTTCTATGGGGAGCGCTCGCGTGCCGGCTCCCATAGAAGTGAATAGGAAGTGTCCGGCAGCCCTGCTGTAACGCCGGCGTGTACGGCTGTGATACACGCCGGCGTTCCGTAGTGTGAATGCACCCTTACGGTGCCTTTTATGTATGTATGGAAGCGGCACGCAGACTTTGCCGCCGCTTCCACCCATATATAAGGCGCACCGGACTATAAGCCGCACTTACGATTTCTGAGGAAATCGTAGGTTTTTATGTGCGCCTTATAGTCCGGAAAATACGGTAGTTGCTTTGACTCCTAGTATCTTTTCTATCTGCTATGAGCTTGTATATGTTCTTTCTTGTAATATATTACTGTATTATCCATGCTGCTGTAACACATTGAATTTCTCCATGGTGGGACTTAAGTGTATATCTGTACAGAGTCATACACAAGACAGATTGGCAACCCCCGAGTATTTGTTTGGTGTGGTGTTCATTTGTAACCATTGTCTGCATGTACAGTTTAACCATTGGTAATGCAAACTGTATATTGCTGTGTTTCCTTCTGTCACGCAACATGTAGAGGTCAAAAGAAAAAGTCACACTGGTTACACTAATACCGCCAGATTCAGCAGTATATACTAAACATGTCACTGTGTCAAGAAAAACACCACGTGCGTTCTTTTGAGCTCAGACGGTATATGGGAAGGTGATCGAGATATCCTCACCCTCCTTCACAATTCGTGTCTGAACCCTCTTTCAATGGATGCACGTCATTGGACATTTCGTGATGGCCACCCACAGGATAAGTTTTTTTTTAAAAAAAATACAACTTGGGAGATATAGCTCTATCAGCCAAATTCGATGAAACTGGCTGATAAGTGGAAAAGCTGAAGATAGACAGCACAGTAATCCCGGAGCTCTCACCTCCCCCTCCCCTATCTGAGGAGCTCCGTTGCTTGTCAGCCCCTCCGTCCGTCCCCCCCCCCCCCCCCCCTGAGAGCAGGCAGCTACATCACTTGGGAAATGAGCAGATAAGCCCAGTGGCAATAGAAACACAGTGTCAACAATGAAGTGAATAAATTAAGATAGCTGCCAAACAAAGCAGTTTTGATAAAGCAATGTATTTAGGAAAAGTCTTATATCCACAAACTAGCAGTATAGATAGGATGCTTTTCATGGGACAACCCCTTTAAACATGGGTAATGGCCATAACCACAATGTCCACTGCTAACTTCACTACAAAAGAACAATAGCCCCTTTTTTGGGTCCTTTTACACCTGTAAACACCAACATGGAACAAGAGCATGATCAATAAACTCCATTGGTTCCCCTTTCAATTGGCCTAATACACAGTGAATGGGGAAAGAACAAACAATATTGGTAAATGAGCAGCCATATTGTTACGTATGTCTCCAGAGAACATTAGCAAAATCCTAAATAATTTACCTCATTATTCTCGGTTTCCTCAACAAAGAAAGCTTCTCCATTGTCTCCAAGTTTCATGTGAAGGTCGACACAATCTCCATTGATTTCAATATCGACCTAGGATAGTGAAAAATTTTTTATTGCAGGTTGACATAGCCCACGTAGATAACAAATCAGGGCTCCCTCTTTTTAGAAGGATCCTTTGGCTAGGCAAAAAGTTGTGGGATAACCCCTTTCATGTACCCTACAGGTCATAACCCCCCCATGGTTTAGCCTGCTTATAGGCTTGTCATGTCTCTACGGAAAATAGTCTATATACTGTACATAAATGCTATACATGGACTTGTAGCTGCTCGGAAATATATCACATCACTCACCACTTTCTCCCTGGAGCGCAGAACTCCCATCTTCCCAAAACGCACGTGGAACGGGGAACATTGCAGATTTCCATTGGGCTGACGTACCACAATAATGTCTATGCAGCCGGACAGGGTGGCGGGATTGAGTCCCCTGTACAGCTCCTTCACAGTAACAAATACTTGTCCAGCGAGCTGCCCCACGTAATTCATTGTTTGAGCCTGAGGAAAAAAAGTCAAAAATAAGTAAATCCAGAAAATAAAACCAGTTTCTCTACTGTACGGACATGGACTACAAATCCCAGCAAGCCTAGACCAGACGGGAGCTGTAGTAGCCTCTCTGCTAATGAGATACGGACTAGGTCGTCTTCAGACAGAATTCCCACAGTGACTTCCTTGTACAATCTAAGATGTTTGCTGGATGAAGGGCTCCTCCGAGAGATCCATGTGTTGATGATAAAAATGGCAATTGTATTTCCCACAAGGCCATGCTCCTCACACTGAACATAAACATCCTCCGTCTTCCCAGCCGTTCCTCATATCTGAAGATCTCTTTGTCCTGCATCTATCTGAGAATATTACAGCTTCTCAGATTGCAGGTCGTAGGGCAAATTCATAAGGAACGGAAGTGCTGCAGAGTACCCGTGCAGATCTGCTATGGAAAATCTGCAGTGGACTATAAAAGCAAATAAATGTATGAGATTTAGTAGCCTGCGGCAGACTGGGCTCCTTTTACCCCCTGATCAGTGCAGACAGGCACACAATATCTAATTTTGGACAACCCCTTTAAAAAGTTTTTCCATCTCAAGCTAAGTTTACATCTGTATTGTATTGTAGTGTCTGTTGGAGACTCCATCACAGAAACCACCGAAAATTGTCAGAGACAAAAGTCCTGAACTTTCAGTTTGAAAATGGCGGACCCCATTATAGTCAATGGGTTTCCCCAGTGTCCATGTGTAACCACCATTTGGCTCTCCGTCATTTGAGACCCCTAGCGGACCAGAAAGACGGAAAGCCCGGGACAGACGTGAATCTAGCATTAGACAACCATGATACATCCACAGGATATTTCTTAGGCTTTGTTCACATCTGCATCAGAGTCCCCATGGGATACTCCAGGCAGATTCCGCTGAAAAACGGAAGAGAGAAAAGTCCTGCATGGAAGACTTTTCTCTCCACCAGTTTCAGTATGAAAACAGCAGAAACTCGACAGACCCCCATTATAGAGTATAGGGTCTGCAGGTGTCTATGGGTAACTGCTGTTTTAGCAGATCGTTTGGATCCTCCAGCGGATGAGCACGGTGTACATGACTCTCTCTTTCAGTCCTATAGACATTGAGTGGAGCATAGTGCGCCTGCTCATCCATTGCTTGATTCACATGAGGGACTCAGGATCCAAGTACTAATCATCAGTGGGTGTCCCGGGGATCCCAGAGGGGGTCAGCTCTCCTGGGGGCAGGATATTGCTGGACAACCTACTTAACTTTATAAATCAGGGCTCGTTCACATCTGCGCCCGGGAGTCCGTTCTGCAGGTTTCCGTTTCCTGCACGAAACTGGGCAGCAGACGGAAACCGGTCGGCATCTTTCCAAACCCATTCATTTGACCTGTATGGTAATATCCCAGACTTCTGGGGCATTAACATACAGGCCCAAAGCATTATGGTACCAGTAGCAGCCTGTTGCCCTACAGGCCCAAAGCCTGTGCTAGCAGTAACAGGCTATTACTATTACCACAGTCTTTGGGCCTATATGGTAATATCCCAGACCACGTGACATCTGGGATATTACCATATAGGCCTGAAGCCGGCTAGGATTAACATGAGCACAAACAGAATGTCATGCATTTCCCCCCTCGGCTTATACTCTAGTCAATAAGTTTTCCCCGTTTTTTGTGGTAAAATTAAGGGGGGTCGGCTTATATTCAGGTCGACTTATACTCGAGTATATATGGTAATTCTGCTGCTGCTTCTGAGTAAGAGTTAGGGTGCATTCACATTTACACGGAGTAAACGCAGCGTGGAATGCGTCGCGTTTACAGGACGTTTGCGCCGCTTTTTTGACGGTGCATGTTTGCGGTCGCGTTAACGCCCGTGTGAATGCACCCTTATGGAGCAGATTCTCCTCTACCTTCTGTGTCAGCAAGTCTCCATCTACCACACAACTGAGAATTAGTCTGCGGAGGGGAAAACTGCTAAATAATGCAGAATACAAGTCATATAATGGCCAGATATAGCATTATCCCTCATATACAGACACTGTACTATTGATCTGTGCAAAGCTTAGGTACACTTTAGGATCTCTATACTGTAGAAATGTTCTTTAGAAGGAGGACAGACAACCTCAGAGATATACTGTCGTCCGGTAACAGCTGCCTGTGGCAGACCATTACTTCTGCTTTAGTTACTAGGACAGGGTCATAAACACACAGGAAGAGGAACAACTCTCTAAAAAGAATGAAGATCCGCAACAGAATCACTTGACTTTATATGGCACATAAAAGCCGGCAAGTCAATCAATACCAAAAACCTGCAGGACACATAAAAATAGATTTCATGAGGGTGTTAAATAAGAACACAGCTTGGTATAAGGTCTCGTAAAATATGGTGCAAGAAGTAGGCACTAGAGATGAGCGAACACTATTCGGAACAGTCGTTCCGAATAGCACGCTCTCTTAGAAATGAATGGAAGCGGCCGGCACGCAGACTTTGCCGGTGGCCGGTCGCTTAACCCCTCGCGTGCCGACTACGTCCATTCATTTCTATGGGAGCGTGCTATTCGAAACAGCTGTTTCGAATAGTGTTCGCTCATCTCTAGTAGGCACATAAAAATAGTATGAAACTGCTCAAAATGGCGCGCGCTGATAAATCGGTCACACCTGGATAGATGGGTTAGGGTATGTTCATAGATGATGACACAGATTTACTATCCAGGCTGTGCAATGAAAGTGGCCAAATATGCGCCTCAACTTGCCGCACAATGAGACATCTCAGCTCCTGTGCACGTGACACTTTTTAAGATGGGGTGAGCCTGGATGGAGACGCCCTGGATGGCGGGATTAATATAACTCATGCCAGGTTATGGGGCGCTCACACTACTGTTGGTGTCCGCTCAGCAGTGTGCGTGGCTATTGTCCGTACAAGATTTTAGCAACGGACACTAGCTGATCCGTTGGCAATTTCCATTCATTTCAATGGGATTTTATCTTGTGTCTTTTAGTGTCCATTTACAACCATGCCCATTTATTTCAAGCGGACAAAAAATCCTACATGCAGGACTTTTCTGTCCATTTGAAAAAACAAACAGTAAGTGTCCGTTATTTTTTTTTAACATTAAAGTCTATGGGCAACGGATATATAACGGACACTAACTGATAGCCATGAGTTACTGTCCGTTTGTGTCCGTTATGATAGGTGTACATTTTTTTTTTTTTTTTTAAAAACTGACACTGTGAACCCTACCTTATACCAGAACCCTATGCCACTTGAATGTCATAGATTTGAGTCCATCTGCATGCGCAAGAAATATTAAGAGGCCAATTCTGGTGCGTCTTACGTCTGTCATGGAATCAATTAAAGGGATCCTATCACTGGATACCCTTTTTTCTGACTAGCACGTAGGAAAAGCCTTAAGAAAGGCTATTTTTCTCCTACTTTTAGATGTTTTCTCCACACCGCCGTTCGGTAGAAATCCTGGTGTTCTTCGGTATGCAAATTAGTTCTCTTGCAACACTGGGGGCGTTTCCCAGCACTCAAACAGCACTGGGGGCATCTCCAATGCTGCGAGAGAACTCTCCAGCTACACCTCTATCTTCTTCTGGAACAGCCTCTTCACATGTCTTCTTCTGGCATTTGGGGGGGGGGGGTGTCAAACTTGTATGCATGCACAAGTCGGGCCTCGGGCAATGAAGTACAGGAGCATACCGCGCATGCTCATGTAAGCGGCCACAAAAAAATGGCTGCCCGCATGTGCAGTCGGCTCTGCCCAAGGCCCGACGGCAGAGCTGACTTACACATGCGTAGAAGTTTGACCCCCCAGCACTGGAAGAAGGCATTCCAGAAGAAGATAGAGGCATTGCTTGAGAGTTCTCTTGCAGCATTGGGGACGCCCCCAGTGCTGCAAGAGAACTCATTTGCATACCGAAGAAAACAAGGATTTCTACCAAACGGCAGCGCAGAAAAGACATATAAAGATAGGAGAAGAATAGCCTTTCTTAAGGCTATTCCTACAGGTTAGTCAGAAAAAAATTTATTTTAATGATAGGATCCCTTTAAGACTTCCCAGTCTTCATAAAATCCCCACAATGAATACAAAATCTCATCCACATGCTGCATAAAAATAAAAACTCTGCAGAGTAATTTGACCACCATGTTAATTGATGTTGCAGGTTTGTACTATATATACCACCCTATACAATGCAGACTCTTCTGCTGCAGGTGTACGAGATACAGCAGAGCTATACATAGCCATACACACAGCCTCAGAGAGCTTGTATAAGAGTCTTGTCTGTAACACCCTTGTGTACATTCATGCCCAGAACTTCAGGGCTTGCCTTTGTTGTTGATTCGCTTGAAAAGCCGTCATTGAAAGCGCGAGCTCACGTGCCAGCAGCCATAGCAAACAAACAACTTGTCCTACCCTCTGAGAACACATAAGGACAGCACTCAGTGGGAAGTGGAGGAGTGCAAGGAGCAATGATGGCTCTGTAGTCACCGTATACTTATTATGATTCTGCTTATTAAATTGTGAGGTACAGATATAGCAAAGGTTATCTTTATAACGTGCGGCAGCGTGATATTTTATCATATAACACAACAAAAGCCATTGAAAAAGTGAAGGTAAAGTTCTGTGCCTCTGCGTGGTTCATGCACTAAGTGCTAAGGTACACAATATAATATTCAGAACAGCGGTTGCTTCGGTTGTCCGAAATATGAGACATGAACAGACAACTCGAAAAAAACTCAAGAACATCGATACAATGACAATACAGAGACTTAAACTGGAACTTTGTGGAATGGTGTCAGAGGAACCACCTCAGGATTAACGCTGGGAAGACCAAGGAAATGGTGGTGGATGAGACTGTGATAGCACTGGGCAGTACTGTCAGTGATCGACTACTTCACCCCAAGTGTGAGAAGGAGCTATTGGAGATCCTTCCACCCAACCGCAGTCAGGCTGTATAATCAACATCAGAATAAGCGAAGATCACTCCGCACAGAGAACTAAATGATCCTGAGTCTTTCATTTTTCTTCCTAGTTGCTATGACTCCTAGTATCTTTTCTATCTGTTATGAGCTTGTATGTATTCTTTCTTGTACTATGTTACTGTATTTTTCATGCTGCTGTAACACACTGAATTTCCCCATGGTGGAACTATTAAAGGATTATATTATCTTATCTTATTTTTATTGTAGGAAACTCAGAAAAGATGGATTTTGTATGGTACACAAAAGACTCAACTTGCAGCTACAGCTGTCAAAATGAATGCAATATCATCCTTAGTATGGAATAAAAAATACAGAAAACACAGTGGGGGGAAATGTACTAATACTGTCGAAAAGACACAGTGCAAACTTATTATAGACAGTCTGTATTAATCTAGATACTTTCTGGAAGAAACAAGACTGTTACACCAACTTTTTTTTAGGTGGGGAGAGAGGTGACAGTCCCTTTTGATGAAGCCCAGGAGGTTTGTTAATTCTTCCAGGAGTCTGACAGGTTCTTTCCAAAAGCCTCCTGGAAGTTTCAGAAGAGTTGTCAAGTATTCTGAAAGCTATGACCCACAGATACATATGGAAACCAAAATAATAAGAAAACACTGACAACTAAGGGAGCTCAAAAACAGGGATACACTCACATGCAGTTGTCAGAAATAACTTAACTGAACACCTGAGCGGGGGACAGGACTATGAAATCCTCACAACTGATGGGGGTCGATTGGGGGGATCCATGGTCTTAAAATTATGAATTATAATGAAGACCACTTACATACAAGACTAAGGCTCCGTTCTCACGAAGTAACGTGCCACTCATTTAGACACGTAAACACGTGTCAGGCTGCTTTCACGCGGAGTAATGCTCCGCTCATTCTGACACGTAAACACGTTCAAAGTGAGCGCTGTAAAACAGAATCCTATTGACTTCAATGGGTTTTGTCTTACGCACACTACCCATTGAACTCAATGGGAGGCTTTTTTACCTATTACTTTCAATGTGATACGCGCGTACCACATTGAAAGCAATAGGTAAAAAAGCCCCCCATTGACTTCAATGGGTAGCACACGTAAGACTGAACTCATTGAAGTCAATGGGATTCTGTTTTACATTGCTCACTTTGAACGTATTTACGTGTCAGAATGAGCGGAGCGTTACTCCGTGAGAACGGAGCCTAATACAAGGTGAACATCACTCACCAGTTCCCATAACCCCCAAGTACTGCCATCTTTCCATTCCTTGGGCTGCTATTAAACAGAGGGCCCAGGCGGAGGGATTTAACCAACCCGGCTTCTATCATCAAAGTCAAAAACCCTTTAGGTAGAGTAAGGACATTCGGCTAGGGTAACCTGACTACCTATGATGTGACCATTTTGGAAGCCTTCTTTAGTTGTTCTATATCTGGACACTAGCCTTTGCCATTTCTTCAGATTTGATATAAGTAGTGTATTCAGGATTCCTATCAATATATAGTAAGGTGAATCATTAATGAAATACCTTCAGGGAACACCATCTAAGGTGCTAACATGTATGTACTCTGGCAATACTTGTGCTTGTTGCTACCTCCAGTTCTTGATCTCAAGATACACAGTGTACAAATGACCTGCATGTCCTAGAAACACCTCCATCTCAGAACTGTAGGTGGCGCTTACAGTGATGCGTTTCAGCATGTGGACTGACATACACCCATTATATACATGACTGACATACACCCATTATATACATGACTGACATACACCCACAGCCTACATCCAGTATGTGGGGGATCACATAGAAAGCAGGGAATCATCAGTCACCGTGACTCATGTAGGATAGGAGTTGTAATGATGGCTCCAGTATGGACATGTTGACAACCGTCGCACCAGAGGGTTCGGCACACTCCTGGTGCACCAATAACTAAATTTATACACTGCCATACATAGGACTGCTATTCATTGCACTGGGACAAGTGTGGCGGTAGACTCCCCTTTAAGGCCCTGACTCTGTGAAGAGATCCAGAGAACATAAGGGTTTATAAATCTGAATAAATATGGCAATAATTATCTCGCCACAAGTTATGTGACCACTGGATACAGACACTGACTAGATTCTCTCCGACAGCCGCAGAACTTACTTGGCCAAACTTAGACTAAGTATCTTGAGAAAAATGACTGAAAATCCTACAGTCATCTGTCTAAAGAAAGTATAGACTGGGACAGATCTGTCCTTACCTCAGAGTTCAGGCTGTCATTCTGAGGTAAAGAAGTATAGCCATATAGAGATACTATATATAGGAAGATCGTATACCTGTATGGAGGAGATAATAGGTTCCACTATGTGGGGGCAACACGGTGGCTTAGTGGTTAGCACCGCAGCCTTGCAGCGCGTTGGAGTCCTGGGTTTGAATCCTGCCAGGAACAACATCTGCAAGGAGTTTGTATGTTCTCCCCGTGTTTGTGTGGATTTCCTCCCTTTCTACAAAGACATACTGATAGGGAAAAAAGATGTACATTGTGATCCCTATATGGGGCTCATAAACTACATTAAAAAAAATAATAATAATTTTTTTTAAAAAAAAATCCACTATGTAATATTCATCTGCTTCTAATCTCACGAAAAATGAACAAAATAAATATTTTCCATCACAACATCTTCTCATGACTGTCACCCCCCTCTGTCACTACTCTACCTTTCAGGCTGTTGTTTCATCCTCCTCTGCTCCACAATGACGCAGGGCGCCCATGTTCCCTGCCCAGGTCTTAAAGGGCAACAGTGTACTCACTCCGTAACCAATATCTGGTCAGCCACCCGAGTCCTTGGTTTATTTATGTGAGGTTCTTGATTTGCTAATGTCCTGCAAAGTTGTTTTTTTATGGTTTGGTCCTGACTTCTGTCCATTTACACAACTCTGACCTCTGCCTGAATACTATAGAGACTCTGAGCACCTGCCCTAACGTCTGCTTGTATGGCATCAAGAACGAACTCCACCTGTCCTGACCTCAGCTTGTTCACTGCCTGCTCCTTTCATCACGTCTTTTGAGCTGTTTAGGTCATCTTCCACTAAACTTCGACTTCTCCTGAGTTAGAGACCTGGTTGTTCCCTTCAGCAGAGTCCAGATTTCCCTACAAAAGTTAAAGCATGAATGACAACGACTCCAAGACTAACCCCAAGTCAAATCAGTTCAGTGCCATGCTGTGTCCATACCCACTGTGTAACAAATAACTTTACAACTTAGGGCAGACAGACGGTAGACATTTAAAATCCTTGTCACATAATGGCGCCATTGCCTGCCCTGCTATGACGGATGCAAGGCATCACCATAGAACACAGTGATCATTGCTTGGTCCCCCCACTAAAAAGAGGACAAAACAAAGATGGCTGCCCAACCTGCACATATAAAAAGCCCCAGTACACTGTTTCTGAATACGTTAATTGGAGGAATTACATCACGAGGATCCCGGTTACAAGCAGGAACACAACAGGTTAGTTTAGTGCTTAACAGCAGAATACAGGCCTGTTTATGACAGTCTGTATTATTTCAATATAGTCCTATCCGTGTGTTTGGATGTTTGTTCCTCAATCACACCCGAACGGCTGAATGGATTTCATAGAAATTTCACACACACCTACATATTGGCCAGGACGGATACATAGGTTACTTTAAAAGTGTCTCATTCACTCCAAAACGCCACCGCGACCCTCAATAGTTGTCTCCTGCTCCGCCTTCGGGCCAGGCATGACGTCAGCACAGGTAGTTACACGCCACTCCTATTGGTGCATGACGGTGTGTTGGTGGGATAGGGAGCCAGCACAGCGGCCCCATAGGTTTGCACCGAATTGTGGGCGTGGTCAGCATGCGGGGACCCTTTGCTCAACATGGCGGCTGCCCGCATGCTTCCGAACGCTGCTGACATGCCGGCCGGCCATATATTAGGGGGGGTTGCAACAGGTGATGGGCAGGGGCCGGGGGGGGGGGATTGGTGGTTTGGGGAGGTGCTGAGGGTTACGGAGGGGGCCGGGGGGGGGGGGGGGTTGGAAGGTAAGTAGGGGGGAGGGGGGCCAGATTGCACATGTGGAAAGGGGGGGGGGCAGGGTAACCGGGGTCACGGGTGGGTGCTGGTGGGGAGAAGGGGTAGATGTTGGAGGTGACTGTAATCCCTAAAAGGGGGGGGGGAGGGCTGGGAGGTGCGGTTGGGGGGGGGAAATGGGAGGGTCCCGGCCCATGATGCTGCGTGAGGGGCCCGCGCCGGCTGCAACGAAACGGCCGTGGGGGGCCACAGGCTGCGCTGCAGGTGTTTTGCGCAAGGGTGAGGGGACAGCGGACGAAGTCGTGGGTTATAGCAAGTGAATAAATATACTAGAGGTCTTCACGCGTCTGCGTTGACTCCAGGACCACAAGGGAGGTCAGCTACCTGGCATAGTTATCAGGGCACTGAGTTCAGTGCACTAGGGTGGTTCTATATACCAAATAATTGGGTTTTCAGGACTATTCAGGACTGGAGGGGTCGAAGTGGTCAGGCTAAGCCTAGCATGCATGTGTTTTAGTATACCCTGCAGGTACTGTATCTAAGCCGTAGTCACAGACCACAGCATTGCCCTGACAGGCTCACTGCCTGCCACCAACTACAGCATACAATGCACAAGGACTTCAATCCAAGTATATTCACCAAAATAATGGAGACAAAAAGCTTGCAAACAAGAGAAGCGAGTGGCAGAATGATGTAACTAGCACAAGTGCCAGCAATATTCCCCCGCTATAGTCTCTCTCCACATGTCCCCTCACGGGGTGCCTGAACAATGGCTGACGTGCCTTAAATGTTGATGTCTTTAAGAGAGACAAACACACAAAGACACAACATCCATTCCCAGTAAACAGGATCCTGGCATGGTTTCCTCCAGACTCCCACCCATCTGGGGTAACAATGCCCTCTTCTCATCACCGAGACATCTGCCTTTATACATGCAACATGTCAAAATACCTCAGTGTCTGAACTGTGGCCTGGTGTTACGTCATCTGCAGGGCTGGCGCCGATCTTAGAAGTCAGTGCTACGCTACTTACTAGGAAATATATTGAAACCTATGAAGAAATGTCTAGGGCAGAATTTAGTCGTACAGGATGGACAGTGCCGCAACTGATGGTTTTTGGAGGTAGTCCAGCTCTGACTTCTCCATGAGACTTTCTCTCACGCTGTGTTACTCCTTTTGCACTTGAGAAAGGGCCAGTGTAAGGCCCGAAATGCGTCGTGCTATATGCTGTATTTTTAACTACCCAATAAACCCTATGTGATTGGACCCTGGTTTACCATCTTCTTAAACATACCAGTGTGCGCGGTTCTCCCTCAACGGACCTTTGGTCCCCTTTTCCTCTTACTCCTGACCATGTCATGATAAAGTCATATGCATTGAACTTTTTTTTTTTTTTTTTTTTTTTAAAGGGACCCTATCATTATTCAACCTGTAGGTAGCATGTTATAGAGCAGGAGCTGCTGAGCAAATAGATGTATGTTTTTGGAAAAAGATTCAGTCTCCCCACCCAGTTATCCACTGCAATCTCTGCTCTAAGTTGAGCAGTCCAGGAGGTGGAGCTATCAGTGATTGACAGCTAGTCATAGAGAGAGGCTCCGCCTCCTGCACTTCTCAGCATATAAAAAGCAGAGATTTCACTAAATAAATAGCAAGTTATAATACATTTTTCCTACACAATTATACAAACTGCTTGGCTCCTCCTGCTCTATAACATGATTACACTACATTTTCCACATGACAGGTTCCCTTTAAGGATTTGGTAATACTGTATCTACTATAGTATATGATTGTATATGACAAGTTCCCCAAGGCTAAGCTTCTCATAGCTTGTTAGTGCTTCCCAAAGCAAGCCAAAAAATTCTGCTGACAACTGCCATCCTAACATAAGCAATGATAAGACATGTCTGTTTTAATGAGCGACCTACATATTAGTGTGCTATGGTATATACACTGACTTATAAGGTGGTGAAAGGGTCATGAAAGAGCATTGTGTGCTCAAGCAGCAGAAAGAAGTACAGAGATCTAGACGAGTGTGCTGCAAAAAAAAAAAAAAAATTAAATATAATAAAAAATAAAAATGATAAAAAGGTGTAAGTCGATGGCTGGTCAGGTAATGGAGGGGGTGTACATCTCACCCAGACTACTAAGGTGGGTGAGATGAGAAAACTCCAGAAAGAACGTTTCTCAGCAGATAACTATTGTCTGCTGAGGGTTATTTCAGAGTTCCGGTTATTGGATTGGATTTTTAGGAATGGCAGATAGGTTGGTAGTGGGACCTGTCATTCCACCCCCCTCCAGTCCACACTTTGGGGATGTTCCAGCAGCGACTCAGCTGCAGAGAGTCTCCTCGTCAAGGAGGCTTAAGAAGTTAGCTCCAGCAGCAACACTTGGGCAGTTTGGCTGGAGAGCTGACAGAGAGGCCATATTTTTGGAGCCGTTTCCTGAATGATTCTACTGGCTTTTTGGATTTCTGTAATTCTAGGTGAGGTAACCTATTCTATGTTTAGTTAGAGCCTAGCCGGGCAGGGATTTATTTTTGTATTGCTTCCTTTTCTTGCTGCACTACCTTTTTGAGTGAAAATAAATTCTACCTTTGTTTTTGGACTAAAGAAACTGGACTTGTGTGTCTATGCCACCCCACAAGCAACCCCAGACCCTGACAAAGGATTATCACATATATCTAAGAAAAGGGGATATGATGGTACCACCAACCTCAGGAACATGGAAGAGGAGACCAAACATTTCGGATCCCTTTATTACAAGAGAAATCAGGGCTGTGGAGTGGGTTGGCCAAAATACTGACTCCAACTCTGACTACGACTCCTACTCTGATACCAACTGAAGAAGTACATATCCTATTCCACACACACCCCTCTATCTCACAGCAGGGAGCTAGGTGATGTGTATGTGATGTGTATGTGTGGTGCAGACACAGGCTGGCTCCGTACACTCAGCCCCCACACAGCAGGGAGCTACGTCATGTGGCTCCCTCAGCAATGAGCAGGGGGCCAGGTGCTAGTGTCCATAATGAAGTGAATAAAGTAAGATAGTGGACAAACAAAGCAGTTTTGCTGAAGCAGTGTATTTAGGAAAAGTCTTACATCCACATTAACAAGCAGTATAGATAAGAATTATTGTTATGATACCACCCCTTTAAATTAGCCATCGCCCCCCCTAAACCGCTTCAACGCCCCCCAATCTTCTCTGTGCCCTTTACTGCCCCCCTATAGGCCTCCAGCGCCCACAAGGGGGCGTTATCACCCACTTTGAGAAAGACTGCTCTAATTCATTAAAAATCTAGTATCTGAATAGGTAACAAACTGTACATCTAATTATACATAATTATACAATATTAATAATTACAGAATATAATTACAAAACATTCATCATTTTATTTTAATGTTGTCACAGTGGGTAAATTTTCTTCTGACTCCTACTCCAGCCAAAATTAATTTTGACTCCATAGGCCTGCATGAAATTTAGTCTGATGGAGTGAGAGAAAGAAAAATACATCTTGTAATGTGTCCATCATCTCCTTCAGGTGCTACAAAGGTTGAAACCAAGATGCCAAGATGAGCAGGGCCGGCCTGCTTTAATGGCTACCAAAACACTATATTTCTCCCAAATGGTAACTGTCCCCATACAGTCCCTGCACCCTTTACTAGTACTGCCCCCTACAGGTAGACATTAGGTAGAAGCAGAGGTTTCCATGGGCAATATCGGCCATTACCTACCACAGTAATCCCATATTTGAAAAAATTAAAAAGCGGACCCCCTAATGTTGCGGGCCAAATAGTGGCTGCTATGTAGTTGCGCCACTGCCATACATCAATCTGCTCTATAACATGCCGCCTGCATTCTGTATATGTGTACAGAGAGGGAGACGTTGTAGTAACCATGAGGCCATTACCTCCCCATTAGGACAGTACTACGAACCACAACCTAAGCTCTCAATGTGTCTGTACTTAAAGCAGATTCTCTAATTGTTCTTGTAATCTGCTCGTCTGATCGCTAAACCCTAATGTAACCGGAGCCTATGAAATATTCACATCATGTGGTTAAAGGGACTTTCCACAACTGAATCCTGTGTATCCTGCACAACCATGGTATGCAGCAGCGCTCAGTATACGACATGTCCTAGCAGGAAAACCATTGTGTACAATATAAGGACATATGCACACACAGCAGATTGTTGCATGCTAGTGAAAAGGAGTTCCATTTATCAGAATATGGTTATTTTAGTGGCAAGCAGATGAATGGGAGATATTGCAACAAATGAGAAAAACAAGCAGTAGAATGTTAAAGGGGGGCTCTAACTATTTCACAAAATTAATATTTGCCCTATCCTTGTATTTATTGCATATCTGGGACCTCCAACTACTAAAAGAACTAAGGACCCGGCTCTTGTTTTGGCCCCCCCATAGGACCACACATGTCAAGTTAATGGGAGTTATGGAACAGTCGAGCAAGCTCTCCATTTAAAGGACCCCCATACTGAACATAAATAAGTGTCTCAGGGATATATCTGCCACCAATAGCTACAGGAGCATATAATCAAAGTGTCCTCCGTTACTTTAACTGGAATTTGGTTAAAGAACCAATTTCTCATTAAACAAATTCAAGACAATATCATGAAATTCTAGCAAAACCTTTAAAAACTGCAATTCATAAAACAATCACTGGGTGGCAGCACATGGACACGTACTGGATAAACACAGCATGACAGAGTATCACAAAACCAAATTTTCTTTTAAAGCTGGTCATCTCGTATCACACTTCTCAGAATATGGTGAGCCAAGGGTAAAGGGAGGGGAGGGCACTTCTTTATATACAGGGAAAAATATATACACTTCTCAAAAAATAAAGGGGACACTCAAATAACACATCCTAGATCTGAATGAATGAAATATTCTCATCGGATACTTTGTTCTGTACAAAGTTGAATGTGATGACAACAAAATCACATAAAAATCATCAATGGAAATCAAATGTATTAACCAATAGAGGTCTGGATTTGACGTTACCCCTAAAATTAAAGTGGAAAAACACACTACAGGCTGACCTAACTTTGATGTAATGTCCTTAAAACATGTCAAAATGAGGCTGAGTAGTGTGTGTGGTCTCCACGTGCCTGTATGACCTCCCTACAACGCCTGGGCATGCTCCTGATGAGGTTGTGGATGGTCTCCTGAGGGATCTCCTCCCAGACCTGGACTAAAGCCTCTGCCAACTCCTGGATGGTCTGTGGTGCAATGTGACATGCTGGAGGTGCTACCAGGAGACAGGCCAGTACACCAGGAGATGTGGAGGAGGCCATAGGAGGGCAACAACCCAGCAGCAGGACCGCTACCTCTGCCTTTGTGCAAGGAGGAACAGGAGGAGCACTGCCAGAGTCCCATTCAATCTTTCACTCGAATGGGACTGAGCTGAGATCAAGGAATGTGACATCACCTGACCAAATGTATTCAAAGATCCCAATTAGATCAAAAGTGTTCTGTATCAGGGTGCTAAACATCAGTTTTATTTCAGCTGTATGAAATAGTGGAGTCAGAGCGGTATATGCTTCCATAGCCTCTGGGCAGCGTATGTCACTGTATTGCTATATAGTGGCGTATAGTGGCGTATAGTGTCGACATCACTCGTGGCCAATCCTCCTGACATATACATATAAATGCAACATGCACAGACCCAAAATATTTAGTCCAATAGATTTACAGATCATAATAACAAGAAAACTAAGGTGCACTAATATAAGGCCCGGTTCACATCTGTGTTCGGTACTCCGCTTGGGGACCCCCTGAACAGAATACTGAATGCATTAAAAAGTGGTTAGCTTAGAAACCACACAGACCCCATCGACTATAATGGGGTCCATGTGTTTTCCGCGACAATCATGCAGAGAGAAAAGTGGATCCTTCACATGCCTGGTTGTTTCCATCCAAACCTAAAGGGGTCGTGCACATGCACAATTTTTATCCAGATTTCATGCATTAAAATATAAAGTGTAAATGTGCAGCAAAATACTATAAACACATGTAGGCTTTGGTGCCAATACGAAGGCCAAAATCCAGAGAAGTTTGCATTTAGCCAAGTCCAGAACCCTTATTTCTGGCATCTGAACCCCACACCCCAACATCATGCCTTAGTGACTCTCTGAGACCCCTTACTATTTTGTGGATTTCCATTCTGGTCCACAGAAAGGGAAATACTGAAAGCTACAAACACCAGACAAATATACATATTCTACAAATACAAGCTTAGGAGCTCACAGCAATGAATAGAAACCTCACACAAAAAACTGGGACATTCACTATGAAGGATATGGGTTAAACAAGGGCCTGTCCCTGCAAAACGGCAGCGCTTATAGAATACGGTGAAATGTAGATGTGACCAGAACTGTGACTTACATAGCCCTGGAGGAGATTAGAAGTATACAGGATATCAGCGCTATGTACAGATCCTGATCATCAGCTGTCAGTGTACCCAAAATACACCAGGGGAGCCCTTCCCACCAGCACACAGGTACCAGCCCCTAACCAGACACAGCCAATGACACCCTGCGAAACAAGGCTGAGTTTAAAGGAAAATATACACATCACAAAGAGAGAACCAACCTCCTTGTCCTTCTCTCCACCCTCAGGAAGCAATGACAGCAGGGTCCTAGAGATCTGTGCAGCAGTATACAGAGAATAACCAGACCTAACCTGCAGACCCCCGGGACATAGTGTGCACAGTCACCGACTGGAGCAATGTAGCAGGTCAGACATAGGTTCATGTATAGGATCCCCATATACAGTGAGACAAAGGATCTGATAGATAGATAGATAGATAGATAGATAGATAGATAGATAGATAGATAGATAGATAGACCGGGGGGTCCATAGGTCCTTAAAATATAACACTATTCTAACTGGAACAGGATGGGTAGGGTCCCATAACATGTTTTACATTGGGGCCCAGGAGCTAGGAGTTACATCTCAGATAGATACATAGATGATTGATAGATAGATAGATAGATAGATAGATAGATAGATAGATAGATAAGACTAGGATACATAGATAGATACATAGATAGATAGATAGATAGATAGATAGATAGATAGATAGATAGATAGATCAGATTCCAGGCAGTGACTAGCTCATTGTAACAATGTATCACATCAATAAACCTTCTTTGTAGCCATCTGACATGAGTACACTGTATACAGGACTGAGCAGGCTGGGATTGCAGGCACAGGATGTATACATGGAGACAGACACATCGCATTGCTTCACACAGACATCCATTGAATGCAGTGACAGCATTACTTACAGCTGGTGGTCAGTGCAGTAAGATGATCCCGCTCCTACGACCCCCTGTTTCCCCCCAGCCCCTCGGCGGAGGCCCCGGCAGTAGCAGCAGTGGGGGGCACTAGGGGGGCTCCGACATCCGGCAGGCACAGCGCACCCTACACGTCTCTGGCCTGCATTGCAATGGCGGCTCCTCAGGAGACAGCTCCTACCGTGCCGGGCTTCAGGGTGACCGGGCAGGGGTTAGGAGAGGTGCCGGGGTAGGTGGTGCAGGCAGCCGGGCATCCTGTAAGGCAGTGAGGGCAGGAGTGTCTGCTCCCATGCTGGAGATGACTGAGGTGTGGGGAGGGGGCTGAGGTGATCCAGGCAGCCTATCACAGGGCTGCAGAGCTCAGCCCCATACATCAGCAGTGTGTGCAGAGCTGTCAGCCTATGCCCCGGGACATGACTAATCCTGACTAGTGTACAGGACGAATACAAGCCTGTCACCTGATGCTTACTGACTGCAAGGTATCTGTAAGGGACTGCAAGCCATTGTGCCCCAGAGGACAGCGCCCCCTACCTCCAAATCACTCTCAAGTTCATCAGTTACACTTGACCATTATATCATGTGTGTGAATACCGCTGTGCTTGCCAGTGTCAGGAGTCTAGAAAAGCTGGGTGAAAACTAATGGCTTCCATTATTGGTCCCCCTGATGTTCTCAACCATGCCTACCATTCAGGAGTCTAGAAAGTTGGGTGAAAGTTGGATGACCAGAGCTTAAACAAGACTAACAAGGATGCATTCACATGGTGCAGTTGAGAGCAGGTAAAACTGTGTGTAGCATTTGGCGCAATTCCTTAATTTTACAGGTGAAATTGTTAAAGGGGTTTTGGGGACTTATTAGGAGTCCCACACCCCAAGTGGGTGCTGCAGCCTCTTCAATACTTCCTAAGCACAGTATTGTACATTGCATAGGGGCTGTGCTTGGTATCGCAGCTCATCCCATTTACTTGAATGGGACTGAGCTGTGATCAGGCCATGTGACTGATGAACATGACGTCACATGACGTGTGCAGTGGCAGCAGTGCTTAGGCAGCGCTCATCTGCCAAAGTATAGGTCGTGAATTAAACATTTTTGGGAAACCATGTGTAACATTAACCCTTTTAGGACGCAAGGTAGTTTGTACGTTAATGCTCAGTCCCTAACATGCTAGTTTATTTTATTTACATTATGTTCATTTTAAATTAAATGGTGTTTTTTGGAAAAAAAATGTGTATTGTTTTCTTTTTACCTGTCTTACAAGGGGACTTGAACCTGCTGATCTCCAGTGCAATGTACTGTAATACATAGCACTGCAGTATATTGCACATAGGCTTCCTATGTGTAATTGGGAAAGCCATGGCAACCCCTCAACCCCATTGTGATACATAAAATAGTGACCCCTCACTAAGCATCCTGTTTCTGAGAAGTTATAGAGCTTTTCCAATGGCTCCATGACTAGATGAAGCGCGACCTAGTCCTAGTCCTAGTCTAAGGTTCTGGAGCGTTACTGCACAAGCTCCGGGGCCATTTTTGATGTAGGTCTAAGTTCCCCTTAGAACTACCCAAGCGTACTGCACATGCGCAGTACACTCGCGAACCTCTTCATTCCGGAAGAACAGAAGATCAAGATGTGAAAGAGCCAGGACAGGAGGACGTCGCTGGAAGAAGAAAGAAGAGGAAGGCGTGATAGCAAGATGATGTCGGACAGTGCACAACTGCCGACCGTGCACGGTATGTATCATTTGCATATTCGTTTTTTTTGGGGGGGTAAAATAAGATTAGCGGTGCCTGAATAGCCTTTTTAAAGGCTATTCAGGCATATGTGGGGCTCATACAACATAATTTTGCTGATAGAGCCCCTTTAAATCTTGTGACAACCCCTTTAAGAACTGCACTCCTTAGTGACCTGTGACTTGCAGTAACCTCATAGGGAGAATTTATTAAGACCGGCGTTTCCGACACTAGTCATCGATTCCTCCATAGGCTTCAGATGACCAAAGTATCAAGAGACTCTTAATAATTCAGGTCTACTCCGGTGCACCAGAATAAGGCTAGGTTCACATCTGAGTCTCACAACAGACAGCAACGAAAATTGTTGGAGAGAAAAGTCCTGTGGAGGATCTCAGTATAAAAGCAGCAGTAACCTGACGGACCCTGTTATAGTCTATGGGGTCCATAGGAGTCCACAGGAAACCACTGTGTTAGTGGTCCGGACCCGAACAACGGAGACCTGTGTGCAGATGTGCACCGAGCCTAAGCCACAGTGTTCCAGTGCAAGTTATAGGGGAAGCTTCCGCCTGCCTCGGTCCTGGGTTCACATTTTTAAGACAACTTGCAGGCACCCAAGTGTTCAAGTAGAACCGTAATGTGATGGGATAACAAGTAACAATGAGTATGAACAGTGGCGTAACTAGGAACAGCGGGGCCCCGTGGCGAACTTTTGACATGTCCCCTCGGACTGACGACCACCGAAGGCCCTGACCGAATCCGTTCCCGCATTCCTGCACTATCTATTATGCCCCATAGTGGCCCCTGGACACAGTATTATGCTGCATAGTAGCCCCTGCACACAGTATTATGCCCCATGGTGGCCCCTGCACACAGTATTATGCCCCATACTGTCCCCTGTACACACTATTATGCCCCAAATTGGCCTCTGCACACAGTATTATACCCCATGGTAGCCTCTGCACACAGTATTATGTCCCATGGTGGCCCCTGCACACAGTATTATGCCCCATACTGTCCCCTGTACACACTATTATGCCCCATATTGGCCTCTGCACACAGTATTATACCCCATAGTGGCCCCTGCACACAGTATTATGCCCCATAGTGGCCCCTGCACACACTATTATGCCCCTTAGTGGCCCCTGCACACAGTATTATATCCCATAGTGGCCCCTGCACACAGTATTATGCCCCATAGTGGCCCCTGTACACAGTATTATGCCCCATAGTGGTCCCTGCACACACTATTATGCCCCTTAGTGGCCCCTGCACACTGTATTATGCCCCATAGTGGCCCCTGCACACAGTATTATATCCCATAGTGGCCCCTGCACACAGTATTATGCCCCATAGTGGCCCCTGCACACACTATTATGCCCCATAGTGGTCCCTGCACACACTATTATGCCCCTTAGTAACCCCTGCACACAGTATTATGCCCCATAGTGGCCCCTGCACACAGTATTATATCCCATAGTGGCCCCTGCACACAGTATTATGCCCCATAGTGGCCTCTGCACACACTATTATGCCCCATACTGTCCCCTGTACACACTATTATGCCCCATAATGGCCCCTGCACACACTATTATGCCCCATAGTGGCCCCTGCACACAGTATTATGCCCCATAGTGGCCCCTGCACACACTATTATGCCCCATAGTGGCCCCTGTACACACTATTATGCCCCATAGTGGCCCCTGCACACACTATTATGCCCCATAGTAGCCCCTGCACACACTATTATGCCCCATAGTGGACCCTGCACACACTATTATGCCCCATAGTGGCCCCTGCACACAGTATTATGCCCCATAGTGGTCCCTGCACACAGTATTATACCCCATAGTGGCCCCTGCACACAGTATTATACCCCATAGTGGCCCCTGCACACAGTATTATGCCCCATAGTGGCCCCTGCACACAGTATTATACCCCATAGTGGCCCCTGCACACAGTATTATACCCCATAGTGGCCCCTGCACACACTATTATGCCCCATAGTAGCCCCTGCACACACTATTATGCCCCATAGTGGACCCTGCACACACTATTATGCCCCATAGTGGCCCCTGCACACAGTATTATGCCCCATAGTGGTCCCTGCACACAGTATTATACCCCATAGTGGTCCCTGCACACAGTATTATACCCCATAGTGGCCCCTGCACACAGTATTATACCCCATAGTGGCCCCTGCACACAGTATTATGCCCCATAGTGGCCCCTGCACACACTATTATGCCCCATAGTGGCCCCTGTACACACTATTATGCCCCATAGTGGCCCCTGTACACACTATTATGCCCCATAGTGGCCCCTGCACACAGTATTATGCCCCATACTGGCCCCTGCACACAGTATTATGCCCCATAGTGGCCCCTGCACACACTATTATGTCCCATAGCGGCCCCTGCACACAGTATTATGCCCCATAGTCGCCCCTGCACACACTATTATGCCCCATAGTGGCCCCTGCAGTATTATGTCTTTTCAGACCCCAGAGTATAATAATGGGAGACTGAAGGGGGGTACCAACATAAAATACAATGTTACTTACCTATCCCCGGCTCTGCTGCAGTCGTTCGTGGTGTCGGCCATCTTCAATGACGTCACATGACCCAGAACGTTACATGACCCGGGACTTCAAAAGACGCAGGCCCGGGTCATGTGACGTCAGGGAGAGTCATAGAAGTAGGCCCGAACCTGCCCGGAGAGGAAAGTAACACATTTTTTTATGCTCCGTTACCTCCCCTGGACCTCCGATCATTATACTCTGGGGTCTCGGGGTCTGAAATATAATAATGATGTTTGGGGGCACATGGCGTCACTTACTGATCCCGGCCACTGCCAGGATCGGTAAGTAAATAGGGCCCATTACCGGCTTGGGTAACTCCAGCCGGTAACGGCCTATTAAGAAAAGAAAAAAAACGCAGCGGTAGCGGCTGTCGCTGGGCCCCTAATGTCCCGGGCCCTGTGGCAGCCGCTACCACTGCTACCTCGGTAGTTACATCACTGAGTATGGGAATATTGTACGAGCAGATACAAGAATTTCCAAATTTATTTATATGATCTAAAGCTAAGGCTACATGGCGACTCTAGTTGTGCGACAAAATATCGTGTGTCGCCCTGCAGCTGCTTCAATCATGTTAGAGAACAGAATCACACTTTTCATAAATCTGCGCAAAGCGACAACCTAATCTAAACCATAACTTTGGTGAGAGCAGTCGTCACCTGTCTTGCTCTGTGAGCGTCTACAATGTCTTTACCGTATGACATAATAGTGTTATTATATCCATTGTGCCTGATTGCTGTATACAGGGCAGGTGTATAAGAGGATTAGGATCTCCTGCCGACGCTGCAGTACTTGTTGTGTTCTGCGGCGCTCTGTACCTCGCTGCCAGCACAGGCACCTGGGAATACAGGAGACTTCTCTGTACAAGGACGATTCCTCTATTCTGATGACTTCAGTGTTATCCTGAAGAAAGTGGGAATGTGGAGTCAGGGAAATGCAGTGTGGGGGGAATGGGATCTGGTAAAAGTATCCAGCTTCACAAAATAAGGACATCTATCAGCAAGGTGACCCGAGCGACAATTCCTTATCCACTAAGCATACAGCACCTGCTGTCCCATATACCTGCTGTCACGTCTTAGTATACCGCTATATATAGTGCCTGGATCACAGCAATAACAAAGACATGCTTAATGTAATCCTCATATCAATGGCAAAAGCTTGCCACACTGGAAATTACCCATAACTAGTATTAAATGCCCATAGAGGAACAGCAGCCCCTTTGATAAATAATACCACTGTTGCCACGTTCTGATGTATGGACACAAGTAGTGGCAGCCACATGTAGACAAAAAACACAAACATAGAAAAACATAGACAATTTGGTTATTCACAGATGCAAAATTTTGCAAGTACAAAGCAATTTTACTCCAAAACGATGTGCTCATTAAAACTTATTATAGCGTGTGTCCGTATCCCAAGGATTTCCTATAACAATGACCAATGCATTCTAAAATCACTCCTCACTATGATCTATATGCTTATGTCACATGATGCGGATATTTACAGAATACTTCCATCATAGTTCCGTATTATAAGCACATTATACATCTACATTTGGTTCTACCTGTACTGTAAATTTCTAAGTAGAAAAATAATGAAATTAGAAAATCAGTGGCGTGTCCTAAAAAACGCACAAATCAATTTAATAAAACCCCATTCAATAACAGTACAGTATGTTACATGCATAAAAGAGAATACAAGCAATGTAACAAATCTAGACAGTACAATACAATGATACAAACAATGTAACAAATCTAGACAGTACAATACAATATACAAACAATGTAACAAATCTGGAGGAGAAAGTGAACAAACTCTATCAGAATACTGGAAATCTTACACACCGTTGTCCTTTTCACCTCCGTCTGAGACAATAAGCTGTTGTATTTCAGGGAATGAAGGATTTGTTTGACTCTTCCCATATTGTGGTGCCCGCAGAACTGGAACTTTCATTGGATTCATAGAGGACTCCAGAAATGCCAACCTGGCAGAGTGTCCCTGGTCTTCCGAGGTCTCATACAGCTCTACAATATTACAGGAGCAGATGGCAGCCTGGCCAGGGATCCAGCATTCTTTGTTATATGGCGGGGCAGCACTTTCTAGTCGATGTGTGCAGCCTGTTAATGATGCTGTAAGCTCATTCTCTGACCACAGCAGAATAGGCAAGAGGGCTGAGCGTCCACAGGACAGGATAGTAACACAGGCCGCTGGAATGTGGAAGATCTGTCTACTCCCCGCACCCCATAAAGACCTCCCTATAATATATATATATATATATATATATATATATATATATATATATATTCTAAAGAGCAAAAGGCCCCGGATCATTGATGCCAGGAGGTATCAGGAGGAGATACAGGAAAAGACAACAAGAAGGATGGAAGCAAAATGGATAGAGATATCGTAGAAATGAATGGATACCATGATGGCTGTGGAGTTGGAGTCGGGGCCAGTTTTGGGTGGAGTTGGAGTTGTGAGAAAAAAGTTACCAACTCCGGCTTCAATATGAAATGACAAATTATTTGGAACTATATTATACAATTATTAATCATGTATTATTAGAAGTATAGTTTGTTAAATAGCTTTTTTATGAATTTGGGAAGTTTTACTGTTTCTGTCTGACCCTGGCCGTCAGCCATTTATGAAGGATTCGGAGTTGGAGTCTAAGTTGGTTGTGTAGACCAGAGATCCCCAATAACCGGGCCACAGACCAGTACAGGGCCGTAGATCACTTGGTACTGGGCCAGCCCAGGCATTGGGGACCTCTGTAGACTTACCAGGTGCTGACTAATGCTCCTATGCTGCATGTAATCTGTTTTTGAGAGTGATCTGTTAGGGTAGCCTATACCAGTAGATCGCTTTCTGCTCACTTGATTACTTGATTGCATCTCCCGGGATCTCTTCTGACACAGAATGTGTGCACCTTCCATTCTACTCCTGGAACCTTTGCTATGGTGCCGCTGGGACTGGGGAGCACAATAGAAGATACACACATCCTGGTGCAAGAACAGGTCCCAGGAGCTGCATTAGTAACCAGGTAAGTATAATGTGATTGTGAATATAATAACAGTATGTGGGCGGGAAGGGGGGGGCTAATACCTGTGGGAGGAGCACTATTAGGATACTATTACAGTTTTAGCGCCTTCCCAAATGTTACACGTCCCCCTGTGCGTATTTTCTGGGCATGGAGCGCCACTTCCTTCAAGAACTACAGCGCATTGCGGCACTCCGGCCCTATTGTGCAGGCGCCGGCAGGCTTCAAGAAAAGGAGCCGCCAGCCCCACAAAAGGAAGTGATTTCCCGTTCCCTAGAAGATCCGGACAGGAAGACAGGTAAGTATGCTGGGATGGGGGGTGGGCTGAGATAGTTAGTTGAGAAGGGCTGGTTGTAGCCGGGCTAGCTAGGGAAACAGGGAGGGGAAAGGAGAGAGGGAGGTAGTGTGAGTCAGATCATGCAATGCATCAGGGTAGAGGAAGCTGCCCATGTAAACAAATGCAGAAGATGCCAGGAGCTCCCAGAGAAACCCCAAAACTCTGCTAAAAGTATTTGGTTGTACTTATTAACCCATTAATAGCACTAACAGACCTTTTTTGAAAAATTATTTTTTACCCGGGAAACCCCATTAACTTCTACCTAGCCATATTGCAGTACAGCATCTCAGCACTACAGCACTGGCTATCATCTCAGTGTCAGGCTCTTAGTACAATGACTTCCTAACGTTACTTTATATGCTATATTTGCTTTTCTACAGTATTTTATCCTTCTACTTTCTACCGATGATTTATGATGGGATATTGACAACACTCTTATTTTATGTACTGAATGTACTGGCAAGCAAAATCCGAGAACATTGAGCAGGGTGGTGTGTGAAGTACATATGATTTATTCTCATTGTGCAAGCTGTATATATTATATATAGTGTGTGCCAGTAAAGACCTGTAGTGCAGGTTTATTTGCAAATCCTAATATATGTCAGAGGGGAGAGAGCACTTACTGTTTATGTGAATATGTGCTAGTGTAAGCAAGTGATGGTATATGGTATGGGTATGCTATCAGAGGAGTAACTAGAGGTTTCTGAGCCACGATGCAAAATCTGAAGCCATTGGGCCCCCTTAGCCTCCAAGGCCCAGTAGAAGCTGCTACCTCTGCACCCCAATAGCTACGCTCCTGTATGCTATCACCCCAGTCTAACACTGGGAATACTAACATCAGCCTGCCTCTTAAAGTCATTGTACTCACTGGTGTCAGGAAAGGTGAGTTGCAAACATACATTTGTACAGGTCGCAGTCTAAAATATGTTTGCAGTCTGCATGATGAATTGCAGGCAGGTAGGTGGCCGCGGTAAGCAATGAAGCAAGCCTGGTGCATGCTTGTTCCCTGTTCTTAATTTGCAAAACCAGTATTCAAATAGTAGCTTAAACATATAGATTTTTTTTTTTTGAGGAGATAGATCCTTCATCCACCCTGATAAACGAGTCCGTCCTACAGGATCTCATCTGTATCTTCTGACATCCTTGGACATGCCGCATACCCTAATCACTGGCATCTGTAGAAAACAACACAATGCAGATATCTTGCAGGTTTGGACTATCCTGAAACCAGAATAATTCTTGCACGAAGCAGCTGTGTAATAAGGCTGGATATCCTTTATTTGTGCAGATCAAACAAGGCTCTGTAACATCTCCAGGTCTTGCGCTAATATTCTGGGCGGTGTTGGGTACTATAATTGCATCCGAAGAATGACAATAGAGATTTCAGGTGTATTTTTTGAACAACAATTGCAAAACAAGTATTGTCATAGAGAGAACAATACACAGTGGTAATAAGCGTGTCATATCTGACCCAGTGACACACTGACTTCAGATGGGACAGTTCTGGAAAAACAGGTTTCGTGAACAACATCTGACTAGATGCATAATGCAAATAATAAAGGAAGTAAAATGAAAATATGTATCTGACAATGATGATTCTGCGTCTACTAGACCAAATAAAGTCTGCAATTTCCTATTGGTAATTTCATATTATGGATAGTTGCTAGAAATATCTGAGTATCACACAAGACAATGGTCAGGGCCTTGGTCTACCCAATACAGTTTTGACCTTCTGCCTTGGACTTTGAATACTACTATAATCTCTTTCACCATAAAGATTAGTTCTTTGCCAGGATTCATGGATCCTTCCGTCTATAGAGTCCATGTCGCATATTTAGGCTAAGTTCACACATGTAGCGGTAGGGCAGTTTTTTGGCACCGGGAGTGACTCGGGGAGCCGCGTCACTCTTGGGTCAAAACCCACCTGCCACGACTGTCGCGACTTCCCCCTCCGGAGTCGGCTCAAATGAATGGTCCGAAACGGGAAAAAGTAGCCTGGTGGTCTACATAGACCACTATTGTGAGGGGGCAGATTATGATGTGGATTACGCGCCATAATCCGCCCTCTCTGTGCCCGTGTGAATGGGCTCTTAGTGGGTCACCAGGGAAGAGGGAAACAGTTTCAGTTGCGTTCCAAATGCCTATTAAATAGGACCCATGCCTTTAATAAATGTGAGGCCTTGTGGAGTGATAAATGGGCAACGGAAAAGACTTGAAATTTGCAAGCGACGAACTTTTTGGATCGGACTCTTAGCAGCAATACCAAGTGTCCCAATGGAAATCCTACCCATATAAATAACGGATAGAAATAAATATGGTTGCATTTTTTCCCAAAAAAAGCACAGACTCTTACACGTCACCCATCAGTCTTAAAAGACTAAATGAGTAATATATATATGGTAGAATGGGATGGGAGGAATTAAGGTGGGCCCAGACTGATTCATCTTAGCCTGTCAGATTTACTATAACTCATACCGGACAACTGTCTACTATATAACCTCAGTATATAACAAAGGTCGCTTAGTAGTACATCCTACTAAGTATTAGAGGAAGCTCACGTCTGCTCTGAATTTCCACTCTTCTATTCCATTGTAGAAACAGAGTGTATCCACCAAATACCAGACAACAAAGGATCCTGAGAGACCCCATTGACTATATTAGGTTCTTTTCCTTCTCAAAAGCATCAAGTAACCAACAATGGCCATGTGGCTAAATATAAAGAGAGGTCCGGAGCTTGAGTTTTAGTGGAGAATTGACAATGGACTGGGTTATGAGGCAGTGAAGAGGGACAGTAGAATAGGTTGGATGGTACAATTGAGGTGCAGCTCCCTTGGTGGCATAATGGGGATGGTATAATGGGGATTGGGTTTAGCCAGACCACGTCTCCAATGCCCTAGTCAAAGAGATACTCTGATAATATGATGTTTAGCACAAGGATAATATACTATGGCAGTGTCTTACATTGGGATCAGGCATAGGATCAGAAGATCTGTACTTGGCTGACACATGAGACATTGCAGCTCCACCCTTCTACTTTATCAACCGTGAAAGATTGAGAATAAGATAACACATAATTGTGAGCAGTATGTTACAGTTTAGCAATGATCTTTTGCAACTTCCAAACCTAATATACACATAATTGCTAACACAGTCATGTGTCTGCCCGGGCACATCGCCAATGGCTGAAGTAAACAAAAGGTTTGGAGCTACAATGAGTATAAAGGGAAAGGAAAATTTCCAGTGCCTTAGATGAGACTTGATGTGAAAAGTAACCATGCCAGAGGTTGTATGTTTTGTTGTGAATGAAGATCATGTAAGGTCGTGTTCTGCATGTTCTCATAGAAATGACGTCACAAGCACAGGCGGATGTAAATGTGCAGTAAGCATACAATAAAGCTCAGGAGCATGGAACAGGAAAAGTCAGATGGATATTAAGTGGTTAAAAACAGGAACAGTTCTGCCCTGGCAATACTCTTGGCCGTCATCTACATTCCCATAAACCTCTTCTGGAAGCAGTTTTGCTGTACTATCACCTCCAAGCCACCACCCTACACATGGCTCTGGACTGTACTGGTTCTTACTCTGCAGTGTTTGGCCCTGGAATTCCACCCTCACTCCTGAACCAAATCTGCCCAACTGCACTCATCTGTTCCTCCAAGGAGCTCATCTCACATAGCTCTTCCCAGCTGGCTGAAATGAAATGACCCCAATGTGGTGTGAAGCCCACCTATATATCTTATCTCCCCTATCCCCCACCTCTTGTGAGTGTCAGGCTCTGAGCTCCCTGTGTCATGAACCCTTGACTTTGCAGCCGTTTTCTGCTGCCTTGACCATTATTCCATTAAAGAAGCCTGGTTGTTCTTTGCCATGCTTGGCCTGGACTTCTCTATTGGAATAATTAGCTTAGGGATTGTCGCTGGTATGTGGCCGATCACAGGGGAACTATCCCCATATAAACCTACATTTTACTCCATCTTGTGCCAGATTATTCTGGCTGTTTATTCCTTGTTGACCCTGAGCCTCACCACTATGTCACTGCTCCTGTACAACTGAAGTCTGCAAACGTCTGACTATGACTGATCCACCACTTCTGTGTACCAAACTCTGCAAACGTCTGACTATGACTGATCCACTACTTCTGTGTACCAAACTCTGCAAACGTCTGACTATGACTGATCCACTACTTCTATGTACCGAACTGTGCAAACAAGTGACCACGGTTTCTTCTACTCCTGAGGTATTATTCCTATATCTCCTTCTGTTAAAGTACTGTACTGTTTGCCTCTCCAATTGGACTCCATATCTGACAACTAGCATCGTTACAGTGAGTGTCATGGCCATAAGCGCTGCATCCCAAAAAAGTGCAGTTTTTCTTTTTTAACTCTGCCTCCATACATGAGATGGCACCTGTGTCTCACTCAGCCTTCACCTCCTTGGCAACAACCTGCATCATGCCCTACAACCCTACAAACTATCCATCTTCACATTTAAGACTTTTCCGTCTTAAACCAAAATTGGCCCATGCTCTCTGTTCTTTCTTATGGCACTTGGCAGTCCCTTAGTTATGCTTAGGTACAGTACACCTCACCTCTTGACACCGGCCTCCAATAATAACACAGACAACCCACATCACAGCTTCTACACAAATCTAGTGTCACTCTCTCCACCCGACCTCACACATTGCAGATTCGACCCTACCTATTACACACAGGCTCGACATACGGATAAACCACACACTCCTAATGATGTACAGAACATCCAAAATCCACTCTCCCAACTCCTTCTTGCAACCACTATCACGACAAACTCTTCCCTCCTGCTCGCATCATCCCTAGCACCCACCTCCTAGCAGCGGTCTGTTGCAACATGAATCATCTCCACTGCCATCCAGAAGATAGGAGGGAATTGGAGGCATGAGAGGTGAATGAAGGGGAAAGGGCTGAAAAGAGAGAAGAGGACCAAACAAAATAATACAGCAAGTGGAGGCAAAGAAATATAGTCCGGGTAGGGGGGGCCAGAAATCCGCACAGTCCAGGCCTCCCAATGGCAGAAGGGGCTCTCCTCAGCATACCACAAAGCAAAGCCCTGCTAGAGGGGAATTAGAAGACAGATGAGAGATCTGCAACCTAAAAAGACATGGCGCGATTGCCTAGTCACCTGGGGGACCACAGCTCTAAGAAGCTTCCGGAGAAAATTAGCTTGTAATTTGTGTGGAAATAAGGAGTTTGGTGCACCTGGGGTATGGCCATGTCTGTTAGAGCACCCATTTTCACCTTTGGTCATAGATCAGCACCTGTCAATTTTTATGTTAGGAGACTTACTGGGTGACGACCACAAGTAAAAACAGGTTCTCTGCCAAAAGGGTGCACTGAACAGCTCATATGGTGGTGAGTATGTATACAAACTAAAATGTTTGTACAGTATGTACAGTCTTGGCCAAAAGTATTGGCCCCCCTGCAATTCTGTCAGATAATACTCGTGTTCTTCCAGAAAATGATTGCAAGCACAAACTCTTTGATATTAATATCTTCATTTATTTTGCTTGCAATGAAAAAACACAAAAGAGAATGAAAAAAAAGTCAAATCATTGATCATTTTACACAAAACTCCAAAAATGGTCCGGACAAGAGTATTGGCCCCCTCAGCCTAATACTTGGTAGCACAACCTTTAGACACAATAACTGCGCACAACCGCTTCCGGTAACCATCAATGAGTTTCTTACAAGGCTCTGCTGGAATTTTCGACCATTCTTCTTTGGCAAACTGCTCCAGGTCCCTGAGATGTGAAGGGGCCTTCTCCAAACTGCCATCAAGAGATCTCTCCTCCCCCACAGGTGTTCTATGGGATTCAGGGCTGGACTCATTGCTGCCACTTTACAAGTCTCCAGGGCTTTCTCTCAAACCATTTTCCAGTGCTTTTTGAAGTGTGTTTTGGGTCATTGTCCTGCTGGAAGACCCATGACCTCTGAGGGAGACCCAGCTTTCTCACTCTGGGCCCTACATTTTGCTGCAAAATTTGTTGGTAGTCTTCAGACTTCATAATGCCATGCACACGGTCAAGCAGTCCAGTGCCAGAGGCAGTGCCGCACCTCCCATGAGGCGACCTGAAGCGACCGCTTCAGGCGGCGCTATGCCAGGGCCCCAGGGGGGGGCGGCATTTTTGCTTACCTAAGCCAGTCCAGGACAAGCTGTCCTGGACTGGCTTAGCATCACCGAGCAGTGGATTGGGGAGGCCGCTGGATCAGCGCTGCTCTGCCCCGCCCCCTCTGCCCCGCCCCCTCCTCCCGGGGAGGGGGGGCGGCTTTCTGTCGTCCGCCTCGGGTGGCGAAAAAGGCAGGTTCACCCCTGGCCAGAGGCAGCAAAGCAACCCCAAAACATCAGGGAACCTCCGCCATGTTTGACTGTAGGGACCGTGTTCTTTTCTTTGAAGGCCTCTTTTTTTCCCCATAAACTCTATGTTGATGCCTTTTCCCAAAAGCTCTACTTTTGTCTCATCTGACCAGAGAACATTCTTCCAAAACATTTTTGGCTTTCTCAGGTAAGTTTTGGCAAACTCCAGCCTGGCTTTTTTATGTCTCTGGGTAAGAAGTGGGGTCTTCCTGGGTATCCTACCATACAGTCCCTTTTCATTCAGACGCTGACGGATAGTACGGGGTGACACTGTTGTACCCTGGGACTGCAGGGCAGCTTGAACTTGTTTGGATGTTAGTCGAGGTTCTTTATCCACCATCCGCACAATCTTGAGTTGAAATCTCTCGTCAATTTTTCTTTTCCGTACACATCTAGGGAGGTTAGCCACAGTGCCATGGGCTTTAAACTTCTTGATGACACTGTGCATGGTAGACACAGGAACATTCAGGTCTTTGGAGATGGACTTGTAGCCTTGAGATTGCTCATGCTTCCTCACAATTTTGCTTCTCAAGTCCTCAGACAGTTCTTTGGTCTTCTTTCTTTTCTCCATGCTCAATGTGGTAACACACAAGGACACAGGACAGAGGTTGAGTCAACTTTAATCAATTTCAACTGGCTGCAAGTGTGATTTAGTTATTGCCACCACCTGTTAGGTACCTCAGGTAAGTAACAGGTGCTGTTAATTACACAAATTAGAGAAGCATCTGGGGCCACACAGTGGCTCAGTGGTTAGCACTGCAGCCTTGCAGCGCTGGAGTCCTGGTGTTCAAATCTCGCCATGGGCATAAAACCATCTGCATGGAGTTTATATGTTCTCCCCGTGTTTGCATGGATTTCCATCCCCTATTCCAAAAAGACATACTGATAGGGAAAAAATGTACATTGTGAGCTCTATGTGGGGCTCACAATCTACATAAAACCCCCCCCAAAAAAACAAATTAGAGAAGCATCATCTGATTTTTCAAGCAGTGCCAATACTTTTGTCCACCCCCTTTTTTATGTTTGGTGTTGAATTATATCCAATTTGGCTTTTTGACAATTCTTTTTGTGGTTTTCCATTGAAGACAAATTAAATGAAGATAATAATACCAAAGAATTTGTGATTGCAATCATTTTCTGGAAGAAAATTAGTATTATCTGACAGAATTGCAGGGGTGCCAATACTTTTGGCCAACACTGTATTGTGGGGAAGGAAGCTCGGTAGAAGCAGTGGTGCGCACCCAACCATTCAGAGATAGGGACACAAATCTTACATCAAAAAACGGTTTATTTAAATAAATAAAAAAACCAGCAAAATAAAAAAAAAACCTTTACATCAGGCACAGGATAAGCAACATAAAATACAGGCTTAACTTCAGGCAAAATAAAACCTGCTCGTCTAAGCACTAACTAAACAGAAAACACTAACTGTACATGTGACTTACTACCAGACACACAAATCAACCAAAAACACTGTACCGTAACACAAAACTCAGGACAGACCGAGCCACTTCCTCTCCTCCCAGGATCTGCCCTGAAGTGCAGGCTCTGCAACCTTTTATGGGTGAATAACAAGCCTATGACCCCACATCTGGGCTGCAGCTTATTCAAGATGTGCCCTGGACCACACATAAGACAGGAATCTGGAGGAGATATACCGGGACTCCAGCACCCTGTCTGTCACCTTCTCACAATATATATTCTCATATTTTACATTAGACTTTCAATTTGATCACAGTCTCTAGCATAAAAACACAACAAAAAAACATTACAAAAACATTGCTAAATGCTATTTGTAAAATGTAGTCAAAAACCATAATCAAAATAGCAATAAAACCACAATAAAATCACCTGCTTGCTGACATTTCCATAACACACAATAAAAAAACTATTACAAAGATTTAAACGGAGTGGGTTACCAGGTCCGAGCATATGAACGCACGTAGCTTCGCTGGTCGATAGGTTAGGGTCAGCTGACATGTTTTACTCTTGTGATACAATGCCTCGGTTGCTGAGATATCACCTTTTTTTGTCAAGATGCAAATTAGCTAATTGGAGTAACAGTGTGTCAAAGAGCTAATTTGCATATTGACATAAATGTGAATATCTCAACAATGGAAAGTAGAAAACTCTGTATGATTCAGGTGACACTAACCTATCTGCAGGGCTGGGTTCACATACTGGATTCTGGTGACACTAACCTATCTATCTGCAGGGCTGGGATGATATGCTGGTTCTGGTGACACTAACCTATCTATCTGCAGGGCTGGGATGATATGCTGGGTCTGGTGACACTAACCTATCTATCTGCAGGGCTGGGGTGATATGCTGGTTCTGGTTATCCTAACCTATCTATCTGCGGGGCTGGGGTGATATGCTGGTTCTGGTGACACTAACCTATCTATCTGCAGGGCTGGGGTGATATTCTGGTTCTGGTGACACTAACCTATCTATCTGCAGGGCTGGGGTGATATGCTGGGTCTGGTGACGCTAACCTATCTATCTGCAGGGATGGGGTGATATACTGGTACTGGTGATACTAACCTATCTATCTGCAGGGCTGGGGTGATATGCTGGTTCTGGTGACATTAACCTATCTATCTGCAGGGCTGGGTTAATATGCTGGTGACCATAACCTATCTCTCTGCACAGCTGGGGTGATATGCTGGTTCTGGTGACCATAACCTATCTATCTGCAGGGCTGGGGTGATATGCTGGTTCTGCTGACACTAACCTATCTATCTGCAGGGATGGCTTTATATACTGGGATCTGGTGACAGAATCCCTTTTGGGATGAAAAAATCAGCTAGAGAAAACAAATCTACCTGACTCCCATTGAAGTAAATGGGAGAGTTACACCTGTAATAAACCTTGCATGAACATACCCTTACAGATAGAAGGCTACTTATATTATTTACACATGAATCTATGATGTCATCATTCTGGGGGGATTTGAAGGAAAAAGCAAAATCTGTGCTCTTGTAAGAATGTTCCAGAAAAAGCCCTGCACGGATAAAATAGCTAATTCATCAGTCAGCCATAGGTCTAAACCTGCCCATTATCCATCACACATAATGCCCGCGGCCACAACAATGCTCCTGTACAGTAAAGGTTTTGCATGCTCTGCTTTTGGCAGCTTCACTCCTCAAAGTGCGATACAGAACAATCCCAGTCCCCCTGCGATGTATGCCAGCCGTTTAGGTGCTAATATTTTGGAATATTTTTAACTCTTACAGGTTCAGGCCAATTCTGACCAAGAGAATTTTTGAATTTTTTTTCTTGTGTGTTTTGACATTCAAAATGTTTTATTTGTTTGAGTTGGATAAGATATACGTGTTCATAATGGGGGCAACACGGTGGCTCAGTGGTTAGCACTGCAGCCTTGCAGCGCTGGAGTCCTGGGATTGAATTTCACCAGGAATAACATCTGCAAGGAGTTTGTATGTTCTCCCTGTGTTTGTGTGGATTTCCTCCCATCTTACAAAGACATACCAGAAAAAAGAAATACATTGTGATCCCTAAATGGCACTCACAATCTACATTTAAAAAATAGGTATACGTGTCCATAAGTGCTCAAACAGAGCAACATAAACCTGGTGAAAGATCCCTTTAACTCAGAGAATTATCACGCTGCACAAACAATGCTACTCCAAAGGGTTAAACTGAAATACGACTACACGTGTACGTTCCAGTCCAGTATATAACAAATTACATAAATCTAGGAACCATCTGATTTGATATTGTATTCAGGGAATAGACGGATGACGGGATCTCCATGGGGAGTCAGTGCAGGAATGTAAACATACGAGACGAAAACAAGGGTTTCCTGGAAAGCACTGGCAGTTCTGAAGATGTAGTACTAAGAAAGAGGCGGTGGTCCTTATTGTCCAATCACTGGTCCTTACATCATGTGAGCGGCCGAGCCTCTGCCAAGGAGTCAGCAATCACTTCAATAGGGCCTGGGAGAATAGCAGCAAGTATGTGTATAAAATGTATAGTGCATTCCTATTGTGTAGATATGTGAGCGTGCAATACTACGCCTGATATCCGAAACCTGTGTATAACCATGTGCATAGGGCATAGTCACTCCCACTATCGAGCATGCACTCCAGTTTTCTGCATTGAGTATTTATTCATAAAATGTCTCAGCTTTTGTGCCTATAGCTATTATAGTAGAGATGTCTCAAAGCAGGCATGTAAAAGAAGGGACCTCAAAAATGTAAATCGGTCAGGACCCCATTAATGTGACCAATATTGCCACCCATGATGGAAAGGCCTGGTATTATTCCTTACCCCTTTGTTTGCTAACAATACAGTTCCAATAACTAGAGGAGACCTGTGCGGGTTCTTGACACCATGTATTCTGTGCAGGGACCCTAAGGGCCCATTCCCACGATGTAACGCGGCGCTCATTCTGACATGTAAACATGTGTCAGAGTGAGCGCTTTAAAACAGAATCCTATTGACTTCAATGGGTGCCGTCTTACGCGCACTACACATTGAAATCAATGTGAGGCTTTTTAACCTATTGATTTCAATGTGTAGCACACGTAAGACGGCACTCATTGAAGTCAATGGGATTCTGTTTTGAAGCGTTTACTCTGACACGTGTTTACGTGTCAGAATGAGCGCCGCGTTACATCATGGGAACGGGCCCTAAAGTTGTATGATATCACTCTATGATATGCTTGCCCTTGCCTGGAGCTAACTTTGGTCTGCCGAAGTGTTTAATGGGGCTCATATGCACCCTGAAACCTAACTTGATATTAATGGATCCCAGTGCTAAATTTGTAATGGGATCTCCAATTACCATGTGCTTTCTATAATACTGGTGTCTTCTTATATTGTAGAGAGGCCTTTGGGTTCTCTCAGGCTCCATGGCCCTGTATCAACTGGTAATTCTGTACCTCTTGTGAGTATGCCCCTGTAAGCACATAATCCCATAGGTTCCGAGCATTGTATTAAAGCAGGGGTAGGGAACCTTGGCTCTCCAGCTGTTGCAAAACTACCACTCCCAGCATGTATACTTGCTCTGCTGTTCTTGGAACTCCGATGGAAGTGAATGGAGCATGCTGGGAGTTGCAGTTTCACAGCAGCTGCAGAGCCAAGGTTCCCTACCTCTGAGTTAAAGGGTTGTTCCCCCTATAGCCACTTTTCCCTTATCCATAGGATGCAGATTGTTAAAGATAAAGTGTCAGCAGCAGTGGCGTAACTAGGAACGGCGGGGCCCCGTAGCGAACTTTTGATATAACCCCCCCCCCCCCCGACCGACACCCGCCGAAAACCCTGACTGACCCCCACATTCCTGCACTCTCTATTATGTCCCTTAGTGGGCCCTGTACACACTATTATGCCCCATAGTGGCCCCTGCACACAGTATTATGTCCCTTAGTGGCCCCTGTACACACTACTATGCCCCTTAGTGGCCCCTGCACACAGTATTATGTCCCTTAGTGTCCCCTGTACACACTATTATGCCCAATAGTGGCCCCTGCACACAGTATTATGCCCCATAGTGGACCCTGCACACAGTATTATACCCCATAGTGGCCCCTGCACACAGTATTATACCCCATAGTAGCCCCTGCACACAGTATTATACCCCATAGTGGCCCCTGCACACAGTATTATGCCCAATAGTGGCCCCTACACGCAATCCTCGGTGGGTCACACTCCGCTCTTGCGCGCATGCGCAGTACGCTCCTGTAGTTCTACGTGTCTGTGTAGACTACCTACACAGTCTGTCACTGTCCAACCACCGCTGACTTTACAGAGGTATACACTTCTGAGAAAGGGAATGGTGACTCCCAAAAAAGAGAAACAGGTTTATGAGAAAAGATGGTCTAAAATTATTTCACAGGAAATAGAAGTATTGACTAAAGCAGACTTACCAGGAGAGGTGACATGTCTCCTTTAACTGAACATGAACCAAAAGGCCAGCTAGGCCAACTTGGTGCCAAAATATTTCACCAAAATTTGAAGAAAAAGATCAAATTTAAAGCTTGTTAAATGCTAGGTCTCAAGATGTAAAATAGCAGAGCATTGACACTGAACCAGCAGGGAAATAAAATGGAACAAGAGGTCTGAAAGCTTGAAGGGTTTGTCTACAAGTTCAGTTTTCCATGCCTAAATATCTCTTCCAATCTAAATACAATTTACATCCAGTTGGGCATACAATGTCCAACCTTACACTGTGCCAGACTACTGACCCTGCACAAACTCCACCTGCCGTGTCCTTACTCCATACCTTACTATTCTTTTGTCTGAGCCCTACAAGAGATTCTCATGGTATTGAGGATGACAAGGGAATCCATCTGTCCCACTATTGCTATTGAGGGACAAACTGACCTAAATTTTTGTGATCTGTTTTTGAAAAAGCGATCCGAACAACTAGAGAACCTTACTGGCATTGTATTAGTTGTCAGAGCACTAGGTTTGTCTGGTACGGTACATACCCGGACGTGGCAGAGCAGTTTTCTGTGCCGCCCTGGCACGCAACACCCTGGGCTGATTATCGGGATTAGTAGTGGGATTTGTGCACTCTGCGTTGCTGTAATGTAATAATATTAAGAATAGAGATTTTATAAGAAATGACGTCCTGAATCTGTCGTTGCTTGTAACAAAATAAAACAATCTTGGCCAGTGTCCTCCGGGGGAAATGTTGTTACAGGCTTTGCATACCGTGATAATCACCTGATGCATTGCAATGTCCAAATATGTTCTGAAACTTATGCAAAGTGCTATTAACTTACATGCCAGCCGGGAGGGCCGTGTAGTATAATACTTAACTGTGGTCATATAACACCCCGCAGCGCCGTACACAGCGGATGCTTGTAATACCTGGCACTTAATTTACTGCCAGGGCTTGAAAAGCTGGCATCTGTATAGGAACTCCACGTCATACAAGAGCTAGAAGTATAAGTATGTCTTTAGGGTTTAATGTCAGCTTCTTAAAGAGAAAGGTGGGCAGTTGAATTTATCAACAGCTCAAATCCACAAGTTGGAGAGAATTATTCTAAATGGTTTCCAATAAGTGCGCTAAGTGGGCAATATGGAAAGGCATAGCCTATGGCTGACAATCTAATTGATGCCAAGGCTTTGAAAATAAGTCAGTTTTTATAGGGAGGGAAACCAAAGGCTGGGAAGGGGCTAGTCGTCTTATCCAACTCCTCCAATTCACCTACTGGGCTGATATTACTGGGAGCCCTGCAGAGATGATCTTTGGGGGGTCACAGGTGACAGACCCTCACAGATCTCAGATTGATGGCCTACCCTAAGGATAGGCCGTCAATATCTGAAAGCGGACAACCCCATTAAATTGTGCAGGGCACAATTATTTAGCTGTGGCCACTTGGATGCTGCAAAGAGTTGGCCATTAAGTTGGCAGGGTGGCCTTTCTAGGGAGTTACTCGATGCCAGGGTTGGCTTGGCCCACCATAGTATTAGAGAATCTTCCAGTATGCCCAGATTCAGATACCATAAGGCCCCAAATATTCAGCAGAGGGTAGCCTCATATGGAGGTCACTTACCACTAGGGTCTATCTCTTATGGGATGATTCCTACATAACATATTAGATCTTATTGATTGGATTGTGGGAGTTGAGTGGTTGCTCACATGGTGGAAAATGAAGAAGAATTAATTTTCATTTTCCGCCACCGTTTTCTGGCCACTGGCTATTCGTGACGCTGGGCATTGGTATTCCGTCCAGACCTCACCCATTCTGGGGCACGGTTTTCAGAAGAGTCAAACCTGTTTTATTTTTCTGCGCTTTCTGGTACATACTGTTCATGAATATATTGTAAATGCTCCATAATTGGACGTTAGGCGATATTTCATAATGAATACCATCTAAGGGAATGCCAGGTAGTAAATAAAGAATCTCGAGACAAAGAATATGTGCTCAAGGTAAGCTGATCCGTGACAGGGAGAACCGAATAGAAGGAATGTACACAACAAATTCAGTAAGTGACGTCGCCTATCAAGGAACAAAGTGTTCGAGCGATCACAAGGTAGACAAGTGTGATTCATTGCCCGGGCATTACCATCTAATATCCCCTTACCCTGTATGGCGGTGTAGTGGACCCTGCTTGAGCAAATGTTCTCCTTCGCCCTTGCACCTGTCCACTAAGTTCAGGTTCTGACACATTGATTCAGTAACGTAAAAATTTGTCAACCCATTTTCAGCACCATTAATAGTTCATTGGTATAACACCTATATTATGTTCAAGGGGTTGTATCGTTATGGACACGTATTCACAATCCACAAGACAGGGGATATATATGCTCCTGTGTACCTGGGGCAAAAATCGGGACAGGTCCTATTAGTAAATAAATGGGCTATGGTGGCCGTTCAACCATGGACCTGTCACATGCAGACTGACTTTGTTTACATGTGTAAGAGTCTATTTGCATGCGTCCTTGAGTGTCCTGTTACATAGCTCTCTGGGGGGATTAGGGGGTCTAGGACATCCTTCCTTTGGGAATATAGTAGTCCCTTCTCCTTATGGTGTAATCTATGGAGTAAGCTGAGCTGTCCGGCTGTGTAAAGTACAAGTTCATAAGGTTCATCTTAGAGTTGTTGTCACTCATCCTTTGGTGGCTCATTATAAACAGCTGATAGCTGAGGTCATTTGGTTCCTTCAGTCAGCCCCAGAACATATATGAGTGATAAGAGTCCTTTACTGGGTGACATTATTAGTTTTATACTGAAACCGGTGTAGAGAGGTTCTCCATGCAAGACTTTTCTATAGTTGGAATCTGCGATGGAGTCTCCAACAATGCAACCTAGCAATAGCTATTTCTTTTTATAATTTTAATGTAGATTATGAGCCCCATGTAGGGATCACAATGTACTTTTTTTCCTATTAGTATGTCTTTGGAGTATGGGAGGAAATCCATAAGAAAATAGGGAGAACATACAAACTCCTTGCAGATGTTGTCCTTGGCAGGATTCAATCACAGGACTCCAGTGCTGCAAGGATGCAGTGCTAACCAATGAGCCACCGTATTGCCCTGTCATAGCTATTTTTTGATGCTGGCATATGCCATATAACTACACACTGTATATAATATACAAACTACGATTCCTATAATCTAGTATCCACTAATTCTTCACTTGCTTCCTGCACACAGCTACACAACAATCTGGAATCTCTTAAGACCTGAGGTAAGGAGAGCAAAGACAACTTACTAGAACCTTACCAGCAGGTTGTATTGGGGTTGTCCTCCTTGAGTTACTGTATCTTAGGGGGGCACCATCACAGGCTATAGTATAGTAAGGGTCCCCCATGTTTTTATAAATTTCAGGGATTTTTTCAATAAGAAATACGCTCTCAGAAATTCACCAGTCTTAAAGAGAACTTTCACCACCTCCACCAACTCCAGTTCTAAGCATGTATGATCTAAGCTGCTGATCTACTGATTCTGGCATAGTTGGAATTTCCTCTCTAGCCCCCACCATTCCTGAGCAATGAGTGCAGTTAGTTTTGGTGCCTGATACACTATTAATGCTCTGTAATGTCAGGTGGGTTTGGGATTTGTTTCCCCTGACATGGGATAATTGGCATCAGCCTCATGGAGTTTTTTTGCCTTCCTCTGGATCAGCACTGTAGGGTTATAGACTGAACTTGATGGACCTGTGTTTTCATACAACCTCATTTCCTATGTAACTAAGTGGCATACACCTTTAAAATTTTGGCGAATCTCAGGGTTTGTACACCAGAAACTGAAATCTGTCAGCTAGGGTAGTTATTTGCACCAATACATTTGTTGAGGTATGAAGCCCCAACCATTCTCTATCCATGTTTAAAAAATTTGGCAAGTGTTATGTAAATGGAGGAAAGGTTACAATTTTATGGCCACGCTTTTGCCATGCCCTAATATTTTTCAGTGTAGTCAGACCAGACCACTGCCCTCTGTATAGCTCTATCCCATAAAACGTGCTGCCTGAAGCTACCACTAGGAGGCGCTCAGTGAAAAGGAAGTAATACAGCTAGTCAATGGAAGTTGTAAAAATCTGCTCACATTGTTCACCCCCTAGTGGCGGCTGCAGGAAAATGCAGTGAATTTGTTTTATGAAGCAGAAGACCTGTGCCGGGCCCTCTTCTCCCCAGGCCCCATTGCAGCTGCATGTTGTGCCTACGTGGTAACTATGCCACTGGTGCCATCTTTAAAGACTAGTATGGGGAATGTTAGGAGAGTGTTAAAACTACCTTAATGCTGCATTAAAGGGGTTGTCTTATGAGATGTACCATATCTACCCATACATTATGAGCAATGCAGAGGAAATGTAGCATTACATGGCTGCCGGGTCTGCCAGGATGATGTCAGCTCATAGATGAGAGTCCTGAACAGAGAAGACAACCCCTTGGAATCGGGAAATGGAGGGACAGTTAAAGGACCAGAGAACAGCTCCTGGGAGCAGGGAAAGTTGGGATTACTCTGCTGGGAAGATTGGGCATTTTGGGAGGAAGGCTGACCAGAGAGTTGTGTAGGAGGAGGAGTTGAGGTAGAGGCTGACTGTCTGGTGGATAATGTGGTGGAAGCATTATCCGCCAGCCATTGTAACACATGTTCCTGGTGCTCAGGCCTACTTAGGTTTGTGCCCTGCACCCTACTTAATGTGTCCAGCAAGCCGGGGACTGTGGAGAAGCGCAATGCTTGCTTCCCCTGAGGAGTAGGCACGGAATGCACTGTGGCTTCACCGCGACCTTGCTCCCCAGCAGCATTCCCACGCCCCCGGCCTCGTCCACGTCACTTAGCCTTGCACATTTTTAGATGGTTTTGATGGTTTGGTGGGTACACACCGTGACAACCTGGATGAAGCGTCTATAGCCTGAGAATTAGAATGTACAGTACATGTGTAAGAGTCTGTTTACATGCGTCCTTGAGTGTCCTGTTACATAGCTCTTTGGAGGGGATTAGGGGGTCTAGGACATCCTTCCTTTGGGAATATAGTAGTCCCTTCTCCTTATGGTGTAATCTATGGAGTAAGCTGAGCTGTCCGGCTGTGTAAAGTACAAGTTCATCAGGTTCATCTTAGAGTTGTTGTCACTCATCCTTGGGTTGCTCATTATAAACGGGTGATAGCTGAGGTCATTTGGTTCCTTCAGTCAGCCCCAGAACATGTATGAGTGATAAGAGTCCTTTGTTGGGTGACAGTATTAGTTTTATACTGAAACCGGTGTACAGAGTTTCTCCATGCAAGACTTTTCTCTCTGCCGATTATAGTTGGAATCTGCGATGGAGTCTCCAACAATGCAACAGCTATTTTTTTTAATTCTAGTGTAGATTATGACCCCCATGTAGGGATCATAATGTACATTTTTCCTTATCAGTATGTCTTTGTAGAATGGGAGGAAATCCACGCAAACACAGGGAAAACATACAAACTCCTTGAAGATTTTGACCTTGGCAGGATTCAAACCCAGGACGCCAGCGCTGCAAGGCTACAGTGTTAACCACTGAGCCACCGTGTTGCCCAGTCATAGCAATTTTTTTTTTACGCTGGCATATGCCATATAACTACAAACTGTATATAATATATAAACTACGATTCCTATAATCTGGTATCCACTAATCCTTCACTTGCTTCCTACACACAACTACACAACAATCTGGAACCTCTTAAGACCTGAGGTAAGGAAAGCAAAGACAACTTACTAGAACCTTACCAGCAAGCTGTATTTGCATTGTCCTCCTGGAGTTACTGTATCTTAGGGGAGCACATAACAGGGTATAGTAAAGTAAAGGATTAAACTTCAGGGATTTTATTCAATAAGAAATACTAGCTCCTGATCTACTGATTCTGGCACAGTAGGAATTTTCTCTCTAGCCCCCACCATTACTGAGCAATCAGTGCAGTTAGTTTTGGTGCCTGATGTACTATTTAAAGGGATTCTATCATTAAAATCACATTTTTTCTCGATCACACATAAGGTAAAGGTAATCACATACCTTTAGATGTCTTCCACAAGAAAAATGGCCGCTTACACAGTAAGTAAGCGGTCATTTTCTTGTGCCCTGTGGGCATGCGCAGTCGGCTCTGTGCGAGGCCTAGAAGTTTGAACCCAGCTCCAGAAGAAGGCGCGCAAAGAGGCTGTTCCTAAAGAAGATGGAGGTGGCGCTGGAGATTTCTCTCGCAGCATTGGGGACGCCTCCAGTGCTGCAAGAGAACTCATTTGCATAAATAAGAAAACCAGGATTTCTACTGAACGGCGGCGCAGAGAAGACATCTAAAGGTAGGAGAAGAATAGCCTTTCTTAAGGCTATTCCTACGTGTGATAGAGAAAAAATGTGATTTTAATGATAGAATCCCTTTAAGCTCTGTAATGTCAGGTGGGCGGTGTCAGGCAGGGGTGTGATTCAGGTCTCCAATCAGAGGCAGCCAGTGTCAGAGCTCAGAATCACACCCTTTGTCTGCTCCTGCCTGACACCGCCCACCTGACAGAACAAAGCCTAAATAGTCAGGCACCAAAACTAACTGCACTAATTACTCAGGAATGGTGGGGGCTAGAGAAAAAAATTCCATCTGTGCCGGAATTAGTGAAGCAATGTCTATTATGATACAAAAAGCTGGACTTGTTGGAGGTGTTGAATGGTCCTTTTTATATGAAATATGCCTGTAAGGAATTTGTTTCCCCTGACATGGGGTAATTGGCATCAGCCTCATGGAGTTTTTTGCCTTCCTCTGGAACAGCATTGTAGGGTTAAAGACTTCATACAACCTAATTTCCTATGTAACTAAGTGGCATACACCTTTATAAATTTGTCGAATCTCAGGGTTTGTACACCAGAAACTGAAATCTGTCAGCTAGGGTAATTATTTGCACCAATACCAAAGTTGGGGTATGAAGCTCTAACTACTCTCTGTCCACGTTTAGAAGTGCTGTGTAAATTGGGGGGGGGGGGGAGCTAGAATTGTATGGCCACGCTTTTGCCATGCCTCAATATTTTTCAGTGTAGTCAGACCAGAGCCCTGCTCTCTGTACAGCTCTAACTGATAAAACGTGCTGCCTGAAACTGCCAGTAGGAGGCGCTCAGTGAAAAGGAAGTAATGCAGCTACTCAATGGAAGTTGTAAAAATCTGTTCACATTGTTCACCCCCTAGTGGCGGCTGCAGGAAAATGCTATGAGTTTGTTTTATGAAGCAGAAGACCTGTGCTGGGCCCTCTTTTCCCCAGGCCCCATTGCAGCTGCATGTTGTGCCTACGTGGTAACTATGCCACTGGTACCATCTTTAAAGACTAGTATGGGGAATGTTAGGAGAGTGTTAAAACCACCTTAATGCTGCATTAAAGGGGTTGTCTTATGAGATGTACCACTTTTTCATTGGAAGCCATATCTACCCATACATTATGAGCAATGCAAGGGAAATGTAGCATTACATGGCTGCCGGGTCTGCCAGGATGATTTCAGCTCATAGATGGGGGTCCTGAACAGAGAAGACAACCCCTTTGAAGATCTGCATGTAAAGCTACCTATAGTTGTGGTTTTGGAGATGGGTACAGCCATGGCCCGCTTCATTTGTACCCCTCTGAGTCTGGATCTTCACTGTTGCGCTCTGTGCATATTGAATTTATAGTTCTTGCTGAAATGTGGTAAAAATAGGACGAAACTTGAAATAAAACCTAAATCACCTAAGGAAATGGTCATCTGGCCCCTAATCATTTGTAATAGGAGTGTAGATGGGGATTTAGTGGGTCCTGTTTGTACATAGCTCAGCACACGTGACCCGGGGAACATACCAATGGACTGTTTTTGCTGATTTGCTGCCAAATGTTGTATCTAATTATAGACATTTTTTTCCATCATCGATTTACATACGAATGTCCAGTCGTCATAGACGTCCCTTCTCTGGCCTCTTCTCACTGTGTAAGATGTAAACATGTTTTTTTTTCTAGAATGTCCTTTTGATACGGGCAGATACACTGTCTTAAAGAGGACCTTTCATGGTTTGGGTACAGGCAGTTCTATATACTGCTGGAAAGGCAACAGTGCTCTGAATTCAGCGCACTCTCTGCTTTCCCGATCTGTACCCCGGGTAAAGAGCTAGTGGTTCCAGTACTGTAGCTCTTCACAGTCAAAAGGGCGTTCCTGACAGTCAGTCAGGAACGTCCTTCTCCACAGCAGCGCCTATCGCGCTGTACAGTGTGAGCGGGGAGGAACGCTCCCTCCCCTCCTGATAATACTCGCCTATGGACGAGCACTGTGAGAAGAGGGAGGGGGCGTTCCTCCCCGCTCACACTGTACAGCGCTATTGGCGCTGCTGTGGAGAGGACGTTCCTGACAGACTGTCAGGAACGCCCTTCTGACTGTAAAGAGCTACGGTACCGGCACCGCTAGCTCTTCACCTCGGGCACAGATCGGGAAAGCCGACAGTGCGCTCAATTCAGCGCACTGTCAACTTTCCAGCGGTATATAAAACTGCCTGTGCCCAAACCCATGAAAGGTCCTCTTTAAAACTGACTTTATTGGCAGGAATCCTCTTTTAGTCTAGGGCTAATGATGTATATAAAACTGCATGTGCTCCAAACCATGAAAGGTCCTCTTTAAGGATTTGTGAGTTTACTCATTGTACAATGGAAAGCCCTGGATCCGCCCCTGAATTGAGGTGGACTTTCTGCTGATTCCTCTTTTTATTTTCCAGCCTTCCAGTTCCCATTCCAGTTTCCTGGTTCCCCCATGGTATAACACCCTCTTTACAGATTCCTACACATAACACCCCCAATCTGACCCCACACACAATATATTGGCCCCCATGCAGTAACTGTCTCCTTTACTTGCTCCCATACAGTATGTGCTTCTCATACTGTGATTTAGGCTACTATCTGGATTACTCGATTACGTACTATTCAGTTACCAATATCCTGGCTACAGTAGCCTCCTCCGCTTGACCTTCAGCCTTCAGAGGGCCCTTTGTGCCACACATCATGTACCAATGATGACGAGCATCAGGACATGATATAAGGTGCATGGGCCCCCTGGAGGCTGAAGGATGAAGTGGAAGTGGAAGAATAGCTGCTGATACTTGTTGTAGTAATCCAGCTGGTAGTGATTTATTTAAAAAAACAAACAAAAAAAAAAACAGGGGGGTGGCCAGTAATTAATCGGCATGGGGTACACCTGTCGATTCACCAGTACCCCTGTGGGCCAGTTTAAACCTGTCTTTAGGTGTACACAAAGCTTGTCAACTGGTAGAATTATTAGTGTAGCACAAAATCAAAATGGATAGCTCCAAAGGGCTGACCAGAGGGTGGAAACTGGAGAATATAGGTACAAGTAGTAAATAATGGTATCGCAACACTGAATTAGTTCATCTACACTGGTAAATGTTTCTAATAACGGAATAATCAAGAACTATAGATTAGTTGAGTAGTGCACTTCCTCTTTCTACCACTTGATGTCACCACTTCCCTGTAGTTTAAGATCTTACTATTAGCGGATTACTATATGGCAGGAGTATACAGCGAGCTGACACAAGTATCATTAATAAGCCCATAGACGTAAATAAAATGTACCGTACTACGTATCATCAGAGCTTCTTCTTCTTCTATTGATTGTTCTATATTCTCAATTCTCTCTATAGTATAAAATATAATATAGCGCTTATATCAGTCCAGGCCACTAGTAGGGTTACAATCTAATCTCAGGCAACTCTCTTGGGGCAATTCTATAGGAAAAAAATTCACTTAAATATGATAAGTTTGCGGACACAGGTAGGCGTTCTGAAAATAGATGCCTTGTAATCCCTTAATGGCCACTAATAGTCCTTTTTACTTAGTCCTTGGCCATTAAGGGTCTTTATTGTATGGCAGTGTAGAGTAAGCCCTGCAGGGGTGTTGTATATTGCCCTATAGCGGGAGCTTAGCTGTCTATTTACAGCCCAACATTTAGGATCGGAACAACTTGATCTTTTTTAACCATTTCATCGTCATAGTCAAGGGTGACCAAAGAAGATTCCCCTTCTATTCAGGTCATCTAGGTTTCCCATCGATGCAACTGTGGCTGGTAAAACATACAGATCCAAGAAGGGTCCCAGGCCTGCCTGAATATTTAGGGCTCGTTCACACGGGCGGATTATGGCGCGTAATCCTCATCATAATCCACCCCCTCACAATGGTGGTCTATGTGGACCGCCAGGCTACTTTTTTCTGTGAGCAGACAGAAGCGAGCTGCCCTTTCTTCTTGTGACTTTGATGAGCCGCGGCGTCCACCTCGAAGAAGCAACCACCGGTGTCGGCCTATTCATTTGAGCCTGCTCCGGAGGGGGAAGTTGCAACTGTCAGAAGCCGTGACAGTCGTGGCAGGCAGGTTTTGACCCAAGAGTGATGCAGCTTCCCATGTCACTCTCAGTGCCAAAATCCGCCATATCACCTCCCGTGTGAAGTTAGCCTTATTGTGCTTTTATCATATACTGTATTTGACCATACCCATTAGTTGCCAATTTTGCCAGGGTCAACCACCCATCTACTATGTATCTAGGCCACCCGATTCCCTCCGGACAGCAGATGTTGGGGGAGACAATAGGATTTCATCTACCTGATTCCTTTGGTGTCAAGCAGTGGTCTTTCCCCTGGTCAATTCGGTAAATATCCACCACCCGGCACAGCCAAGCATGCAAGTATATGGGGAAATCGGGTAAGATATGGCTTAAGTGGTGCTCTAACTACTGTGTATGTCATGGTAAGTACGCTAATTCATTATCAGCTTGAAATAAACATGTAAAATAGTAATAAAATGAATATATATATATATATATATAGCTGATTTGGCTGAAATTTTCCACAAACATAGTTAATACACCCGATTAAACAATAGGCTACTTTTCGTCACAATAGTGCACATACATTTGTGCCAGGACCCCCACAAAACCCAAACTCACACCACCATCTCTGCAATCTCACACACTTTGGACCATAGCAAGCCACAAAATTCATATTGCCCTCTACAGCCTCGCCCCTAACCCCTAAAAAAAAATATAAAAAAAATAAATAAAAAGGATTAAAAATTCAAATCACCCCCCTTTCCCTAGAACACATATAAAAGTACTTAAAAACTGTGAAACACATACATGTTAGGTATCCCTGTGTCCGAAATCGCCCGCTCTACAAAGCTATACAAATATTTTTCCTGTTCGGTAAACGCTGTAGCGGGAAAAATGGTCAAAAGTGCCAAACCGCTGTTTTTTCACTGTTTTGATTCTGATAAAAATTTTAATAAAAAGTGATCAAAGCAATAACATTTCCCGGTAGAACTACAAAGTACACCCGGTCACGCAAAAAAAGACGCCCTATACATCCCCGTACACGCACGTATAAAAAAGTTACGGCTGTCGGAATATGGCGACTTTTCAAAAAAAAAATTTTAAACACAGTTTTGGATTTTTTCTAAGGGGTCAAAATGTAAATAAAACCATATAAATTTGGTATCCCCAGAATCGTAAGGAAACACAGAATACAGGGGACATGTCATTTTGGTTGCACAGTGAACGCCGTAAAACCAAAGCCCGTAAGAAAGTCGCAGAAATGCATTTTTTCTTAAAATCCACCCTATTCTGAATTTTTTCCCTGCTTCCCAATACATTATATAGAATAAATAATGGCGGCATCATGAAGAAAAATTTGTCCCGCAAAAATTAAGACCTAATATGGCTCTGGAAGCGGAGAAATAAAAAAGTTATGGGGTTTAGAGGGAGGGGAGTCAAAAATGAAAATCAAAAAATGCCATCGGCGGGAAAGGGTTAACGTCAAATACTTCTGTCCCAAAGTCACTATGTAAAGTTTCTCACAACACCGTATAGCAGCTCAAATACAAATTACCTTCAACATAAAAGTCTCACGTATTCTCTGAATTACAGCAAAAACAAGATACAAACTTACATTTCATATCCCATCCCTTATACACACTACGAAAACCTTACCCGCGCCTGTATATACCCACTGCTACAATCACCGCAGACGAAGTCGCGGGTACCAGCTAGTTGTATTATAATAACTCTATATTTCCTACCCACTGGCTAACATGGTACAAAGACAAACATTTTCTTTATACTATTTATGGTATTCATTCAATGTCATATCTATCTATCTATCTATCTATCTATCTATCTATCTATCATCTATGTATCTAACTATCTATCCTATTCATTCATCCGTCTCATGTTTATCTATCTATTCAATATGTATCTATCGATCTATCTTTAGAACTTCTTATTCCTTTAGGGCTCTTACATGTAAAACATTTTATCCGTCTTTATATTCGCTGTTTATCGGATTATACTATATACCACAAGCTATTTTAATACAAAATTCAGCCATGTTCTGTAATTTCCAAGAAAACTGAACAGAGTGTGTGCATTAACATTTTCTGAGTGTTTCAGAGAAAAGAAAGGAAATGTTTTAACCGCGGTATGTAAGTCATGAATGGAGTACACGGCACAAAGGGAAAATGGACCAGAAATAGAATGGCCTTAAGAATGGGAACTGAATGGTGACACTTATTACACACATACCAAACAGGAGAACAATCGGGTGCCCCTGGTCGTCACATATAACCCCCACTTGGAGACGCTGAGAAGAATCACACGCAAATTACATCTACTACTGCAAAAAAAGACTGTCTAAAATCCATATTTTCTGACCCCCCTCTCCTATGCTACAGACAGCCACCAATCCTCAGGAATATGGTTGTCAGCAGCTCACTGTCACCTCCAACTAACACAGGAACATTTCCATGCGGACAGAAAAGGTGCAAAACCTTCCCTCACATACTGACCACCGACAAGATAGAGATACCAAATTCTAACAGAGAATATAAAATCCCAGGTAAGTTCACCTGCAGCACACCTAATGTAGTGTATTTAATAACATGCACCAAATGTTCCACTAAAAATCTGTATGTTGGAGAGATGGGCCAGAAGCTCAGAATGCAGATTAACTCACATCGTCATACAATTAGAGAACAAAGAATGGACCTTCCCGTGTCAAAACATTTCTGCAATGAAGATCGTAATATCACCAATGACATGAAAATTTTGGTTTTAGGGGGAATTTTAAATCAAGGAAACAGAGACAGATTTATGAGTACAAGTTTATGATATTGTTTGACACTCTCGAGAAAGGGATGAATCTCTCACATGGGTTCATGGCATCCTACAGAAATCACTGAACTGAGACAGCCATAAAAGACACTCTGTGAACTGATAAGAACATTACAAGCTTATGAATTGTTTAGTTGTATAACCAATAACCTTCTTCCCCCCTCTCTCCTCGAATTCTATTCCTATGTGTCCCTCTTGTACATAAATATGCATCCTTCATAAATTGTTTTTAGATATACCTGAAGAAGAAGCCGAGAGCTTCGAAACGTTGTAATCTACCATCATTATTAGTTAGCCATTAAAAAAGGTATCAACTACTGACGACGCTCAAGTTTTTTATTTTTTTATATTTCCTACAATAAATAGATATGAAATAAATTAATATTATAGATAGGGAGATATGAAATAGAATGATGAATATGATAGGTGTTAAAATGAGAAATCAGAATATCAGAACATGCTAGCAAAACCCTTGGAAGCCTGCAATCCACAAAACAACCACAGGGTGGCCACATTTGTAGCATTTGACACATATAGCATATCACCTGGTGACACAATATCACAGAACATAAAATTGTGCTGAAAAGCTAACTTGTGACATGCATATCTGAACATCTCCAGCTAAGTGGAAGGTAAGGACTAACATTACATTAGGCCACAAATTTGATCATGTATAGACAACATGGTTTGTTACGCCCATCTGAGGTCACTATATAGAGGAAGACATTTCAATGGATGAAGGATAAGAGATACTAATCTAACATTGGCCCATGTATTATAATAAACAGACATTTGCAACCGGTTTCGGGTCTTGATAAACATATCCTCTAAATCTCAATGTCAAGTGAATCACTGCAGTTGGTAATACATTATCCCTACTCCTCCAATGTTTGCATCTCTATCTGTCCCGTATTAATGAACTGAAATAAAACAAGCAGATTCTTTCCATCCTTTCTGTAAACATTCTGCGGCAGAATCAATAGTGACAACATTTCATTAGCCAGCAACGCTGCTAACAGTTGGAGGTGGGCGGCGAGCGCTGAAATCCCAGGGGCTCTGGCTATGGAAATACACAAATATATGGTCCAGCAACCAAACCAATTAAAGGAACAAAAAAAGCATGTAGAAACACTAAATTTAGGAATTTTGTGCCAATTTTTCAAAAATGTTTATAAAAACATCCTGAACTTGAATGGTTGTAAAAATAGAATCTAGAATATTTTCTCTGTCCGGCTCATTCACTTTTACCCTGATAGATTTAATCTTTTTAAGCTTTTTTGCATTGAATATTTAATTGCTGAGATATTTAACTTTTAATCTGTATGCAAATGAGCTGTTTGGTGCACCCAGGGTGTGGCCACATCAGGCGGAGCAACTGTTTTCTTCTATGGTTGCTGCACCATCAGGACTTGTAAGTCAGGATGCTCCACTAGATTGGTCACGCCCTGGGGGTGCTAAGCAGCTCGATGTGGATTAAGAGTTGATTTTATTCTGGACGCAACATTGCAATTTGACGCAAACAATATAAGCAGTATAGAAGTGATTTTGATAGTGATAGAATCCCTTTAAGGCCAGGTCCCAATATGGTGTAAACAGTCCCTGCTAGATGGATGGTATTCTAGTGAACAACCCATTTAATGCAATGGAACTGCTCTTGCTTTGGATCATGCTGTGACTTCCTGCTGGGAGAGATGGAGGGGGAGCTTTATGTATACAAGACACGTTTTTGAAATTCTAGATGATATATAGTGATGATTTTACATGTCTATGACTTATTGACATTCATATTATATGCATGGAAATATTTTTAAGGTAGCGATGTGTTAATTTTAATTAGTCTTTGCTGGTACGTCAAGGGAGCAGCTAATTATAATGCTGTGTTAATATACTATTAATTTACTATATGTACGCTGCAATGTTGTACAAGGGTTTTATGTCTCACTGCATGTGTAATTGTGGTGTAGTCGCTATATACACAGGAGAATAACAATGCCAGTGCAGGATTAATATACTTGATATCTACATTGCACTATGGAGGTATAAACTGATCACAAGGTATAAGCTAATAGCAGGTGTATTATGTTACCTTGTGATATTTTATACTGTAGTTATTTCTTTTCACGTTGTTTGGATTAGTCTGGCTCATTCTTGTGCCTATATAATATTAGCGGAGTTACCAGATAATAGGACAGATGTCCTCATAGTAATAAAATATCTTTTGGGCATGTTTCAGGTGTTCAAGGTGTCACCAACAAGTTTATATAACATAGTTTTGGAGCAATGTCAGGTCAAGATAGGTGGAGACTCTAATGCAAAATGTTTTTGGAATGTTTTTGGAAAAACAATACCATATATGCCCAAGATTTTAATAATACTATATATTGCATACAATAATACCAGAATATAGATTTCAACATGATCCATGCAAGGCACAAAGGATGACCTCTACATAAGGAGCAGCCCAGCAGAGAAAGGCCAGAAGGTTGGAAGTAGTAGTAGCTGCAGTCATGGAGGATTTCTACCAGACCTTCTCTCCTCAGGGGTGGTGCAGTACAGAGGAAGTCTGCAGGGTGTATGTCAGGACCTCAAAGCTGTGGCCTTGATCTCAGGTCTGACATCATAATGTCAGATCTAAGGCCAGGGTCACTGCTTTGAGGTCTTTATAACAAGTACTCTCAGTCTCTTCTTGCATACATCCTGCAACCCAATGGAGGGAACCTGAGGCTGTGATCTCAACGATAGGATAAGGGAACTCAACTGTGGGCCACATGGTGGCTCAGTGGTTAGCACTGCAGCCTTGCAGCGCTTGAGTCCTCAGTTCGAATCCTGCCAAGGGCAAAAAAAACATCTGCAAGGAGTTTGTATGTTCTCCCCGTGTTTGTGTGGATTTCCATCCCATATTCCAAAGACATACTTATAGGGAAAAAATGTACATTGTGAGCCCTATGTGGGGCTCACAATCTACAAAAAAAAAAAAAAGGGAAATCAACCGACTCCTCCAGTCCCCATCCCATGCCACACCATGCTGAGGGGCCTGTGATGGAGCAGCCCAGCAGAGAAAGGCTAGAAGTCGTAGTAGCTGTAGTCATGGAGGATTCTACCAGACCTTCTTCTGCTCCTCAGGGATGGTGCAATACAGAGGAAGTCTGCAGGGTGTATGTCAGGATCTCAAAGCTGTGACGTGATGTAACTCAAGGGTAGTTCCCTTGAGCTGTGTGGTTGCGATTAGAAGGGCTCTGATAGTAAGCACAGGAGTGACTCAGGAGGTAGTTGGACCAGTGATGTAACTTTTCTGAAGAAACAGAAGAACTAATACAGCTTCCCGATGGGCATAGTGGCTTGGAGTTCCACTGTGGATGGCTGGTCCCAGACTTGGTACGAGGAATGCCCAGTTTTAAGATGGTACCTAGTACCGTTTTGTCTCCTTTCCAATAGATCTGTATTCTGCCTTACCCACAATGGCTATGGTGGCTAATGTAATTGAGTCCCAAGACTCCAAGCTGCCTGGATATTAGTGGGTCTTGGCTGGGAGTCTCTGGTAAACTAAACTTCTCCAAGAGGTCACTCCTGTCCCTTCAGAAGAGCTTTTGACAGCACGGGGTTGCATTGATGGTGTCTGGGCACTAACTATGAATAGAGCTTAACTCTTGCCCTAAGTTGCACGGTCTCTCAGTAGGGTGTCCACACTTCGCTACCAGGACTAAAACTAACTGGCAAACTATGGAGACGTTCATTCTCCATCCCTAAGTCCAAGCCAGAAGTCATGGGATGAAAAAGGGTTGCACCAGCTCCACAGTGGGTAACTCTTAAACAGTAGGAACAAAACGAAGGAAAAAAAATATACAGTATGAACAATACATTATATACAGTACAAACAAGGAAATAGAAATAACTCAACAAAATAAAACCAAACAGTTTAAGCAGTGTCCACTGGGATACTGCACACGCATTGTCTCAAGTTGAGCAGGGATTCCTCCCATCTCCTAAATGCAAAACACTGATTAAAGCTGGTAGGGTCTCCAGACTAACTAGGGACTCTGCTTACTCTATACTTCTCCCAAACTAGGGAGTGCTAACTTACCTCCTCCTTCTCCCTGAGGAAGGAAAAGACTCCTTGTCCCCCTACAACAGTGATGGAGGACCATTTAGAGATCGAGTGCCCAAACTGCAACCCAAAACCCACTAATTTATCACAAAGTGCTATGTGATAAAAATAGTGAAGGGCCCCCACACAGTACAATCTGCTCCACACTGGCTGATACACAGTACAATTTGCTCCACACTGGCTGATACACAGTACAATTTGCTCCACAGTGAGCTCCACACAGTGTAATCTGCTGCAAACTGGCCCCGCACAGTATAATCTGTGCCACAAATGGGTGCCCACAGAGAGGGCTCTGAGTGCCATAGGTTTGCCATCATGGCCCTAAACATTCAGAATGGTGTAAAGTATGTAAATTACTTACTTATAGCCCATTAATTTCATTGGGTTTCATGTGATATTCCATTTCCCTTGTGATGGCGCTGCAGGGAAAGTGAACACTGCATGAATGGCATATTCTGTAATGGTTTGTACATGTGTGTAAACAGATCAGTAATGTGCCGCTAGATTCTCAGAATACAGCAGACAGGTTGTTTATGAGAATTTCAAGTGCATCTCAAGTGCGCCTTATATTATTCTATACTGAGAGGTGCAAAATTTGATCTCATTATAAATCTACAGTAATAAAATTTGACTCTACTCAGATTGCTTTTGGGGAGGGGGAAGAGTCATTTGTGCCAAATGAGATGCTTGTTCTAAAGTGATATCTAAACATATTGACAGCCGTAAATTGTGCGCCGCATGGGGCCCGTAAACCTTGTACACCACTGCAAACATCTGAACCGTAAATGAAATTCTCCCATTTATATCCCTACAGGGCAAAAGACTAACCCCACTCAACTTCTCCTCAATGATCCAAATATCTCTTGTCTGCATAATATTTTCATCAATGATAAAGAAACATTCTGAAGTTGGTAATTTCCTTGGTTGGAGATGAAAAGGAATCAGAGAGTATAACAGGATAAGCGGAAATAATACTGACTGCCAAAATAGGACTGAAGTCTCCAGAAATCTAAGTACGTATGGCTGCTTATCAAGTGAGAACAGGCTAGGAGATGATAGAAACTGAGACTGTTGTGAGTGAGACCTGATTTTAATGGGGACCTGCCAGATCTCCTATCTGAGAGCAGCATATGGTAGGGGGTAGAGGGGAAAATACTGAACTCACAGATATATAGTTTTCTATGATTTGATTCAGTGTTTTCATGTTAAAAGTTATTTATATGTAATCAGGATAAATAAGGGCTGTGAGTCCTGCTACTTCCAACTACTCATTGAAAAAGCCTGTGAGTCCTGCTACCCCCAACTACTCGTAGAGAATGCCTGTGAGTCCTGCTACTCCCGACTACTCATAGAGAAAGCCTGTGAGTCCTGCTACCCCCGACTACTCATAGAGACAGTCTGTGAGTCCTGATACCCCCGACTACTCATAGAGAGAGCCTGTGAGTCCTGCTACCCCCAACTACTCGTAGAGAAAGCCTGTGAGTCCTGCTACTCCCGACTACTCATAGAGAAAGCCTGTGAGTCCTGCTACCCCCGACTACTCATAGAGACAGTCTGTGAGTCCTGATACCCCCGACTACTCATAGAGAGAGTCTGTGAGTCCTGCTACCCCCGACTACTCATAGAGAGAGTCTGTGAGTCCTGCTACCCCCGACTACTCATAGAGAGAGCCTGTGAGTCCTGCTACCCCCGACTACTCAAAGAGAAAGCCTGTGAGTCCTGCTACTCCCGACTACTCATAGAGAAAGCCTGTGAGTCCTGCTACCCCCGACTACTCATAGAGACAGTCTGTGAGTCCTGATACCCCCGACTACTCATAGAGAGAGTCTGTGAGTCCTGCTACCCCCGACTACTCATAGAGAGAGTCTGTGAGTCCTGCTACCCCCGACTACTCATAGAGAGAGCCTGTGAGTCCTGCTACCCCCGACTACTCAAAGAGAAAGCCTGTGAGTCCTGCTACCCCCGACTACTCATAGAGAAAACCTGTGAGTTCTGCTACCCCCGACTAATCATAGAGAAAGCCTGTGAGTCCTGCTACCCCCGACTACTCATAGAGACAGTCTGTGAGTCCTGATACCCCCGACTACTCATAGAGAGAGTCTGTGAGTCCTGCTACCCCCGACTACTCATAGAGAGAGTCTGTGAGTCCTGCTACCCCCGACTACTCATAGAGAGAGCCTGTGAGTCCTGCTACCCCCGACTACTCAAAGAGAAAGCCTGTGAGTCCTGCTACCCCCGACTACTCATAGAGAAAGCCTGTGAGTCCTGCTACCCCCGACTACTCATAGAGAAAGCCTGTGAGTCCTGCTACCCCCGACTACTCATAGAGAAAGCCTGTTAGTCCTGTTACTCCCAACTACTCATTGAGAAAGCCTGTGAGTCCTGCTACCCCCCACTACTCATAGAGAGAGCCTGTGAGTCCTGCTACCCCCGACTACTCATAGAGAGAGCCTGTGAGTCCTGCTACCCCCGACTACTCATAGAGAGAGCCCGTGAGTCCTGCTACCCCCAACTACTCACAGAGAAAGCCTGTGAGTCCTGCTACCCCCGACTACTCACAGAGAAAGCCTGTGAGTTCTGCTACTCCCAACTACTCATTGAGAAAGCCTGTGAGTTCTGCTACTCTCAACTACTCATTGAGAAAGCCTGTGAGTTCTGCTACTCCCAACTACTCATTGAGAAAGCCTGTGAGTCCTGCTACTACCAACTACTCATAGAGTAAGCCTGTGAGTCCTAAATCCCTCGCCCACTCAGAGACAATCTGTGAATCCTGCTTCCTCCACCCACTCATAGAGAAACCATGAACAATATAGCTATGGATGGTATTTTCTGTTTAGTGATCCCCGTCCATGATCCCCCTTCCCTCCCCTTTGCACTAGGCATAACAGAATGCATCAGTTTTGTAGAGTATCCCTTTAAATGTGGCATCGCATGACAACAATCACAGATAATTTATCTACATATTTAGCATTAAATAAGCTGTACTATGTATAAGGTATTGAGTTGTATTGTATATAAGGTAATGAGTTGTACTTTGTATAAGATCTTGAGTTGTACTGCATATAAAGTAATGAGTTGTACTTTGTATAAGGTAATGGGTTGCAGTGTATATAAATGAAAATGTTTTATAGTAAGAGAATTTAGACAGTAGAGGTGTCTGAGAATATTAAAATTCCCCACTGCTGCTGTAGAAGTCACCAGGAGAAAAGGCAAATGCTAACCTGTATGATGCTGATGTAAAAATAGGTTTCAGATCTGAACCCATATTAGGTAAGCAGGGCAAGGACTGGTCTCCAATCCAATTATGCCACATGCACATGGGCAGCTCAATAAACCTGTACTTCACCCTCCTCCTGATATCAGTGGGTGAGGGCAAGTAACTTTTGTGTCTAGTACAGTTAATAGGTAAACCTGGGCTGGTTTCACATAGGAGACTCCATAGACATCTGAGGTTGTTCAGTAAATCCCCTGAAATAGGGGTCCAGGTGTTGCGCCCCAAAGCATGGACAACCATCCACTTCTTATCCACTAGAAGACAATGACTGTTTTAGGACAGTCTGTGAGATGCAGCAGACTTGAGTGTAGCAGAGCTGAGTTCATCTTGATATCACAAATTGCTGATTATCTACAGCAGTCTAACTATTTCTAAGAGAAGGATCCCTTACTTAAAGAGAACCCTTCACTGCTTCAACTAATTCTAGTTCTTATATTCTTATTAATAGATGATGCTCCACTGATTCCAGCACCGTTGGAAATTTTTCTCTAGCCCTCACCATTCCTGAGTAACACGTACAGGTAGTTTTGTCGTCTGTAATACCAGGTGGGCAGTGTCAGGCAGGGGGTGTGATTCAGAGCTCCAATCAGAGGCAGCCAATGTTAGAGCTCAGAATCACGCCACTTGTCTGCCCCTGCCTGACACTGCCCACCAGACAGTACAGAGTCTAAATAGTTTAGCAGGGACTAAAACTAACAGCATTGGAATTAGTGGAGCAGCAGCTATTTAAGAGCTGGATTTGTTGCAGGTGGTGAAAGGTCCTGCTTAAAAAAAAATGACCAAATACTATGATCACACACTATGCCACATGTTAAAATCTTCTGATTAGTTGTAGGAACAGAAAAATGGACACAAACAGAGGCCGAGCCCCATTGACTATAATGAGCACATTGGGTATCTCTGGGTGTCTATTTCACTCAGTGATTTATGATGGATCTACACTGGACATACACCCAATGCAGAAGTGAACCCAACCTTGAAGCGTACCTCCAAATACAAAAATACTTCTCCTAATTGAATAGTACAGACAAATATAAGATACTTTGTAATATAGAAGGTAACTCACTATGATAAATGGAGAAGGAAACCTATTTCTTTAATAAGATATATTACAAAGTTTCTTATATTCACTTGCACTATTCATTTGTAAAAAGTTGTTTTATAATAGGTGGTATGCTTTACGGATAAGGGAACTACCCTGTTTCCTCGAAAATAAGACACCCCCCTTCACCTACCGCACCACCTACAACCGGCAGTCATGCCGGCACTCCGCTAAGGAAGCGCCGTCATGACTGCTGATTGTCCCTCGCTGCAGCCGCTGCATAAGACATCCCCCGAAAATAAGACAGGTCATATATTTCGGAAGAGAATTTAATATGACACTGTCTTATTTTCAGAGAAACAGGGTACTCCTAGGACATGGTGTACTCCTAGGGTTTAAACCATGACATGATGCATAAATCATAAACCCCACAACATCTATAGATGTATATGTAAGTTTAATAAAACTAGTAATTTAGGATTAAATGGATACCTAACAGCAGAGAGAGGATCAGTTATACAACCCAACCAAGCTGTAATGAGATGGATGAGAGGAAGTTCTGTTCATCTTCAGGCTTAATACGATATAGATGTACCCCCCACCCCGGTCATGTTTATCTCCAGATTCGCCGCTCCATGCAGATATTAAAAGGCTTCCTTTTATCTACCAGCTCTCGGCACAGTCTGTATTCTCTCCTATAATGCAGGTGTTGTTTTGCTGAAGAGCACTTAGCCTGCCTGGCAGAGGAGTCACTGACAAGGCTACGAGCTATCTGAAGATTTCATCTCCGCGGCCTGTGTATTTTATTACTTGCTATCTAGTTCAAATGCCCTGCTACATGGTGAACACGTATTTTGGGGGTGAAGGAGGGGTGACGTTTCGGTAAATTTTTGCTAAACTATTTACCGATGTAACAGAGCGGAATTTGTCCTATATTGAAGTAATACAAACTATTGCTATAAGGGTGTTAAGGTTCACAGACAAAGCGTACGTAAAACCAGGCGTAAAAGACAATGAACACGAAAAATGGCTGTAACACAAAGAGGGTCTGTGGGGCACAGACATGTTCTATTTTTTTGGCAGCTTTCCCAGGTGCCATGAGGGATCTGCATAAATGGGTGCCCCAGAGATGTAAGTCAGCATGGACTGTTTCAACCGTTTTTTCATGGCAGATCATGACTGTCCGAATAAAGCCTTACGCACTCTTCTAGAAGCTACTGTACCTTCACTAAATTCAAGAAAAGCAGCAAAACCCGTGTAGTGCTCTACAATACTCATAAACATAAAATGGAAGTTCCCGTGCTGATCTCGAGGACTATGGCTACGGGGAGTCGAGAGGATTGTTTGTGTACGCAGGCTTGTCTATATGATGGAGAAGTGTTCTTAGATTTCTATGGAGATATCCTGTGTCCTTAGGAATGTTAATGCTGACTATACCAGCAGTTTAGAGCTGTATGAGCCATGTAATCCCTCCAAAGAAAAATAATCTGGCGGGAAGTCAAAATGGCACCTGCTTGCCCCCTGCACCATTCATCACACTTGTTGTGTCCACCAGTCCTTCTCTATGTAGTATAATGGCCGGATCTTCTAGATCTTCTGGTATCAGTAAAGGTCTACTGACCAGGGTTCAATATCAGGTGAAAGTGCAAGCTGAACAGCAGCTGAACCCGACCAGTAGTTACCTGTTTTATTGGATTATAGGACTCATCTGACTATAAAACGGACCTAAGTTTAAGGCTAGAAAAGAATATTTCATTTTAATGGAGCAGCAGCTACTAATATACCGTATTTTTCGGACTATAAGACGCACCGGACCATAAGACGCACTAAGGTTTTAGAGGAGGAAAATAGGGAAAAAAAAAATTAAGGAAAAAAAATTGGTAAAATATTTAATAACCTAATAATATAATATTTTACCAATGTAAATAGAACCGGGGGCTTTCGGACACAGGGATACCAAATGTGTATGTGTTTCACAGTAATGTTTTTGTTTTATATGTATTCTAGGGATATGGGGGTGATTTGAACATATCTATCTATCTATCTATCTATCTATCTATCTATCTATCTGTCTGTCTGTCTGTCTGTCTGTCTGTCTGTCTGTCTATCTGTCTGTCTATCTATTCTATCTAATCTCATCCATGGATGGAAAGAGACACCCTGCAGTGAAGCTATGTAAGAAGAGAAAAAGGGGCGGGCCAGACGGGTGAAGGAGGTGTGGTTTTCTAAGCAAACTTGAAAACACACCTCTTTCACCTGTCTGGCTCGTCCCTCCTTCACTGCCTCTCAGATCTTGCTCTTGCAATGAAGCCACACAGGCAGGGGAGTAGGGGCGGGCCAGACGGGTGAAGGAGGCGTGGTTTCAAGCTTGCCGAGAAAACCACGCCTCCTCCTCCCGTTTGGCCCGCCCCTCCTTCCCTGTCTGTGTGGTTTCATTGCCGGAGCCAGATCTGAGAGGCAGTGAAGGAGGGGCGGGCCAGACGGGTGAAAGAGGCGTGGTTTTCTCGGCAAGCTTGAAACCACGCTTCCTTCACCTGTCTGGCCCGCCCCTACTTCCCTGCCTCTCATATCTCGCTCCTGCAAACACGCGACACAGACAGGGAAGGAGGGGCAGAGCAGGCAGGCACCGTGCTGCTCTCCTTTTCATTCGTACAGACGGGACACAGACGCTGCACACGCTGCATTCGGACTATAAGACGCACACACATTTTCCTCCCATATTGGGAGGAAAAAAAGTGCGTCTTATAGTCCGAAAAATACGGTATGTAAAGAGATGGACTTGTTGGAGGCGGTGAAAGGTTCTCTTTAGGCAGAAGCCACCTCAGGTTCCGCACCAAAAAACGGATACCCGCGACTGAATGCCGGTGCACTGCACCGGCCTCCAGTCACGCAGTGTGCTCCAGATTAGGCCCAATGAATAGGGCTAGTCGGGAGCAGGGAGTGTCTTCAGGCCAAATCGCGAGGCAAAATGGCCTGAGGAATGAGCACCTTGCTTCTTTTTCCAGGAGCCAAAACAAACCGGCTCCCAAAGTGTAAACTACCCCCCCCCCCTTCCAGGCTCGCTCCCGTGCACTTAGCCCCGCCTCCCTCCCCCCTGAGAGCAGCAGATACATCACTTGACTTTTGACCAGATAAGTCAAGGGATGTGTCAACAACGAATTGAATAAAGTAAGATAGTGGACAAACAAAGCAGTTTTGCTGAAGCAGTGTATTTAGGAAAAGTCTTACATCCACATTAACAAGCAGTATAGATAGGATCCTTGTGATGGGACAACACCTTTAATGTTTTTTTTATTTTTTTCACCTCCCCTGGGCCTCCACCTATTATATTCTTGGGACTGAAGATAAGATGATTCTCTGTTTGTTTAGTTTCATAAAAACAAACAATTTGGAATATTGGGGTCAACCCCCGGCGGGATACAAAGCAACTCACTTGTGTCAACTACTAAGGGCTCGTTCACATCTGCGCCCGGCACTCCGTTCTGCAGGTTTCCGTTTCCTGCATAAAACAGAGCAGGAGACAGAAACCTGCAGGAGTCTTTCTCACCCATTCAAATGAATGGGTGAGAAAGCTGTCCGGCCGTGAGCGGCAGTGAGCGTTTTATGCTCTCCGCCGCGAAACCGGGTTTTTTAATCCAGACACAGAGTCGGACATGCAGTACTCTTTGTCCGGATTTAAAAAACGGTTTCACGGCGGAGAGCATAAAACGCTCACGGCCGGACACGGTCTGTGCTTTCCGTCTTCTTGCATGCAGAAGACGGAAAGCACAGAATGGAGACCAGAACGCAGGTGTGAACCTAGCATCAGACAGTATTGGATCATAGGTAACTTATTTTGCTTGCCGTCTTTAATCTGCCAGTTTTCTGCAGCCTATTTGGAAATTGCTTAAATTCCATTACTTGGGAATTGCTTAAGCAGCAATTCCATTACACTGCCCTGCACTCTGTACGTGGAGGAGACAGCTCAAGGCAAGACGGAGAGACAGCTCATACAAGGAGGAGGTCAGCTTGTTGTTGGAGGGCTGCTTCGAAGAGGAAAAGCTGAGAGAGCCATAGGATCTTCTTGCAGCGAGGAGAGGGACATCTAAGCCTGAGTGAACATCTGGTGTTCGGCAAAGCGTGTCATTCATAACTGCAACCTAGGAGGCCTGCACAAGTTACTCTTCAACATCCCACTGTGAGAGTTGTCTTTGTCGAGACCTGCTGTAGCGGAACTTCTGCAGTACAGAGTCTGTGTTCCTTCTCCATTGATGTAGCTCCAGGACTTGTAGGGGGTGAAGTATCTGGCGGCAGCTCCATGAGGGCAGGACAGGGGAGCAATTCATCAGCCACCTACTGTATGACTACTATACTGCCACCCCATATCTTTTCCGTACTGCCACCCCACCCCAGTGCCAGTGGCTATGTGCCGTAAGCCCTGACAAAGGATATCCACCATTTTTTTTTTTTTACAGTGTACTCCTGGGTATCCATGGATGTACAGTATATTACATATACTGTATACTACAATTGTGTTTGTTATTGCTCTGTAAATGTATATTTTCTCTCTCTGCTGAGTGGGCAGGCTCCTCATGGGTGGAGCTACAGGGCGGTGCTGGAGGTTTGGATTGTAAAGTATCCTTACAATCTGACAAACATTTAGGGTAGCCTACAGTCTAATAGAAGTCAGAAAACATGCTGCTATGTTTATTGACACAAGCTTCTACTAATGGAAGCGTATTAGAGAGTTGCCAAAAATGCAGGATCAGCAGAAACCATCCAATAAGACCCGAACCTTACCAAAACACAAAACTAGAGCACTACATGTAATAATCATCACGCGGCACACCACAGGTTTTTCCATGTACAATAATATCACAATGTTGGATGATGGGAAATAGATCATTGATGATGATAGATAAACCGCAATAGAGTCATAGTAATAGTGAATAGCCTGAGTCAGGGAAAACATAACCTGCTCATCTCTCTCCTTAATAGATATGAAGCAATAGATAACAAGTCATGCTCCTAAGATACATAAAACCAGTTCAAGTATGAAAAGTATTACATTTCTTAAAAAAAAAAAAAAAAAAATCGACATAATCCCATGTTAGACATATAGAGAGATTATACATAGATATATAGATAAGAGATAATAGATACAGTAGATAGTTTGTTGGATATCAGATAGATCTGTATGAGATAATATAAAGTAGAGAGAAAGATAGATAGATAAATAGATAGATAGTACATAGATAGATAGATAGATAGATAGATAGATAGATAGATAGATAGTACATAGATAGAGAGATAGATAGATAGCTATGTAGATAGATAGATAGATAGATAGATAGATAGATAGTACATAGAGAGATAGATAGATAGATAGATAGTACATAGATAGATAGATAGATAGATAGATAGATAGATAGATAGATAGATAGTACATAGATGGAGAGATAGATAGATAGTACATAGATAGAGAGATAGATAGATAGATAGATAGTACATAGATAGATAGATAGATAGATAGATAGATATGTAGATAGATAGTACATAGATAGATAGATAGATAGATAGATAGATATGTAGATAGATAGTACATAGATAGATAGATAGATAGATAGATAGATAGATAGTACATAGATGGAGAGATAGATAGATAGCTATGTAGATAGATAGATAGATAGTACATAGATGGAGAGATAGATAGATAGATAGATAGATAGATAGATATGTAGATAGATAGTACATAGATAGAGATAGATAGATAGATAGATAGATAGATAGATAGATATGTAGATAGATAGTACATAGATAGAGATAGATAGATAGATAGATAGATAGATAGATAGATAGATAGATATGTAGATAGATAGATAGATGATAGATAGATAGATAGATAGATAGATAGATAGATAGATAGATAGATAGGAGAGATACATTATGTGTTGGATAGATAGTTATTAAGTACATAGATATGAAACACATAGATACATATGAGAATCGGAGATATTAAGTAGATGGATGGCTAGATGATGATATTAATAGATAGATATTAGATGGATGGATGGATGATTACATTATGTGCTGGATAAATAGTTAAGTAGATAGATGGATAAATGATTAGATTAATAGATAGATAGATAGATAGATAGATAGATAGATAGATAGATAGATAGATAGATAGACAGATCTGTGAAATACTGTTTCAATGAGCAGGTAATAAATCTCCCAGAAGCCTCTGCTAGTCCCACTGTATGCCGCTTTGTCTATGAGAAATATAGGTTACATTACCCAGGACCAGTGGTACTCCAGGCCCAGTGGTATGCCCGCTAGTGTCAGTCTTTTCTCCTCTAGGTGGTCTTCTGGGAGACTGTCCTGCCTCCCTTTCTCAGGGTGGTCTTTAGATAAATCTTCTATAGGGTTAACATCCATTCTGGGTGGGCTACAATCTCCCCAGTTTTTTGCTCTGAAGTAGCATTCTGCACTGCAGGAATTGACAATGAAGACTCGGGGTAAACGTATTTACGCTGATCCTGTTTGCTTGCTAATTTTACCTGCACAAGTTCTTGGAATGGCAGCTAACATAGAAATCTGAGACAGACGGCTAGCACACTCTTTCCTTACAACTGACTTTTAAAATATTCCACTTCACTAACCGGCTCGAGTTCATACACAAAGGCCGGGCTGGAGAACACAACTGACTAGATATTCCACGTTGACTTTCTGTAGATCTTACTTTATGGAGCTGCCATTCAGTCTTGTATATTAGACTCACATATAAAGTCCAAATCCCTATAGCTTCTCCAAACTGCCCAGGTTAGCTTGGACTTGGATCACAGTGTCAGACACACAGTCCTGGGCTCTCACATACTGAGGGCGGGTTGTCAGGTAGTCTAGGATCCAGTTGGACAGGTGATGGTCCACACCACCAAGGTTCAGCTTCTCCCTCAGTAGCCCTGGCTGAATGGTGTTGAATGCACTGGAGAAATCAAAGAAAATTATTCTCACAGTGTTCCCGGGTTTCTCCAGGTGAGAGAGCTCACATGAACGTGTATGTACTTATTATTATTGTTTATTTATATAGCACCATTAGTTCCATAGTACTGTACATTATTATATTAATCCCATGGAGATATACATTATTATTTTAATTCCATGGTGCTGTACATTATTATTTTAATTCCATGGTGCTGTACATTATTATATTAATCCCATGGAGATATACATTATTATTTTAATTCCATGGTGCTGTACATTATTATATTAATTCCATGGTGCTGTAAATTATTATATGAATCCCATGGTGCTGTACATTACTATATTAATTCCATGGTGCTGTACATTATTATATTAATTCCATGGTGCTTTACATTTGAGGGTTTACATACAGTACATAAAATATACAAACAAATATAATACTAACAATGACCGACTGGCACAGTGGGGTAGAGGGCCCTGCCAACAAGGGCTTACAATCTATGAGAGAAGGGGGTAGAGACAGCAGGAGAGGGGAGAGACAGTTCAGATGGCAGTGCGGTGATAGTGTTATTGGAGGTTGTAGGCCTTCCTAAATAGGGGAGTCTTTAGGGCAGGGGTCTCAAACTCGCTGCCCGCGGGCCAAATGCGGCCCTCAGGACAATAGTTTGCGGCCCCTGGCCCCCTTCCTGACATCCTCCGTAATAGTACGGCGCATGCCGGGTGTGTAACTATGGCGTCCGGCAGCAGTAGACAACCGGCGCTTATGTAAAGCCTTGTAAAGGCTCCCGGCCGGTCTGCAGTCTTTTTCTTTTGCAGGCTGGTCTATGCAGCCTGCAAAAGACATGATGATTTTTTGCAATGCATTAGCATTGTAATGCATTGCATTAGTGATCAGACCCCCTGGGGTTCAACACCCCTAGGGGGTCTAATAAATGCAAAAAAAAGTAAAAAAAAAATATAAATTTTTTTAAAAAGTATTAAGAATTCAAATCTCCCCCCTTTTCCTAGAACACCATATAAAAGTAGTTAAATACTGTGAAACACATACATGTTAGGTATCGCTGTGTCCAAAATCGCCCGCTCTACAAATCTATAAAAATATTTTTCCTGTACGGTAAACGCTGTAGTGGGAAAAAAAGTCAAAAGAGCCAATTCGCCATTTTTTCACTCTTTTGCCTCTGATAAAAATTTGAATGAAAAATGATCAAAGCAAAAGCAATTTCCCAAACTGGTAGAATTAAAATGTACACCCGGCCCCGCAAAAAGAGACACCCTATACATTCCCGTATATGGAAGTATAAAAAAGTTACGGGTGTCAGAATATGACTTTTAGAACAAAAACAATTGGGTAAAACCTGATGCGGCCCAGCCTCACCCAGACTCTACCTCCAGCGGCCCCGGGGTAAATTGAGTTTGAGACCCCTGCTTTAGGGCCTTCTTGAAGCCTGTGATTGTGGGAATCAGTCTTATGTGTCTTGGTAAGGAGTTCCAGAGTATGGAGGATCCACGAGAGAAATCTTGGAGGCGGTTGTGTGAGGAGCGGATGAGAGCAGAGCGGAGTAGGAGGTCATTGGAGGATCTGAGGTTACGTGTGGGCAGGTAGCGGGAGATTAGGTCAGAGATATATGGAGGGGACAGGGTGTGGATGGCTTTGTATGTTAACGTTAGTAACTTGAACTCTATTTGCTGGGCAACGGGTAGCCAGTGGAGGGACTGGCAGAGGGGAGTGGCCGATGAAGAACGGGCGGAGAGGTTGATTAAGCGAGCAGCACAGTTTAAGGTGGACTGGAGGGGGGCGAGAGTATTCTCTGGGAGGCCATGGAGAAGGGTGTTACAGATATCTAAGTTGTAGTTTATGAGGGCATGGACTAGCATATTTGTAGTTTCAGGAGTGAGGAAGGAGCAGATACGATGGATGTTCTTGAGTTGGAGGTGGAAGGAAGTGTTGAGTGTTTAGGCATGTGACTTGAAGGATAGGTCAGAGTCCAAGGTCATCCCAAGTCAATGGACCCATGGGACAGGGGTAATTGTAGTTCCATTAATTACATTCATAAATATCAATATCAAGGCTGGTGCACTCCTAAAGGTGCCTGGAAAGTGTCGGATGGTGGTAGTATTGTTCCCCCAAGGCACATCCTAATGCCAAGACTCTCTGAGACTGATGGTGGATGGAATGCCTGTAATGGTAATTGCAGAAATGGGACTCAGGAGAAAGGGTTATAAATGTAATAACTCATGGTTTACAGATGAAGAACAGTTTAGAGCACAACAGCTTCTTCCAGATATTCTAGGTAAAGGCATTAAAAGTATCCACTGAGGCTCGGACTGAGCAATAAGATGGTATTTCCCAGTGGCAGTCAGTGTCTCCCTGGCTAGAGAAGTCTTCCTCTTTAACAGACTGCTGAATTCTCTAAATTCAAACATGTCTACCATGCCCTGGCTGATGGGGGCAGATTCACAAAGGGTTGTTCTGTCTCAGAGTTGGCCATGGACAGTAGAGTGATAGGCTGCTATGGGGTCCACGACTGTAGGGAGCTCGATTGGCCCCTTGTTGTTTTTTTTAATAGGCAGTTACCTTTGTAATCCAGCAGTTACTCTATGGTGGCCACTAAATGGGGCACTTCATGGGGACCATTAAAGGACAATATACTGTATGGAAAGCCAACATAGGGACATTTACTATTTGCAGGCCTGTAAAGGAGATAGCATACTGTATGGGGGCCACTTAGGAGGCAATATATTGTGTTGATGCCAATAAAGGGGACATTATGCCTTGAGTGGGCTAATAAAGTGGACGATACACTATGTGGGTGATCAGTAAGGGAGGCATTATACTGTGTCGGAAGCCACTAAAGGGGGCTTTATACCAGGTAGGGGTCAGTAAAGGGAGCTTTATACTGTGTGGGGACCAGTAAAGGGGTATTATAACATGTAGGCACCAGTGAATGGGAACACTATAATGTATGAGGATCAGTAAGGGGCTTTATAACATGTGGGTGTAGTAATGGGGGCATTATATCATAGGGGTGCCAGTAAAAAGAGCATTGTACCATTTGGGCACCAGTAAAGTGGGATTAATATGATGTAGGAGCCATTATACTGTATGGGGGCTGGCAGACCCAGCCAAACCTTTGCTACAGTACCCAGTATTTCCTAGTTGGGACCCTAGATATATACCATGTAATAGGATATGCCTCACACATATCCACACAACCAATGTGAATATACGCAGAATTATTATGGTCCAGTTAGGTCCCTATTTCTGCAGATTTTGTTGGGTAGTTTTGCCTCTTGTAACACTATGGATAATGGCTAATATTCCACATTGGCGTTCTCACAGCGGTGTCCAGTTATATAACACCGGACGTGCTGGTCTCCTGTGCTTGATAGGCAGCCATAGCAGCTGAAATTCTCAAGCAAGGCACTAAGCCAACCAAACACTTGGCATCCATGTGTTTTGTCCTCTCAGTTCCTTGTCAACAGATCTCGGACTGCGAATACCAAGACAGTAAAGTAAATGCGCACATGAGACGGGGTAAGAAATGTACCCGGCGTCCAGGGCTGTGTATCAGGGTGCAATAATGACTTTTTATCATGGGATTTGTTTTGGGATTTTTGGGTTTCCTGGTGTGTCTGAGATCACGACTGTATCTGGTGGTGTCACGCTGCTGGCACATAGCTGGGTACATAGTATAATCAGATTTTATAGTCCTGACCTCTAAACCATCTGATTCCTAAATCAAGTAACTTCATCAAAAAGCTTAAAGGGAATCTGTCACATTAAATATGGTGTCTGATCATGTTATAGGGCAGGAGGAGCTGAGCGTTATCTGGGGAAAAGATTCAGTATAACATTAGTATTGTATTCATATAAATCCCTGCTTGTGCTATGCATGGAGTCCGGTGGGCGGTCCTAATATGTGATTGACTACGTTCGCATCGGCGCCCACAGGACTTTAGTTATAGCACTAGCCAAATAATTGGTGCAAAGAGGTGAAAAATTCCATGGATTGAGTTCAGCAACTACAGTTTTTGAGAAAACCTCCATTAGTGGTATTATTGCATATAATTACATAATACATAGTAAGGGAGCAGCTATATAGGGTGCAGACAGGAGCATAACTAGCAAAGACTGGGCCCCATAGCAAATGCTTGACTTGGGTCCCCCCTTCATGGCATAGCACCCTCTTTCCTGGCCCCCAAACAGTATAACACCCCATTTACACACACTATAATGCCCCAAAGTGGCCTCCAGACAGTATAATGTCCCATAGTGGCCCCTCCAGACAATATAGTATACATTAATGGCCCCTCCATATACAGTAGTATAATGTCCCTTAGTGGCCCCTCCATATAGTATAATGTCCCTTAGTGTCCCATCCATTGTGGTTCCTCCACAAAGTATAATGTACCATATCGACGGTTCCACACAGTATTATTATTATTTTTGTCCTATCAGTATGTCTTTTGTAGAATGGTAGGAAATCCACGCAAAGACAGTGAGAACATACAAACTGCTTGCAGATGTTGTTCCTGGCGGGATTCAAACTTAGGACTCCAGCGCTGCAAGGCCGCAGTACTAAACACTGAGCCACCATGTTGCCCTTCTCCACACAGTATTATGTCACATAGTGGCCCCCCACACAGTATTATGTCCCATCGGGGCCCCTATGGTGTTCATTGCAAATACTGCAAAAGTATTTTCGACCGAACCCAAAATTTTTAGGATACACCAGCCACAAACTATTATATTCTGCCGTCTTTTCAGCCCCTAGAGTATAATCGAAGGCACAGGGGAGGTGACAAATCTAAAAAACAGTGATACTCGCCTCTCCTGGGCTCCTGCAAGACTCCCTGCTGTTTTCAGCCCTCTTCAATGACTTAACAGACGCTGGCCCGACCCACATGACATCATCACTACAGAAGCCTGAAAACAGCATAAAGTTGCACTAGGCCCAGGAGAGGTGAGTAACGCTGGTTTTTATGTTATCTCATCTCCCCTGTGCTTCCAAGCCTTTTACCCTGGGTTCTGTAGAGACCCCAGAGTATAACAGGATATGTTGGGGTTCACCCAACAAATACTCTTGACCCAGGACTGTGGCCTTACATACTGATACCCGCTCCTGCTCACGGCCGCCTCCACTTGAACCCCTTCTACCCTCCAGGGGCCCCATCTGTCCCCTATTATATAGTTGCGATTTACGGGACCCCCTGGAGGGCAAAAGGGGTAGTGGAGGTGGCTGTGAGCAGAAACGGGAATTGGTAAGTAAATAGGGCCCTTTACCACTACGGCTGCTATGGCGCAACGTGTGCCACTGGATGCAGAGATAGCAGTAGCTACCAGGCCCTGGAGCCTCTATGGGGATGTTCACTCAGGGAAAATTGTCCTAGTTGATAAACTTAGTTTCAATATTTTTTTCTTAGGAATGTAAAGCTGAATATTTCCACTTGACCAAATTCACCGTCAAATTCTGCAGCGTAATTTCCAAATTTTATGAGAGCCAGGCAGAAATTTTCACTTCACTTCGCCTGCATCCCAACGATCTACAATGGAGGATGGTTTCAGGCAGAATTTGAAGCTGATTTTGTGCGGAACCGCCTTAAATTCAGCTGTATGAATACACTCTTGGGCCCAGGCCTCTCTACAACATACACCAGTATCATAATGTATTTTGGTCAACGAAATAAGATGTCTGCTTATGTACTTAATAATAAATTGCTGAGTAAGACTGTCAAAGACTTGAGGATTTTGGTGGACAGCAAGCTTACCTTTAGTGACCAGTGCCAGGAAGCTGCTGCCAAGGCAAGTAAAATTATGGGATGCATCAAAAGAGGTCTAGATTCTCATGACAAGGACATAGTTATGCCTCTATACAAATCACTGGTACGGCCACACTTAGAATATTGTGCACAATTTTGGGCCCCGATATAGAAGAAAGACTTAAGTGAACTTGAAAAAGTGCAAAGACGGCCAACCAAAATGATTAGGGGAATGGGTGGACTGGAGTACAATGATAGATTAAGAAACTTGGGATTATTCAGTTTAGAGAAAAGACGTCTACGGGGAGATCTAATAACAATGTACAAATACATGAATAATATACAAATAAAGAAGACAATACAAAGAACTTTCTAAGGATCTTTTTACTCCTAAGCCAGTGACAGTGACAAGAGGACGTCCACTACGTCTGGAGGAGAGAAGGTTTCACTAGAAACATAGAAGGGGATTCTTCACAGTAAGAACAGCGAGGCTCTGGAAGTCTCTGCCCCAGGAAATGGTGATGGCGGATTCACTGAACAAGTTCAAAGAGGGCCTGGATGTCTTTCTTGAAGAGAACAGTATTACGGGTTATGGATTCTAGATTATAAGGACACGTTGATCCAGGGTTTTTATACTGACTACCAGATTGGAGTCGGGAAGGAATTTTTTCCCCTGAAATAGGGCAATTGGCATGAGCCTCATGGGGTTTTTGCCTTCCCCTGGATCAACACTGTAGGGATTGTAGGGTTATAGGTTGGACTTGATGGACTGATGTCTTCATCCAACTTCATCTACTTTGTAGTAAGTGGGAGCCCTAGTACAGATTTTTCATTGAAACCTATGAGCTTCAAATTACATCTCTGTTTTGAGCGTCCACAAAGCCACAATGTACTGTATACATCCATTATGCATGGAAAACTATTTGTAGAAATGTCTTCCTATCTATATTTTTGCTTTTAAAAAAAAAATCCACAGAGTGTTACCCCGGTATCTCCTTCCTTCCCATGGCTTTCAAAACTGTCAGAATTCTGTGAATTGTATCCACTTGTGTAATATATGAGGTCTAACCCTTGACAGCTGCTAGATGTCTGAAAGTATATCTAACTGCCATATAAGCATCAGAAAACTATCCCAGGGACCTTCATAGTCATCAATAAAGATTTTACTTTTTCATGATCTTTGTTACAGTTGTCTGCTTTTTGAGATATTATGAGCAACTGTATGTTATAATGATATATAATAAAACCGCTTTCAGACAACCACCCAAAATTGTCCGAGAAACAGTTCTTCAAGGAAGCTAGCTAGTGTGGAAAACTGAAGAGCCCACAGAGAAAATGGGGTCTTCACAGAAATATACAGTACTATGTATAGATAGATGCAAATATTTGTCTCCTTATAAATAGTGCTCCCTAGTCAGTTAGTGCCCCCTTATAGCCTTATAGATAATGTTCCTTTATCAGTTAGTGCCCCCTTATAAACAATAGCGCTGCCTTATAAATACTGCCCCCTATAGTCCCAATCAACAATACCATCAGCTTATACAATCTCCTTATCAATAATAATGCTGCCTTATAAATGAGTGTCCCCCAATCAATAATATTGCCCCCTTATCAGCAATTGTCCTCCTTTATCAGTTTGTTCCCTTATAAACTATAGTGCCCATTATTAGTAACAGGCCCCCTTATTAATAATAGCACCCCTTTATCAGTCAGTGCCCTCTAAAACATAACTGTGCTCCTTATTAATAATAACTTCCTCCCACTTATAAATAGCCCCCCTTATAAATAATAGTGCTCATTCAGTGCCCCCCATATAAATAATAGTGACCCTATTTGTCACTGGGAAATAATAAACCTTATACTTATAATCAGGGCCGGTGTCAGCACACGGCATAGTCGGGCAAGCGCCGGGGCCCACAGAGCCTCTGGGGGGCCCCCAGCATTTGCCCGCCCCAGCGTCCGTCCTCCTTTATTTAGGTGGGAATGTTACTCACCCAGCTCTTTGGGGCTCTATCTGGTCGGGATCCCTGTCAGTTTGTGATATGCACGAGCTGACTTTTTCCCATAGGAATGCATTGACCAGCGTTGATACATACAAAGTACAGCATTCGGCCAATCAATGTTGGTTCTGCCGGAGGCTCGTCTGTGAGGAGGCAGAGTCTAAGATTGGACCAGAATGGAGACTGCTGTGGACCGATCTTAGAGTCCGCCTCCACTGGTAGAACCAGCATTGATTGGCCGAATGCTGTACTCTGTATCGCAATTGCCCAATCAACGCTGGTCAATGCATTCCTATGCCGAGATGTAGCAGTGCTGGCCGTGCGCTCAGCTCGTCTACACCAGAGATGCAGCCAAGCTGAGCGCACGGCCTGCACTGCTACAATGGAGATGTGAACCCTGCTGCACACTCATCTCTGCTGCATCAGAGATGTAGCTGAGCTGAGTGTGTGTGCTGAACCCTGCTGCAGACTCAGCTCTGTTGAGATGCAGCAGAGCTGAGTGTGCAGCAGGGTTCAGCGCACACTCAGCTCTGCTACACCTCTGATGCAGCAAAGCTGAGTGTACAGCAGGATTCAGCGCACACTCATCTCTGCTACATCTCGGCATAGGAATGCATTGACCAGCGTTGATTGGCCGAATGCCATACAAAGTACAGCATTGGGCCAATCAACACTGGTTCTGCCAAAGGAGGCAGAGTCTAAGATCGGTCCACAGCAGTCTCCATTCTGGTCCGATCTTAGACTCCAACTCCTCCCAGACGAGCCTCCGGCAGAACCAGCGTTGATTGGCCGAATGCTATACTCTGTATGGCATTCGGCCAATCAATGCTGGTCAATGCATTCCTATGGGAAAAAGTCAGCTCTCGCAGATCACAAGCTGACAGGGATCCCGACGTAATACAGTGACTTGGGTGTGTTAGATGCCCCCAGACATGCTTCCCCTTCTGTCCCAGTTGCATTCCAGGGTGTTGGCATCATTTCCTGGGGTGTGATAGTGGACTTGATGACTCTCCTGAGTCGAATGGTGGGATCCCCTGAAACGAGCATTTTTCCCCATAGACTATAATGGGGATCGATATTCGTTCAAATAGTTGAATATTGAGGGGCTATTCGAAACGAATATCGAATATTTCACTGTTTGTTCATCTCTAGATATTTATAGGTTTTCTATCTTCACAATAAGCATGTAATTCTCAGATTGTGGATGCAGGATACACAACCACACAGATCTTCACTTTCTCATTGGCAGCAGTTTTGCTCTCTGGGGCATTTTGACTGAAGTATCCAGTGGAGCAGCGTTATAAGCCAGATGCCTGGTGGCGACGGGGTCAACATTACTGGATGAATCTGCTGCGAGCACGATTTCTGTTTTTGTGCTTAGTTCTCTGAACTGGATGTTTATTAAAGGAACACTAAATCTAGGAATGAAAACTAAAAATAACCTGCAAAAAGATATCCACAGTGTTGGGTTCCATTCACACAGAGTAAACGCGCGCTTATTTTGGCACAATACACGTGTAAACAATACACATGTAAATATAAGACTCCCATTGACTTCAATGACATTTTTTACACGTGTAAAAAAACACGCCAGAATACGCAAAGTGTTTTTTGACACTTTTTTTTACACATGTAAAAAATGTCATTGAAGTCAATGGGAGTCTTATATTTACATGTGTATCTTGCCAAAATGAGCACGCGTTTAGTCCGTGTGAATGGACCCTAGTCAGTCTGCAGGATTTTCAGGAGATCCAAAAATAAGCAATGACTAGTGGTCACCGAATGGTGGAGCTTAGAGCGTCTGGTCTCCAAAAACAGACAGAACAGCGAGGGAGGGCTCCTGCTCCAGTGAGTAGCCTTACAGACAGAGACAAGTAAGAGCATAGGTGAGGAACCGATCTTGAGATTTCAGGACTGATTTTAGAATCCGATTTCCGATCATTTTCCAGCCGATCCCGATCGTGAAATTTGCTCGATCGCCTATCGGGATCCGATCTTTTCTGATCCCGATTGCTCAACCCTAGGAAACAGATGATCTTTTGGTCACGTATAAACTGACTCTTTATTCATTTCTCTTTCGATTGTTATTGGTTGGGAAGACATTTAGTCATACCTTCCAACCGTCCCAATTTCCGCGGGACATTCACAAATTCGGTGTCCTGTCGCGCGGTCCCGGTAGGTGGGAGGTATGTCCCGATGTCAACTCATCGGCGTCCTCTGGACGCCGATGAGATGAACACATACGCGAGTAAAGCAGGAGCTGTCCCAGCTCAGCTCCTGCCTTACTGCTGCGCTTTGGCATGTGTAGGCGCGACGTGATGACGTCACATCGGGCCTACAACTATGTGAGTGGAGTGAGAGAGTGGAGAGAGCGGTGGGGGAGTGTTTAAAGGTAAGTATTTGAGTTAAACATTGAGGGGAACGTAATGTAACTGTATGAAACTGGGGGCACATGGGGGGGAAAACGACATCACATTGGGGAAGATGAAGGGGGGGAGAACGGCATGACACTAGGGCAGATGAAGGGGGGGGACATGAATCTGGGGGCAGAGATGAGGGGACATGAATCTGGGGGCAGAGATGGGGGGATATGAATCTGGGGGTAGAGATGGGGGACATGAATCTGGGGGCAGTGATGGGGGGACATGAATCTGGGGGCAGAGATGGAGGGGACATGAATCTGGGGGCAGAGATGGGGGGACATGAATCTGGGGGCAGAGATGGGGGGACATGAATCTGGGGGCAGAGATGGAGGGGGGACATAAAACTGGAGGCAGATAAAGGGGGTTATATGAAACTGGGGGAGAGATGGGGGGGAATATAATTTACAGGTGACTATAGGAGGATTATAATGTGTGGGGGCACATGAAAAATGAATAAGATTGGGCGGAGTCAACATAAAAGTGTGCGGAGCTAAGTTTGCCACGGCGCGCACCGCATATTTTGTCCCTCTTTTGGCTCTTCAAAAGTTGGGAGGTATGCATTTAGTACCTGACAGACTACCAGTGAATGGATGTGCCAGGTCCTTTTTTTAGATCTCCTGCCCATGGGCAAATGTGGTATGGAAAATTTGAGATACATATATAAGGCCTACAGAGAGTGACAATGCCAAGGGGGTAATGGGTACCACAAGTGGCATTGCTAGCTGTCAATGGTACCTGTCTCCTCAGATAAAAATCAATGGTCCAGTCTCCACTTTTTAGTCTTGCAAGCTATCACTTACCTTAGACCTGTTAGGAACACACTAGACATGAGCGATCCTTGAGAGATTTATTTTGTGAATATTCGCTAGGTTCACCTGTCTGTTTCGCTTCCTTCAGTCCAAAATGGAAGTGAGATCAAGAAAACAAAACAAACGGGACTCGATGCTCATCATGTAAGTTTATTAACACATTTAAAATACCAAAGATGAACATCAAGAAAAATGAGGTCAGACTGAGGGTAGGAATAGTCCACTAGTTTTGGAAGGCAAGACCTGGCCATGGTAGGTGAGCCCCAACCCGCATGTTATTTTTTCATATGGTGTATAATTATTACGTGGTACTACTCTTTTTTTTTTTTTTTGTAGCCCCATATGGGGCTCACAATGAACTTTTTTTCCCCTATGTTAAATATTATATATTTACAATATTCTCTAGCAGACATGGGGTTAACACTCTACTGACATCATAGTCTTATATTTTGGGTGCATGGGTGCGGTTAGAGTAGACCATTTTAGAAATCTCCTTACATAGCTACAAGATGGAAGGTAACACCCACTCTCATGAATATAAATGAGTAAGAAATACACATGTCTGGGTCTGTCTTTGGGAAGACCAGGGGAAGACCAGGAGGTCTGTCTTTGGGAACACCAGGGTGGGTGGTCCAGGCAGATGGACATCCATGGACGTCGTAACCAGCCCAAGTCCACCAACCAGATGACAAGCATGAACCAAGCTGTAACTACAAGATATCCAGATGATTTAACTTCTCTGAAGATGTAAGCTATTGACAATTGACTGATATTTGTGTTATTTGGACATTTTCCCTGTTCCTGTGTTTTCCTTCAAGATATTAATAAACCTCTACACTGATTTATAACAAGCTGACTTCTTCCTATCGTGGACAAGGCCAGGTCCGGATATTTAACAGTGGACACAAGTCTCACCGGCAAATACAAGATATTTAACACCCTATCAGTATGTCTTTGTATTATGGGAGGAAATCCACACAAATACAGGAAGAACATACAAACTCCTTGCAGATGTTTTGCCATTGGTAGGATTCGAACCCAGAACTCCAGCGCTGCAAGGCTGCAGTGTTAACCACTGAGCCACCATATTGCCCCTGTACATGGTACTATTCTTGATAAGAGTGTTGCCAGCCCCCTTAGGAACGTGCACCCTCTAGAGATGGACGTTGATTGTACTGACTGATGCTCATTTAATGGTGGTCTGGGCTGAATGGAGAGGAAAAGGGAAAAATGAATAACTCCTATAAAAAAAAAGTCACAATTAACCAAAGTGGATTATCTGGTCTACGGAGTAGTAATAGGGAGTGAATCCATAAGTGGCCAATAGAAGTGAGGCATAACATGTTTGGGAATAGTAGGGAGGGGTACATGTCCAAAATTTGTCTTGGTGCCCTATAGGACTCTAGTTCCCCGCCCTGGTTAAATATAGTGATTGGTTTTCTGGTACAATATACAATGTTGTCATAGATAAGAACTAAGGGATTGTTGGTGTCATCATTGGTGTATTCTTCGGAGTATATTACTTTTCCTTGAAAGACTATATTAGGTGGAGAGATAGCGCTGCGTCTTATATTCTGAACTACAGTATCTGATCTATTTTTTGTCCGCCGTGCCATTGTGGCTGACTTCCTGTAACCGTGTGCCCCATCTACGAGTCTGGCGAAAACAGATAACGGCTGCGCAGAACAAAAGACAGAGTAAATTGCTAAATCACTAGACTGAAACTGACATGGTATTTCACAGACACAAATGATTCAATAATGGAGCAAAATTACTGTGGAAAGATGAATTGGAAAAGCTCATAGTTCATTTATTCCTGTCCGTCCTCTGTCATTCATTAACCTCTGTGTGCATTGTCCACCGATGTCTGTGATCTTCCACAATGTGACCGGACGCTGATACAGTCTCTGCTATTCAACATAATTATTATCGGCATGGTTAAAAGCCTTAAATACTCCATTAGCATACCGTAAATTATATCTTTTCTAGATATGCCGCACTTTGCGGTGAGTACACTCATCCTCTGTTTGTTTCATGTCCTCTCTTATTTTACACTGCAATGTTCATTTTGTAAGATCACTTTGAAGATCTCAAAATTGGTCCTTTCTACGTTTTTTGATGTTAAAACCAAAGTAATGTAATATACAAAGGGAACGTGTCAGCGAAAAAGTGCCGACTTTTTAAACAAAACATATTTTTGATATATTTTTTTGCATTCTCTATGTCGCGATCACTCTGGCCACAAAGCCTAATAATAGACTTACACTTACCATTTTTGTAGAAGTTTTGTTTTGCAATAGTCATCTCATTTACAACAAAGATAGGATTACAATAGAAGTTAATACCTCCATACTGAAAATAGATGTCGCAGATTATCTACACCCCCTCCCTGTACAGAGCATTCTCCCATAGACCTCAGCCCCAAACTATTGCTGGCTATGGCCATGACTAGCATATCTGTGTATTACACATCTCATGGATTTCAGTAAGGCTTGTGGAATGCTCTATATTCCCTATGTCAGGGGGTAATTGGACACATCAGGGAGAGTGTGTGCCTACATAGGCAGTACGGAGACTTACAAGTCATTCCTGCTCCACTAGGGATTCTGGGTAAAAAAAAATGCAAATCTATTCTCCAGGATGTAATTAGGAGAACAGTGCACTCTGTATACCCTGGTCTATAGTCTCTCACTCTGCCAAATCAGTATCCCTGCGCTATGCTGAGGAGGTCCAAAAGACCGAAACAGCGCTGTCCATACCTGGGAATCTGTTCCTTTTGGAATAGAAATACTAATTTGGCAATTAAATCCGCATCATGATTAATTAGACTTTTTAACTGAGTCATGCATGATGTTAAAGAGGCTGCCCTCTAGAGGGCGGCATACAGAGCGCACTGTTCTCCTAATTACATCCTGGAGAATAGATTTGCATATTTTTTACCTATATTCCCTATGACAGTTCTGCAGGGATATGGAAGATTTGCTGCCAGGTTCCTTCACCAGTTATCGCTGACTGATATACAGTAGCACAGTATCTTTGCATCAGTTTATGGATTCTTATGAAAGTCCCAAGGCTCAAGACAGATAACTCCTTTGAATGGTTGCTAACTTTTCTTAAAACTGAGTCTTATTTAATAGAGAATGTGATTCTGGACTAAAATGGTTCTGCTTTCTGCCTAAAAACTTTTATAAATATCCCGCATCTTCCTTGATCTTAACTTACTTGTCATTCCCTTCTACTAGGGAAGGTCTACCTTTATAAACCTATAAGATCAAAACAGGAACACAAGAAGTTAAAGGGGGAGGGCAGGTCTCTCTTCACAGGAAGTGGAGCCACAAATTTGGTCTCTCTTCACAGTCTCCGCCACACACTGCTCTGTGCTCCCTGCTCAGAGAGGAGTCTGCACAGAGAGGAGTCCACTTCACTGCTTGTGTTGTTTCTCATGTATGTTAGTAATAGACAATAAGCAGCTTTCCTGAATTTTATGTGTCTTTATAGCTGCATCATAACCTGAATGTAGAGTCCAGATTTTTTACATCAATTTGTTTGCTGTTTTCAATACTTCGTAAAGAATTGCATGTGCACTGCTCCTTATTGTACACACCTCCTGCCTCAGATAGAAATGTAAAATATGCTGCAGCCATAATGGGACTATTAGCAGCAACCCCAGGGTCACAACTGATCCCTGTGATGGTCACATTGAGTGTCATGACATAATGACACTGGGCGTGCCCAGGTCACCACTGAGGCCAAAATACAGGACTCAACGCTGAACCTAGGACGATGATGTCACAGACGGGTGCCAGACACCGCAAAAAGGCCCAAGATTGGTAGCTAGAAGTTGACTGCGTCTTTTTAAAAATTTTTACACCTCCACTGTGCCCCCATCCATTATATTCTGTGGTCTTAAGAGACCACTGGGTATAATGCAGTGGTTATTTTAGATCTCCTGAAACTAATCTCCATTTGTTCAGTTTCATAAAAATAAAAAAAACTATTTGGGATGAACCCATCTCATTTGCCCATCCATATAGTAGAGCCTGGGCCCACCAGAGGTTCTTCTGGTGCCGTGGTGGGCCAGTCCGGCAATGCAAACATACCTTAAAGCTTAAGTCACCCCTACGTGTAAAGGAGACCAAAATAATCTACGTAATATCTTGGCTTTCCCACTTTTTATCCAGTGACATTCCTACCCTCATCATGGGTGACTTTAACATCCCTATTGACACCCCTCACTCCCCAGCTGCCTCACAGTTTCTCTCATTAACCACTTCTCTTGGTCTTTCACAATGTTCTTCTTCCGCCACACATGTAGATGGGAACATGATTGATCTAGTCTTCCATCGACTCCTCACAGTTTCTAAATTTACTAACTCTTCTGTGCCGCTCTCTGATCATAACCTTCTATCTCTCACCATCAGTGCTCTCTCCCCTTCACAAGATACCCCTACCCATCACACATATAGGAATTTGCGTGCTATCGACACCCAGCACCTCTCAGATACTCTTCAGTCCTCCCTGTCCCCCATCTCCTCAATCTCCTGTCCCAACCTGGCCACCAGTCATTATAATGAAACTCTTAAAAATGCATTGGATGAGGTTGCTCCCCCCTCCACTCGTAAAGTCCCACATAGGAGGCAGCAACCCTGGCACACGTCACAGACACGATTTCTTCAGCGGTGCTCTAGGTGTGCCGAACGTGTCTGGAGAAAATCACGCTCACCTGCAGATTTCCTCCACTTCAAGTTTATGCTTAAATCATATAGCTCTGCCCTTCACCTCGCCAAACAAGACTATTTCACCGCCCTCATCTCTTCTCTCTCCAGCAACCCTAAAAGGCGTTTTGAAACCTTTCACTCCTTACTCACACCCAAGGTGCAGACGCCATTCACAGACCTTAGTGCTGATGACCTGGCCACGTATTTCCATGATAAAATTGATAAGATCCGTCAGGAAATAACTGCCCAAGTCCCAGGTGGCATTGATTCCCACACCTACCATAGTACCGATCCCCTCACCAACCGCACTTCAGACTGTCCATTCTCATCTTTCGAACCTATTACAGAAGAGGAAGTCTCCCAGCTCTGACCCCTTCCCCTCACGCCTTCTCCAATCTCTGTCCCCTGCTGTCACAACTTACCTTACTAAAATATTTAACCTCTCTCTCTCTTCTGGAATCTTCCCATCCTCCTTCAAGCATGCTGTTATAACTCCGCTATTGAAAAAACCCTCCCTGGACCCGTCCTGTGCTGCTAACTATCGACCCGTCTCTAACCTCCCCTTCATCTCTAAGCTTTTGGAACGCCTGGTTTATTCTCGTTTAATCCGCTATCACTCTGCTAACTCTCTGCTTGACCCCTTACAATCTGGTTTCCGCGCTCTGCACTCTACCGAAACGGCTCTCACAAAAGTCTCCAATGATCTCCTGACGGCTAAATCCAATGGTGACTTCTCTCTTCTTATTCTTCTGGACCTCTCTGCAGCTTTTGACACTGTTGACCATCATCTTCTCCTCACTATGCTCTGCTCAGTCGGCCTCAATGACACTGCGCTCTCCTGGTTCTCCTCTTATCTCTCAGACCGCACTTTCAGTGTATCATTCGCAGGCTCTGTTTCCTCCCCTCTTTCCCTTGCTGTTGGGGTTCCTCAGGGCTAGGTCCTCGGCCCCCTGCTTTTTTCTCTCTACACAGCCCCCATTGGACAAACCATCGCCAGATTTGGCTTCAGGTACCATCTCTATGCTGATGACACCCAATTATACACATCTTCCCGTGACATCACCCCTGCACTCATAAAGAACACCAGTGACTGTCTCTCTGCTGTCTCTAATATCATGTCCTCGCTCTATCTGAAACTAAATCTCTCTAAGACTGAACTACTACTGTTTCCACCAACTAATAGATCTGTCCCTGATATATCCATTGCAGTCTCAGGCCTTACTATAACTCCTAGGCAGCATGCCCGCTGCCTCGGGGTCATGTTTGACGCAGACCTTTCCTTCACCCCTCATATTGAATCACTTGCACGTTCATGTCACCTCCACCTCAAAAACATCTCCAGAATACGCCCTTTCCTCACCAGAGATACACTAAAGACACTTATTGTCTCTCTGATTCATTCTCGCCTTGACTACTGTAATTCCTTACTAATCGGTCTTCCCCTCACTAAACTCTCTCCTCTACAATCTATTCTGAATGCAGCAGCCAGGCTCATCTATCAGGCTAGACGCTACAGCGATGCCTCCGGTCTGTGCCAGTCGCTACATTGGCTGCCTATTCATTATAGAATAAAATATAAAGTTATTACTCTCATCCACAAGGCTCTCCATAATGCCGCATCTCCATACATTTCCTCCCTCATCTCTGTCTACCGCCCAACCCGTGTTCTCCGCTCACTCAATGACCTAACACTTACATCCTCTATTATCAGAACCTCCCACGCTCGTATACAAGACTTCTCCCGAGTTGCACCACTTTTCTGGAATGCTCTACCCCGGACAATCAGATTAACTCCCAATTTCTACAGCTTCAAGCGCAAACTAAAGACGCATCTTTTCAGACAGGCCTATCACAATTCCTAATGTCAACCCCTCCGTACTACAATTAGAATCCCTACATTTTAACCCTCCTCTGTCCCTGCTCCCACATTACCCCACTTGATATGATGCCTTTCCAGCCTAACTTATTTGTTCAATCTCCATCCACATGTTACAGGACACCACTAGTAACGGCTCATACAGTATTATTTGTGTATTGACAGTAACCTCTATTACAGAATTGTCTGAATACTGTATAAGCAATGCCGCCCCTGCTACCTCTTGTGTCACCCCCTCTACCTCATAGATTGTAAGCTCTCTTGAGCAGGGCCCTCAGTCCCATTGTGTGAAATTAAGTTCTTTGTTATGTATCAGTCTGTAGCTGAACCCTACAAATTGTACAGTGCTGCGGAATATGTTGGCGCTATATAAATAAAATGTATTATATTATTATAATATCATACACATTTCAAGTTCTGAACTTGCTGTTCACAGGGGTTGAGTGGAGCAGCATTGCCAGTCTTGTCATGGGGCCTCCTGGTTAGTGGTCATGCCCTTGTTTGTTCCCAAATGCATTTAGAAGGTGGTACAGAGTGAACAAAATATGCTGTGGTCACAGAATGGGGTGTGATCTGCTGCAAAGGGACATGGCTATACCATATTGCTCCATCTTTTGGAAGACCAGTTGAACTATCCCCTGTCCTGTGGATAGTGAATACATACTACATGTGGCAAGGCCCCTTTAAGATCTTGTACACTGTAAAACTCTTCATGCACCGCTCCATACTAGGACTTCTATAGAGCTACAAGGAGTCTCTATTGAGTCGCAGTGTGCTTGTATCCATTCCATGCTCTGTCATCCATGTTGCACATATCCCATTGTCTCCTAACTTATGCAACAAGCATTTGGTAAATTTTAACTAGCCATAACTACACTGACAGGTGCGGCCAATTTATGAAGTGATAGCAGAGCGACCTTAACCCTGTGATAACTTCTCAGCTCCTCTGAAGATATTTTTGCTATGTAGCACAGGGATTGCATGGAGTCCTAGAACACGTTCAGCATCAGGAATGTAATGTGCCGACACATAAAGAACTCACTGACCGGACAAGAAAGGTGGTACACATGCAGAAATATTTTATCGCAGTTAGAAAGATGCTTTTTGTATGTTTTTTCACCATTATTAATACAGTGGAAACAATCTCTAATCCATACTACAGACGCACAGGCGGATCATAGACAGAATCCCAGTGCACACTGCTAAACTTATGGGGCACTGTTTGTGTTGACTTGACCATGTTCCTTGGCAATATGGATATATATTTTGGATGTATCTCATGCATTGTCTTCGTATATGGGCTGGTTCATTGTGGATGGGGAGAAACGAATCTATTGGTAGAGTCTAACCAGAAAGTTCGGAAAAGTAGGAGAACATCAGGAGTCTTCCCTCAGCTTCCATAGAGGAAGATCGTGTGCAAGCTGAGCAACTAGACTGCAAGCCCCTTTATAGAGTCTAAGGACAATTATAACAAGAGCCAGTCACTGGAGGTAGTGTGGTTGCTGCCATTGTCCCTGGAGGGTTGGTGTTCTGTGTTGTTGTGCCTTTATGGGACATGAGACAGGTGTAATAGGACCTGGGATGGATCTCTCTGGGGATTGGTGGTGCCATATAGGTTCTCCCCCCCCCCCCCCCTTGCATGCGGACATTTTGGCACAAGGAGCTACATCTTCTACATAAGGAGAAGCCTGGACTCGTAATTTACATGAGAATATTCTGGCACTGGGCACTACGCCACCAATGGGCATAACAACATAGGTAGCAGACATAGCAGCTACTACAAGGCCTGGACCCAACAACTAAGTGACGTACTTCCACTGATACCAATAGTGCAATTATTAATACCTATGGATAAGAATGTGCCTCAAGTACATTACTAGGACATTATAATGTTTGTATGTGACATCATTATAATGACTTCATATGCTGTGGGAGAAGGTGACAGGCCAAGTGCTGGAGTCCATCTACTACATCAGCCCCAGGTTTCTGACGTGTGCAGTCCAGGGCAGGTCTGGAATAGGCCTCAGCTCCAGGTCTGGGTCCTGGGCTCATTACTGGGCCATAAAAGCCTACAGAATCTGCATTTCAGGGCAGATCCAGAGAGTGTGAGGAAGCGTCTGGGTCTGTCCTGTTGCTCTAAGTCCGGAGAGACTGTGTCGTACTCATTGGTTTGTTTGTGTGGCTGGTAGTAAGCTACACATATAGATGATTTTACTGTTTATTTAGTTGCTGAGATGAGCAGGATTTTGTTTCTTATTGTTTTGCCTGAAGTTAAGGCTGTATTTTATTTTGCTCATTTTGTGCCTGAAGTCAAGGTTTATTTATTTATTTATTTATTTATTTCTAAATAATCCTGTTTCCTGCATATTTTATGTCCCTGTATCTAACTCGTTGGGTCCACACCACTGCTGCTACTGAGCTACCTTCCCCACAGCTGTGATGTCTCAGTATATAAAGTGATCTTTTGTGTGTGCACAATCCCTGAGCGATAAAGTCATAGTGGCCATTATCCTCATACTGTGACATCACTGTGTGTATTATCCCTGTACTGTGACATCACTGTGTGCATTATTCCTGTACTGTGACATCACTGTATGTATTATCCCTGTACTGTGACATCACTGTGTGTATTATCCCTGTACTGTGACATCACTGTGTGCATTATTCCTGTACTGTGACATCACTGTGTGTATTATCTCTGTACTGTGACATCAATGTGTGTATTATCCCTGTACTGTGACATCACTGTGTGTATTATCCCTGTACTGTGACATCACTGTGTATTACCCCTGTACTGTGACATCACTGTGTGTATTACCCCTGTACTGTGACATCACTGTCTGTATTATCCCTGTACTGTGACATCACTGTGTGTATTATCCCTGTACTGTGACATGACTATGTGTATTATCTCTGTACTGTGACATCACTGTGTGTATTATCCCTGTACTGTGACATCAATGTGTGTATTATCCCTGTACTGTGACATCACTGTGTGTATTATCCTTGTACTGTGACATCACTGTGTGTATTATCTCTGTACTGTGACATCACTGTGTGTATTATCCCTGTACTGTGACATCACTGTGTGTATTATCCCTGTACTGTGACATCACTGTGTGTATTATCCCTGTACTGTGACATCACTGTGTGTATTATCCCTGTACTGTGACATCACTGTGTGTATTATCCCTATAAAAAACAAAAAAACATTGCAAGTCTTCAGTAGGTGATACCTTTTTTAATGGCTAACTCATAATGATGACAGAATATGACGTTTCGAAGCTTCCTCTGAGCTTCTTCTTCAGATATATGTGTATATATATATATATATATATATATATATATGTATTATCCTGTACTGTGACATCACTGTGTGTATTATCTCTGTACTGTGACATCACTGTGTGTATTATCCCTGTGCTGTGACATCACTGTGTGTATTATCTCTGTACTGTGACATCACTGTGTGTATTATCCCTGTACTGTGACATCACTGTGTGTATTATCCCTGTACTGTGACATCACTGTGTGTATTATCCCTGTACTGTGACATCACTGTGTATTATCCTGTACTGTGACATCACTGTGTGTATTATCCCTGTACTGTGACATCACTGTGTGTATTATCCCTGTACTGTGACATCACTGTGTGTATTATCTCTGTACTGTGACATCACTGTGTGTATTATCCTTGTACTGTGACATCACTGTGTGTATTATCCCTGTACTGTGACATCACTGTGTGTATTATCTCTGTACTGTGACATCACTGTGTGTATTATCCCTGTACTGTGACATCACTGTGTGTATTATTCCTGTACTGTGACATCACTGTGTGTATTATCTCTGTACTGTGACATCACTGTGTGTATTATCCCTGTACTGTGACATCACTGTGTGTGTTATCCCTGTACTGTGACATCACTGTGTGTGTTATCCCTGTACTGTGACATCACTGTGTGTATTATCCCTGTACTGTGACATCACTGTGTGTATTATCTCTGTACTGTGACATCACTGTGTGTGTTATCCCTGTACTGTGACATCACTGTGTGTATTATTCCTGTACTGTGACATCACTGTGTGTATTATCCCTGTACTGTGACATCACTGTGTGTATTATCTCTGTACTGTGACATCACTGTGTGTATTATCTCTGTACTGTGACATCACTGTGTGTATTATCCTGTACTGTGACATCACTGTGTGTATTATCCCTGTACTGTGACATCACTGTGTGTATTTTCCTGTACTGTGACATCACTGTGTGTATTATATCTGTACTGTGACATCACTGTGTGTATTATCTCTGTACTGTGACATCACTGTGTGTATTATCCTGTACTGTGACATCACTGTGTGTATTATCCCTTTACTGTGACATCACTGTGTGTATTTTCCTGTACTGTGACATCACTGTGTGTATTATATCTGTACTGTGACATCACTGTGTGTATTATATCTGTACTGTGACATCACTGTGTGTATTTTCCTGTACTGTGACATCACTGTGTGTATTATATCTGTACTGTGACATCACTGTGTGTATTATCCCTGTACTGTGACATCACTGTGTGCTCATTCCTCATTTGCATGTTATGAAATATTCAATTATCTTGGCAACCGAGCCTCCGATTTTCATGGGGGAAAGGGTGTTACATTCAGGGGAGCCTTACCCATCTAACTGTGTTCCAGGTTTAATATGCTTTACTCTAGTGACAGACTCCCTTTTGATATGGAATATATCCGGACTTTGTATACTCAGATTTTATACTAAGATATTACAATTTCTTTTCTAAAACCTCATCTCCAGCTTGTTTACAAAATTAATCTATATTTCTCTTGTATCATCATACGCCACTTAACCTATATACCGTGTCTCATCTTCCATAGATTATTAGTACATTAAGCAGCGTGATCTGCCCTGATACAGGACCATTAGGACTCTCTTAATTGTCTATATTAAGCGCATATGAACTGTGCAGATTATCGGCTTTAATTACATCGTCTTCTTCCATACATAATTACCATAATTACCATCACCTTCTTCCTGACCAGGCAGTTTCGCTGCAAAAACACATTCAAAGAACAATTTCAATAACATTTGCATAACTGATAGAACGTCTAAGAAAACTCATTCAGTTACAGAGATTTATACTTTAGCACTTTTTGCACTTTAGTACATAAGAAAACTTTTTGCCTATTGAACATATTATTTCTTCAAATGCCAGATACCGACCTACCAGGGATCTGGCTGTTGAATGTACCAGGTATAGGATGCTACTGATCACCAGGAACCAGATACTGTATGAACATGTCACCTGGATGGGTTGAAGGGTAAATATCCCATGGGCCGATGTGACGTGAATGTTGATATTCCAATTAGTAAAGATTTTGTGGCTGTCTCTTTATCCCCAATGTACTGGATTGAGTGGGATAGCTACTATGCATCTGGTAGCTGAACTATTAGTGATCAGGTGACCAGGACGAGCTTGTTTGGGGATGAGTCCCTGACTAGAGATGAGCAAACCAATTTGTCACAAGCTGGTTTCAGCCCAAATATTCCAAACTGTTTGATATCTAACGAAACAAAAAAAATGGCGATTTGTCTTGGATGAAATAAAATGGCTAATGCCACATGTAGTCTGCAGGGAAGATACAGAAAAACCATGTGTCTTCTGAGTCACTGTTACGTTCTGGCATCACCTGACATGAGCTGGCAACTTGTCAGCTAATAGTTAAAGATGAGTGAGTACTATTCGAAACGGCCGTTTTGAATAGCACGCACCCATAGGAATGAATGGAAGGGGACGGCATGCAGGGGGTTAAGCAGCCGGCCACCGGCAAAGGCTGCGTCCATTCATTCCTATGGCTGCGTTTTATTCGAAACAGGAGTTTCAAACAGTACTCGCTCATCTCTACTAATAGTCACTAGTCGGCACCTTCCTATATAAGCTGTTGTAAGAATGAACATGAGGCATTGCAGTGATGGTGGATATAGGGATGGATCTGTGATCATCTCACTGCCTAATACAGAGAGCACAGAGTGTTGCAAAGCTTACAAAATGCAATAGAGCTAGACAATCTAAGGGAGTAGTCAGATGAATCAATTACAGGTATGTTAGTGATAGAAATGATAGAAAGGAGATGGGAGAATATCTGTGTTGCTGTTGTGATCTTATCAGCAGCATTGTTGCTCTAATACAGACAAAGGACTTTTAACTTTTTAATTGCCAATAATGTAATTTTGTCTAAGTCTGTTGTGCAGTTGAGCAGTTTCATCTGGCAATTACTCTTGTCCTAAAAAATCTTTTGTTAAGAGTATTTTTGAGCAAGAGTTTACTTTTTTTTATTACATACCTAGAAACTGTTTTTCTAATGGCTAAACACTAATTTCACATGTGCTAATCTGAAAGAAATCTGTCATTTCAGCATTATTAGTTTGTTGCTCATCCAATAGTCTCACAGCCTGCATTATTCTGAATATAAGTTATTTAACTTTTTTTGTGTTCAACCAATAAACGGTGTGAACAGCGCTAATGTGAAAAAATATTTGCTTCTTAAGTGTTTGTTTTGTTGCTCACTCAATACAGTCTCACAGTCTGCACTAATCTGTTATTTAAGTGTGATTCAGCTCGCTAATTTGAAAAATAATATTCATGTTATTTATTTTATTTTGTTTATCCAATATACATATATACTGTATGTATATATATATATATATATATATATATATATATATATATATATATCCTATTAATATTATAAATGTGAAAGTTTGTGAGTTTGTGGGTTTGTGGGTTTGTGTGTTTGGATGTTTGCATGTTCGGATGTTTGTTCCTCAATCACGGAAAAACCGCTCCACCGATTTGGCTCAAATTTTCCACAAACATAGTCATTACACCCGATTAAATAATAGGCTACTTTTCGTCACAATAGCGCACATACGTTTTTCCCAGGACCCATCCAAAAAGCCAACTCACATCACCAGCTCTGCAATCTCACACACTTTGGACCATAGCAAGCCACAAAACTTCACATTCCCCTCTACAGCCTAGCCCCTAACCCCAACACTCACATTCACATATACTGCAGCACTTTCACACTAACCGTAACGATACTGCAGGAGCCGACCTCTTTCACTCTCCGGGCAAGCCATCTTTACCGACCCCCACCACTAGCAGGATCCGCGGCTCCGCCCACCACACTACTCCACTGTCTTCCCATGAGCATGCGCACCTTACACACATACACAACGTGTTCCAAGCACGCCACCATTTTGCGCCTACAGCAAGACCCGACCCACTGGCTCCAGGCCGCAACAGTCCCCGACGCAGCACTCTCACCTCCCTGCTGTTGATGATCTATCCACCGGCCTACACAGCAACACCCGACCCACTGCCTCCAGGCCGCAACACTCCCCGACGCCACTCTCACCTTCCTGCTGTTGATGATCTATACCCCGGGCCAATACTGGTAAGTGGCCATACTATTCTTGCATTGCCAGGACCTCTGGCCTGTATACTACGCAGGACCGACACCTTACAGTCCATAATAATCTACCCCATCTCCTTCCGTAGCCTGTCTACTTAGCCTCCTCCAAACACCTCTCACTAACGTGCACCGCACTTCACGAGCTGCCGCATATTGCCATCGCCCCCCTCAGTTCATTTCCACTGCCTGGGCTCCGTTGCCGGCACACGCCGTTACATTACGGCGCATGCTGTCGCTTTCGCAGTAGCAGGTGCACGAGGGCCGCACGGCACACATGGCCTGCTTAACCCCGTGATGTCCGCCGCCTTTTAGGAGCTGGACCGCGGCGAACCGCACGCCCCACAGAGCCTGCTCAAACCACACTCATATCTCTGATGATGTCCCCCACTCTTGGCTACATTCCCTCCTCCGCCGCAGTCTAGGAGCTGGCCCGCGGCGACCCTCATGCCCGACATAGCGTGCTCAAACCCCCGTCATCCGCACGACACACATGGCCTGATTAACCCCCTAATGTCCGCTGCCTTCTAGGAGCTGCACCGCACATAGCCTGCTGAAAACAAAGTCATATCCCCCATCATGTCCCCATCTCTTGGCTACATTCCCTCCTCCTCCGCCGCCTTCTACAGCTGGCCCGCGGCGACCCGCATAGCCTGCTCACACCCCCCTCAAGTCCCCCATGATGTCCCCAATTATTGGCCACCTTCCCTCCTCCGCCGCACTCTCTTACCTGTCCAGCTTCTCCGGTCTGTCCCCCGCTGCGCGTAGCCATCCTCCTCCTGATCTCTGCCATCTACACTGATCTCCGCTGCCGCCGGCAGGTTACTATAGCAACCGCCGGGTCTCCCAAGCCTCACACTCTGCTAGTTCTGTCCAGGCTGCTGCAGGCTATACTACATAGCCTGCACTAGCACTGGCACAATTAGGCAATGCATTGCAATACATTAGTATTGCAATGCATTGCATGCTTTAGCACACCCCCTGCTGTTCTACAACCCTATTGTTTTGCAGGCTGCTGCATGCAGCCTGCAAAACTCATTCACAGTGTTGAAAGGGGCTCTATCAGCAAAATCATGCAGATGGAGCCCCACAGATGCCTGACTAGCCTTTAAAAAGCCTATTCAGGCACCATAAATGTTACATTACACAACTCCCCAGATTTTACATAATACCCTAAAACAGAATGCGATCTACTTACGCATCGTGCACGGTGGGCATTCAGAGTGCTCCGTCTTCTTCTTCATCCCCGCCTCCTCTTCCTGCCATGTCCTCCGGTCCCGTCCTCCTCCGGCGCCCACAAACTGACATTGATCTAAAATAAAAAGGGCTGCCCGCATGCAAAGTAGCCGTAGTACAAGCCGCATGCTACTGCACATGCACCCAGCCCATTTATTTGAATCAGTGTCAGTTTGCCAGCCCCGGAGGAGGACGGGACCCGACGCCATCGGAGAAAGAGGAGGCGTGGATGAAAAAAACAGCGCACCCTGAATGCCCGCTCATCGTGCACGATGCGTAAGTACATCACATTCTGTTTTAGACTATTATTTTACAACTGGGGGGTAGTTCTATATTACTTTAGCGGTGCCTGAATAGCCTTTTTTAAAGGCTATTCACGCATATGTGAGGCTCCATCTGCATGATTTCACTGATAGAGCCCTTTTAACACACCATGTAAATGTATTAGCATTGTTACACATGACATTGCTACTGAGACCCCCTGCGCTTCAAGACCCCTAGGAGGTCTCATACATGTAACACCCAATCAAAAAATAAATAAACAGTTACAAATAAAATAAAAAAAAAGTGAAACACACACATCTTCCCTAGCCCCGACTCAAAAAACCGCCACTGTACACACACAAAACAATATTACACCTCCACGTACTGACACAATTACAAAATGCATTGCAATACTTTACTATTCCAATGCATTGCATTAGGCACAACACCCCCTGCTCTTCTTCAACCCCATTGTTTTGCAACCTGCGATATACAGCCTACATAAATAATTACTACCGATCCGCGCACACTGTTCACATCAGCCCATCCAAACAGCATGCTCCCATACAAATGAATGTAAGCACCTATGATGCTTCTCAGCCCGCCTCACAGGTGCTTGCATTCATTTCTATAGGAGCGTGCTGTTCGGATCAGCTGATCAAAACAGTCTTCGCTCATCTCTACTCATTACCATTCTTCGGCAAAGCATGTACATGCATTAGCATTGTCACATGCATTTGCTGCTCAAACCCCACGGATTTCTAGACCCCTACGTGGTCGGATACATACAACACCAAAGAAAATACAAAGATGAACACAAAAACATATTGTAACCGCCCCTTCACACCCGGTATTGCCACGTCTACTTTGGCCCAAAATACACGTGTCAAAACACACCTCGACAAATAACACTCCCATTCACTTCCATCACATTTCAGACGTGTATTTTCTAATGTATTTTTTCATGTCTATTTTCACATACATTTGGCCCTGTGTTTTTAAACACCTCTACAAAAAACGTCCTTCAACTCAATAAAACTCTTTTTACACGGGTCTTTTCAGACGTCTATTTCACCTAAATACACGCTCCTTTACTCCGTCTGCAATGCCCTTAGCACATTTAAAAGTTCATCAATACTGTGCAACACACCCATGTTACACCAAACTCATCTGCACCCACTGCCACTACTATACCAACGTTGCCCATTCATCACGCACTACCCTCGCAAACACAAACATACACCCTGCACATATCACTACATCCTCTATCTCCAACTATCTACCTCTTATCTCAGCTAAATAACTATTATATTCACCCACAGGATATTGGCTACACACAAGTGAAACAAGACACACTCACACTGTCTAACCAGCCACTCACTTGGGACAAACACATTACCACACCTTCTCAGTTGCTCCATTACCTAAATGGCCAAAAAACACAAAAGCAATCTTTCAGCAATCAACAAAAAACAAAGAGCTACAAAAGTAGCTCGCAAACAGGAAAATACAGCTCAAGCGGAAATAAGTAGACTCCAGCAAGCTACGCGTCAGGCCGCTCTTCGCCAAGCTGAAACACCAGAGCAAGCGGATATCCGACGCCAACAACATGCTCATTATATGGCGTCCCAGCGAGCTGCAAAAATGCCAGAACAATCAAAATTGCGTCGTAAGGCACAAGCTCAACGCCAAGCCACCAGAAGAGCCACACAAATGCCGGACCAACAAAATAGACGACCACAAGCGCAGATTCATTCTCGAGCATCTCAACGTGCTACAGAGATGCAACCAACAACTACCACCCGCCGCGCACAGCAAGTCCAACGCCAAAGACGCCTCAGAGCTGCTGAAACTAAACAGCAAACGCTGCATCGCAAACAACAACATGCACATTACCTAACATCCAAACGAGCAGCTGAAATGCCCGAACAAGCACAAGCACGCCGCAAAAAACAACTTCAACGCCAAGCACATTTACGCGCAGCCGAAACACAACAGCAAACACATACCTCCCAACCGTCCCGATTTCCGCGGGACAGTCCCGATTTGGGTGACATGTCCCGCGGTCCCGGTTGGAGGGAGGTATGTCCCGATTTCAACTCAGATCTGCGTCCAGAGGACGCAGATCTGAGTTGAACACACATGCGGCTGAAGGAAGGAGCTAACACAGGTCAGCTCCTCGCTTCGCCGCTGCCCGCCTCTCTCCCTGACACACGTGGCTGAAGCTGCTCGCGTGCTCGCTTCGCCGCTGCGTCTCTCTCTCGCTGACACATGCGGCTGAAGCGAGGAGTTGACCTGTGTCAGCTCCTCGCTTCGCTGCTGCCGCCGGCTCCTGGCTTGTACATCGCGTCTACAAGCCAGGAGCCGGCGGCAGCAGCTAAGCGAGGAGCTGACACAGGTCAGCTCCTCACTTCAGCCGCATGTGTCAGCGAGAGAGAGACGCAGCGGCGAAGCGAGCACGCGAGCCGCTTCAGCCGCGTGTGTCAGGGAGAGAGGCGGGCAGCGGCGAAGCGAGGAGCTGACCTGTGTCAGAGATGGAGAGGACATGAATCTGGGGGCAGAGATGGAGGGACATGAATCTGGGGGCAGAGATGGGGACATGAATCTGGGGGCAGAGATGGAGGGACAGGAATCTGGGGGCAGAGATGTGGGACATGAATCTGGGGGCAGAGATGTGGGGACATGAATCTGGGGGCAGAGATGGAGAGGACATGAATCTGGGGGCAGAGATGGAGGGACATGAATCTGGGGGCAGAGATGGAGGGACATGAATCTGGGGGCAGAGATGTGGGACATGAATCTGGGGGCAGAGATGTGGGGACATGAATCTGGGGGCAGAGATGGAGAGGACATGAATCTGGGGGCAGAGATGGAGGGACATGAATCTGGGGGCAGAGATGGGGGACATGAATCTGGGGGCAGAGATGGAGGGACATGAATCTGGGGGCAGAGATGGGGACATGAATCTGGGGGCAGAGATGTGGGGACATGAATCTGGGGGCAGAGATGGAGAGGACATGAATTTGGGGGCAGAGATGGAGGGACATGAATCTGGGGGCAGAGATGGAGGGACATGAATCTGGGGGCAGAGATGTGGGACATGAATCTGGGGGCAGAGATGTGGGACATGAATCTGGGGGCAGAGATGTGGGGACATGAATCTGGGGGCAGAGATGGAGAGGACATGAATCTGGGGGCAGAGATGGAGGGACATGAATCTGGGGGCAGAGATGGGGGACATGAATCTGGGGGCAGAGATGGAGGGACATGAATCTGGGGGCAGAGATGGGGGACATGAATCTGGGGGCAGAGATGTGGGGACATGAATCTGGGGGCAGAGATGGGGGACATGAATCTGGGGGCAGAGATGGAGAGGACATGAATTTGGGGGCAGAGATGGAGGGACATGAATCTGGGGGCAGAGATGGAGGGACATGAATCTGGGGGCAGAGATGTGGGACATGAATCTGGGGGCAGAGATGTGGGACATGAATCTGGGGGCAGAGATGTGGGCACATGAATCTGGGGCAGAGATGGAGAGGACATGAATCTGGGGGCAGAGATGGAGGGACATGAATCTGGGGGCAGAGATGGGGGACATGAATCTGGGGGCAGAGATGGAGGGACAGGAATCTGGGGGCAGAGATGTGGGACATGAATCTGGGGGCAGAGATGTGGGGACATGAATCTGGGGGCAGAGATGGAGAGGACATGAATCTGGGGGCAGAGATGGAGGGACATGAATCTGGGGGCAGAGATGGAGGGACATGAATCTGGGGGCAGAGATGGAGGGGACATGAATCTGGGGGCAGAGATGGAGGGACATGAATCTGGGGGCAGAGATGGAGGGACATGAATCTGGGGGCAGAGATGGAGGGACATGAAACTGGGGGCAGATGAAGGGTGTATATGAAACTAGGGGAGAGATAGAGGGGGGACATATAATTTACGAGTGACTGTAGGAGGATTATACTGCGTGCGGGCACATGAAAAATTAACGAGTGGGCGGAGTCAACACAAAATTGGGTGGGGCTAAATTTGCCGCGGCGCGCTATGCGCGCCGCACATTTTGTCCTTCTTTCGGTTCTTCAAAAGTTGGGAGGTATGCAAACATGTGCCTGACAACACAAAAACCGACATTCCATGACTTTACGCAGAGCTGCTGAAATGCCGCAGCAGTCAGACACCCGACACAAACAACAACTTCGGCGCAAGGCACAATTAAGAGCTACTCAAACAGTCCAGCAGGCAACTACATGCAGACAAATCAACACTCGCTATATGTCATACAAGCGAGCTACTGAAACACCCCTTCAGTCACAAGTACGCCTACAACACCAAAAACAACGTCAAGCTACCTTGCGCGCTTCTGCAACACCACAACAAACAACTTCTCGACGACAAGCAAACGCTCACTACATGGCCGCACAAAGAGCTGATGAAACCACCGCATGCTGCAAAACACGCCGACAACAACTTGAACGTCAAGCCAAGTTACGTGCTAGGCGAACACCGGAGGAAGCTGATTATCAACGACAACAAACCGCTATTTATATGGCATCACAACGAGCTACTGAGACTATGGAACAAGCAGAAATACGCCGACGCGCTGTGGTGGAAAAAGTTGCACAATGCCGCACAAAGTTTACTCAAAACACTTGGAGCGTTTTCTATCACGCTGCACTGGAGTACGATCCCACTCTAAACTACAGCGCACACAAACTCATAACAATCGCCCACATGAACACAACCTTTAATTTTGCAAAGCACAGAAATGGAAAGAAGAAGCGCCTGGCATGTGTTGTTCAGGGGGGAAAGTCGTTCTCCCGCTTTTAGAAGAACCGGCCGAACCCTTGAACCAATTATTTACAGGAGACACAGAAGAATCCAGACATTTCCTCCAAAATATACGAAAGTACAATGCCTGCTTCCACATGACATCCTTTGGAGCTGATACAATTCTTTCAATGCCAGGCTTCTGTCCAACATTTACTGTCCAAGGCCAAGTGTATCATAGGATTGGCTCACTCCTTCCACCCTCCAATGCACAACCACAATTTTTACAAATTTATTTTATAGGCGATGACGCAGCACAAACACATCGGCGTACCTCTATTGTGCAAGGAGTTAAAACAGAAATAGTTCACAAAATACAAACCATTCTAAACCACCACAATATTTTAGTCAAAGAATTCAAAACCGCTCTGGATCACATGCCTAATGAAACCTTCAAAGTCGTCATCCACCCTGACCGTGTACCACACGGCCAGCACCAGCGCCGCTACAATGCTCCCACTTCCAATGAAGTAGCAGCTGTGGTAGCTATATCAGAACACACCAGCACACGAGACATCGTCTTGCATACACGACATGGCCAGCTCTGCCGCATAGCTGTCACCCATCGCTTCTATGACGCTCTACAATACCCCCTGATTTTTTGGAAAGGCCAAGAAGGATATAATTTTCAAATACCTCAAACAAATCCACACACTAAATCTCCTATCCTAAGTAAAACAGTATCCTGCAAAGACTTCTACTCCTACCATCTCATGATTCGCAACAATAACTTTAATCTACTCCTGCACTGCAGACAGCTTCTGCACCAGTTTTTAGTTGACATGTATGTGAAAATGGAAAGTGAACGCTTAAGATACATTGCTTTGAATCAAACTAAATTACGCGCAGAAAACTACATTCATTTGCAAGATGCCATCAAAACAGACGCCCAAATAGCTGCCAGTGATGTGGGACAAATAGTTATCCTACCCTCCTCTGTGGTCAACAGCCCACGATACCTTCACGAGTACACACAGGATGCTTTCACATACGTTCGCAACTATGGCCGCCCAGATCTATTCATCACTTTCACATGCAATTCCACCTGGCCTGAAATTACACACGAACTTATGCCTGGCCAACAAGCCACCGATAGACACGACCTCATTGCCAGAGTCTTTAAAATTAAAGTACAGAAGTTAGTAGCTCTTCTAACAAAAGGACAAATATTTGGAGAAACACAGTGCTTCATGTACTCCATTGAATGGCAGAAACGAGGCTTGCCCCATGTTCATCTTTTACTGTGGCTAAAGAAAAAATTACGGCCCAACCAAATTGACGACATCATTAGTGCCGAAATACCCAATGCTAACATTGACTGACAACTATACGACACTGTTGTGAAAAATATGATCCATGGCCCATGTGGTGCACTAAATATGTCATCTCCGTGTATGAAAGATAGAAAGTGTACAAAAAAATACCCCCGCCCCTTACTGAAAGACACACAAACAAATGAAAACGGATATCCGCTGTACCGCCGCAGAGCACCTGATGATGGAGGACACACAACTACACTAACAATTCGTGGCACCACACAAAATGTCACAGTAGATAACAAGTGGGTTGTGCCCTATTCTCCCCTTCTCACTAAAATCTTCAACGCCCATATAAATGTTGAATTTTGCAATTCAGTACAAGCAATAAAATATATCTGCAAGTACATCAACAAGGGGACCGATCAGGCAGTGTTCAATATGACACACGCAAACAATCCCAATATAGACCCCAGAGATGAAATACAGACATTCAGGGCAGCACGCTACGTCAGCAGCAACGAGGCAGTATGGCGCATCTTTGGATTACCACTACACGAAAGACACCCCGCTGTCACCCATTTAGCGGTCCACCTGCCCAATGGTGCACGCATCTACTTCACTGAGCGCAATTTCAGAGACAAAATTGCCATACCTCCTACCACAACATTAACTGCATTTTTCACACTTTGCCAAAAAGACCCATTTGCAAAAACCCTGTTATACGCTGACGTTCCCAAATACTACACCTGGAATACAGGAAACAAACAATGGAAGCGCCGTCTCCAAGGCACGGCTATACAAGGCTGGACAGGTATTAAATGTGGCGACACACTAGGCCGTATGTATACCATACACGTAACTAACTTTGAATGCTACTGCTTACGAATGTTACTCAATGAAGTGCGAGGTCCCACCAACTTTGACTCCCTAAAAACCATTGATGGCCGACAGTGCGCCACCTTCACAGAAGCATGTCAAGCACGTGGCCTATTAGAAAATGACAATCACTGGGACAAAACTATGGAGGAAGCCGTCCTCTGACGCTCTGCCTCAAAACTCAGAGAGCTCTTTGCTATTTTACTATGCGCTTGCGGACTCTCCAACCCTCTAGAACTCTGGAATAAATACAAAGATGCACTTTCCGAGGATATCAGACATAGACTACAATGCACGCATGAAGACATTATCATTAATGAAGCTCTAAAATTGCTGCAGGACAAAATCATGGACTTATCAGGGAAAAACATCACAGAATTTGGTTTGCCAACACCACAAAGAACTGGCGAATTAACAAGCGAAGTGCTGAAAGAACTTGATTACGATACAGAAGCCTTGCACACTTTAGTGAATGAAATGGCGCCACGTTTACTACCCGAGCAACATCACGTCTATAATTCAATCCTCCACTGCGTACATAATAGCAATGGCGGACTCTTCTTTCTTGATGCTCCAGGAGGAACTGGAAAGACATTTCTACTCAACCTACTACTCGCCTCCCTTCGCAAAGACCACAACATAGCCCTAGCTGTAGCCTCTTCAGGTATTGCTGCTACCTTGCTAAATGGTGGTCGAACAGCACATGCAACTTTTAAATTACCACTAAATCTTTGCAGTGACGAAGCTCCTACATGCAACATCACCAAAAATAGCAGCCGTGCCACTCTTTTGCAACAGTGTAAACTCATTGTCTGGGACGAGTGCACCATGTCACATAAGCACGCTGTAGAAGCATTAAACCGCACTCTCCAAGATATTCGCAACAACAAAAAAATTATGGGAGGTGTGGTCGTCTTACTTGCTGGTGATTTCAGACAAACCCTGCCCGTCATCGAAAGAGGTACACCAGCAGATGAGATGAATGCATGTATTAAAGCCTCACCCCTATGGGCACAAGTGCAAAAATTACACCTAACATGCAACATGCGTGTCCACCTATACAATGATTTACAATCAGGTGCCTTTGCCTCAAAGTTGCTAGAAATCGGAGACGGACGACTACAAACTGACATAGATGGCCAAATTCAATTCACTCACCATTTTTGCAATCCTGTCACCACTGAAGAAGAACTCATTACACATGTTTTCCCATCGTTGCAAACAAATATCAGCAACGCAGAATGGTTATGCGAAAGAGCACTGCTAGCGGCAAAAAATGACTTAGTCAATAACATTAACCGCAAGATATTACAACAGTTACTGGGTGAATCTACAATATATAAATCAATAGACACAGTTTTAACCTCTGAAGAGACTACAAGTTACCCTGTGGAATTCCTCAACACCTTAGAATTACCCGGCGTCCCTTCACATAAACTGGAACTAAAAATTGGTGTCCCTGTTCTACTCATGCGAAATCTCGATGCACCCCGATTGTGTAATGGCACGAGGCTACGTGTCACACAACTAGGAACAAATATCATTGCAGCCACTATTCTTACAGGAGCAGCTAAAGGTGACAGTGTGTTAATCCCACGCATTCCAATTATACCAAATAATTTCCCATTTCAATTCAAACGACTACAATTTCCCCTTAAATTGGCTTTTACAATGACCATTAATAAATCCCAAGGACAAACGCTGAAAGTAGCAGGAATACATGTGGACACACCAGGCTTCTCACATGGACAACTTTATGTGGCTTGCTCAAGAGTATCCTGTGCCCAAAACTTACATGTACTGGCGGAAAATAACAAATCATACAATGTCGTATATCCAAGTATATTAACCTGAAATACCTCTGTCCCAAACACACTATGTACAGTTTATACCAACACCGTATAGCAGCTGAAATAAAAAATATTTCACATGTAAAAAGTCTCATGTATTCTATAACTTAATACAAAAACAACATATCAACTTAGATTTCATATCCCACACCTTTTACACACTACTACAACCTTGCCTGTGATTACATTTACACACTTCAACAATCACCGCAGACGAAGTCGCGGGTACCAGCTAGTATATATATAAACTACTGCCATTGTAATAGACAAAAAACAAAAAACAGGCCAGGTAATCTTTTTTAAGTGTTAGAGCAGTCTTAGGGGAAGCTCGCGGAGTGGGGGTTTCCATTTTCACCTCCCAGGAATTTTTTTCTACATTGCCAAACGATTCTTAGGGAATCAACCAGACATGTCCTGTGGCCTGGTCCATAACATTCCACTATAAGGCTGCTTTCACACGGAGTAATGCTGTACTCATTCTGACATGTAAACAGAGTGTCAGAGTGAGGGGCTTTAAAACAGATCCCATTGACTTCAATGGGTGCCGTCTTACGTGCGCTACACATTGAAATCAGTGGGAGGCTTTTTAACCCATTGATTTCAATGTGTAGCGCGCGTAAGACAGCACCCATTAAAGTCAATGGGATCTGTTTTGAAGCTCCTCACTCTGACACGTGTTTACATGTCAGAATGAGTGGAGCGTTACTCCGTGTGAAAGTAGCTTTACACGAAACCATCTTGATTTCAACTTGTTTTCAACTTGGCTCACAGCAACACATTTGTCTCCCAGATAATATTCTCCACAAAACCATTGCTTTTTACAATATAGCCACCATGTGAGCAAACAAATTGGATATATACGCTCCTAGGAGCCCTGACAGTGTTCTACACTATGTTTTATAGATAGGTTCCTAGGAGTCCTGAGCGTATTCTACACTATGTTTTATAGATAGGTTCCTAGGAGCCCTGACAGTGTTCTACACTATGTTTTATAGATAGGTTCCTAGGAGTCCTAACAGTGGTCTACACTATGATTTATAGATAGGTTCCTAGGAGCCCTAACAGTGGTCTACACTATGATTTATAGATAGGTTCCTAGGAGTCCTGACAGTGTTTTACACTATGTTTTATATATAGGTTCCTAGGAGCCCTGACAGTGTTATACACTATGTTTTATAGATAGGTTCCGAGGAGCCCTGACAGTGTTCTACACTATGTTTTATAGATAGGTTCCTAGGAGCCCTGACAGTATTCTACACTATGTTTTATAGATAGGTTCCTAGGAGCCCTGACAGTGTTCTATACTATGTTTTATAGATAGGTTCCTAGGAGCCCTGACAGTATTGTACACTATGTTTTATAGATAGGTTCCTAGGAGCCCTGACAGTGTTCTATACTATGTTTTATAGATAGGTTCCGAGGAGCCCTGACAGTGTTCTACACTATGTTTTATAGATAGGTTCTAGGAGACCTGACAGTATTCTACACTATGTTTTAAGCCAATTTAAGTTTGTACAAAATTTGCTTAACCCACAACAAACCTTAGAACCGAACCAAATGAACCCAAAATGAAAAAAATTCAGACAGGTTCGCCCCTCTCTATTCCTTACTGTCTTGCCTTCCAATTTAGCATCAGCTGCATGTAGACGAAACCTCACCAACATGCAGTTGCGAATGATTGCACATTATTTCCTGTATAATCTTGCTATCATTTTCAGTCAAGTGTGGCTTCCACAAACCTAGAATGTAGCCTTAAAGGGGCTATCCAGAATTAGAACACCGACTACCTTTTGGAGTTTTTTTGGTATGGGTGAGGGCTGGCCAAAGGTCAAAATGCATGGGTGCTAAGCATCAGGGGTCAGGCAGAGAATGGTCAGGCATTGCTCAAGGTCAAGGCTGGTAGCATTGGTATGGTAGTCTGGAAAAGGGTGGGGAATAGGAGGACCGGGGAGTCTTCATACTGCTTCCCATGGGCAAAGACATATTCCAGCTCTGCTAGTGAGAGTAGGGAGACAATATAAAGGCAGAGAATTATATGTGGAAATCCTGTTGTAACCTAGAAATGACAGGGTTATCCTGGGAGTATACAGAACCGTTAGAGTAAGAATATATATATATATATATATATATATATATATATATATATGGAAACCATCACTCCTCTCATTCCCCTCAACCACAGTAGAACTATTAATAAGATTTTCACCTCCATCTTGTTTTGTCATCTATGCTGTTACATCATTTTCAGTAAAGTTTCAACCTGTTTTCATTTTGCAGTCCGTGTCACCCGAGTCTATTCCTACATTCACCAGCGACACACGACACAGTCGAGAGATCTTGCTAAACCTTTTTATTGACAGAACAATACAGCAGAACAGCGTGACGCGTTTCGGGCTTCAAAGAGTCCTTTATCAAGTGCAACCAACTGAAAAAAGTATACAAGAAGACGCATCTTAACCATCATATTTAACAGCTTTCTTAAAAGTAGAGAACCATTTTACAAATAGTGAGCTATTGACAAAAAGAGTCTTGAATCAAAAGCACAAAAGGCCACAAAACAGACCTATATGGGATACTAATGTGGCCCCTAAAACATTCACCGATGCAGTAGATAGCGCCATCCACCACAGCTTAGGTCCCAAAGTAACATAAGTAGCCGCGGTAGATAGTGCCATCAATCATACATTCATCATCAAGGGACCTTCTAACTTCCATCTGGCTTAGTGAGGCTGAAGACCACTTTAGACTCAATCAAATCCACCAGCTCACCTTCTAGGTGGGGCAGAGCTGAGGGGACCTGCAGGGTCCTACCAACATCACCACCATCAGGACCCTGCAGGTCCCTCAGCTCTGCATCATCTAGAAGGTGAGCTGGTGGATTTGATTGAGTCTAAGGCCACAGTTGACAACATCCGTTATTCCTTCTCTCAGTCTCTGGGTCTCTCCCGTGGGCTGCTGCACTAGCAGCCTAAGCACCTGTACACAAGCCGGGTGTGGCTAGTGAAACTGACTTATAAATGCACACACTGACTGCAGTGTAGTGCAGATATGTTTCAGGAAGCATTTTCAGCCTTCTAGTTAGTGGTGGTTAGGCCAAGGCAGGCTGCCCCATCTCATTAGGTCCCACAGATCTCAGAAAGCAGTCCCTTGCTTAGAGACTATCACCACTGCTCAAAGGAGTTGTCCAGAAATTCCAGATCCCTGGCAGGAATGGGGACGGTGAAAAAGAAAAAACATACTTACCTATCTTCAGTGCCTGTCCTCGACACACTTATGTGAGTGACGCCCTGTGTCCTTTCCTGTGACTGCTCTGACTGCGCCACAGTGCAGCGAGGCTTCCACCAGAGCAAGCCCCCAGGTACCACTGGACCTAGGGGTCATCAGGGGTAACACCGGCATTCTGGGGATAGGTGAGTATATATTTTTTTATTATTATTTTCACCTTCCCCGATCTGAAATTCTTAGACAACCCTTTTAAAAGTGAGTAAACCTTATATCTATGGCCAAAATGAGCCCTGAAATAAGAGAACTTGCTCTATAATAAGGCTCTGCAACTTTAAAAAACTTTATATTTCACTTCCATTCTATTTTTTTGAAATATTAAATTTTACCAAAGGAATTTTCAATCCTTAGTGATAAATAAGCAATGTCACCTATAAAGGGATTAGATTTCAGGCTTTCAGTCTTCGATGGGTTATGTCACAGTAACTGCATTCACACAATGTATGGTTCTCATTGACGGTCCTAAAATCTAAAGTTATTTACTGACTAGGATATCAGATATCCAGAACATGACCGAGAAGATTTATAAAGCTCCTTGTCCTCTTTACAGCCTTTATTATATAGACTGCAATATTGTCATGATATATTACATCTCAGGATTCATTGTGGGTAATATATGTTGGGTCACCCATGGGTCCCATTCGATGTGACTAGTCATTTTTGAGTGGCTACAAAGAACATCGCTCATTTCTGAGGTCTCGGCCGCTCTGTCCATATTTTTTTTAATGCATGTGTTTTTTTTATCTACCAATGAAAAAGATTAACGCTGATCCAAAGTGGAAAGTGAGACTTCCAAAATTCTATGTACTGACGTGTAAAAATACAGATGTGTAATAGCACCCTACTATTTTCTCCAGGTAGCCTAACGCTAGGTTCCCACTAGCATTCGGGTCTCTGTCTTTCAGGTTCGTATGGGGACCTGAAAGATGGAGAACCTCTCTGCTTAAATTAAAAATAGGCTATAATGGGGTCTGCAGGGTTTCCGACTCCTTGCAGCGATTTTTGGCGGAATTGTCAGCGGAGTCAACGCAGATGTGAATCTGGCCTGAGAGATCTCAGTTAGAGGTTCAGTCTCAGCTTTTCCTCTTGCTGTTTACAATCCTATAAATTTAGTGTTTCCTGCAAAGGAGTAACTTTTAAGTTGTCTACATTTACCATTAATAAGGCTATTAAAGGGGTTTTCCAGACAAATATATATATATATATATATATATATATATATATATATATATATATACAGTGTATATATATATATATATATATATTTTAAAAAAAAAAAAAGCTTAGTGTTATTAATGGGTTAATAAGTGCACCCAAATACCTCTAGCGTGTTTTGAGTAATTTCTGGCTTTCTCTGGGAGCTCCTGTCATCCTCTGCATTTGTTTATTTGGGTAGTTTCCTGGTTTTTTTATCCTACATCTACCATTGCTCTTCACTCAGCGCTGACTCACACTACATCCCCAGCTCACTTCCTCCCCCTCCCTCTCTCACTCCCTTCTACCCCCTCCCTGTTTCCCTAACTAGCCCGCCTACCACTAGCCCTTCCTAACTAACTAACTAACTCAGTTCCCCCCCCCCATCCCTTTATACTTACCTGTAGATCTGAATGTTTGATCAGCATATATGGTCTTGTGAACACATGTGGTCACAGAGGTGGAGTGAAAGATCTGAAACTGGGGCCCTTCAAGACATTTCATCTGCTCCTGCTACAGCGGTGCCTGTACCTGATTCCAGCAGCCAGAAATAAAAAGGCAACAGTATGTTCTTTACATTAGTGTCAATGGAATTGGACAAAGATGGTGTGGGCTCTGTCTGTGTCCATTTCTCTGACACAGTTAATGTCCAATGCTGTCATCCTATAGTGGATGACAGCAAAGGACATTAACAACAGTACAGTGAATGTAGCCTTACTGGGAAGCTAACTCACTAGTAAAAAGTTATATGTCTGCACTAACTCTTATCACATTTACAAGAACGGCCACCACAACAGAACATAAAATTGTCAATATTGATCATTACTAAGCTTTGGCTTACTGATATATGATCAATTGTTAGCATTGCAAGAAAATTCTCTTGATGGGTATACCATCCTATCTATAGACATAGAGATATTTGATGTATAGTGGAGTTTTTCTTGACTGCACATTGGAAATGTTTTCATCATGTCTTTTCGGATACAGTTACATAGTATTTGTGTCTAAGGGGAAGAGTGAGGCTAAAAGGTCCATTCATTATAAGGATTTATTTTTTGATGCTGGACAGATATAACATTGCCATGGCAGAAAGTCACAGGAATCCTGATTCACTAGGGTGATGCTTCCGATCAGTAAAATAACATGTTTGCTGCCTGACATCAACGCAATAGTTCTCCTTCTTGGACATACATTAATATGCTCATTAAATCCTCAATACAGCAAGCTCTACTGATTTGGTAGCTCACAGCCAAAAACATCACCCCTGTAGTTCTAGGCGAAATCTAGATCATGTGACCAGAGCAGTGCATAGGGGCCCCACAGCAAAGATTACAATAGGGCCACAACACTTCTTGACCGCACCCCTATATTCTGCAGCACTTCACAAAATGTAGGGTTTAAAATCCATTACATGGTAATAAGTAGGGTTGAGCGATCGAGTTCGGAAAAGATCGGATTCCGATCGGCGATCGAGTAAATTTCTCGATCGTGATCGGAATTCCAAACACGATCTTTTTAGGTGGGATCGAGATCGGTGATCTTTTCCCACAATGCTTTGCTTAGCCTTCACACTGAGTATACGCTGTATAGTCAGTGTGAAGGCTCCGCTGCAGGTCCATAGGAATGAATGAAAGCAGCCGACACACAGCCTTAACCCCCTGCATGCCGGCTGCCTCCATTCATTCTAATGGGAGACTAAACTAAAAATCTGTAGTAGCTACTGACCTCCAGAGATGGCTGCTCCGGTGCCCGGTGTGTTCTCCTTCTGCCTCTTGCTGCTGCTCCACGCTGCTCTTCTCGCTGCCCCACCTCCTCAGTGTTTAAAGAGCTAGGAAGGCGGGGCTTGTGGCTTAGGAGAGTGTGGGCGGGTACGGGGCGGGGAGACGTAACGTCTCCCCTCCCAGTACCCGCCCACACTCCTAACCCGCCCACACTCTCCTAACCTGGCAGGGAGGGGTCAGCGAAGGGAGAAGAGCAGTGTGGAGCGGCAGCGAAGCAAAGAAGATAGAAGGACCGGGCCCCGGACCAGCCATCTCTGGAAGTAAGTGGACACCAGGGGGGACTAAGTAGCCAGAGGATTAAAAAAAAAATCCTCTGGCTACTTAGTTATTCACTACACAACATGGATTCTAACAATTGTTAGATTCCATGCTGCATAGTGAATAGGATTGCTTTTAAAATCCGATCTCCGATTAATAAAATAAATCCCATTGACTTGCATTGGGATTGGAATTGGGATCGAGATCGGGTTCGAATGAAAAATGATCGGAAATCGGATTTTAAAATCGATCCTGAAAAGTTAAGATCGGCTCAACCCTAGTAATAAGTCATTTCACACAATGAGACTGAGGGCCCTTCTCACAGGAGCTTACAATCTATGAGGTAGAAGGGGGGACACAAGAGGTAGCAGGGGCGGCATCAGCTAATTCCTCCCACTGGCACCATTAAAGAAACGTGGCAATATATTTTAGGTCACTAAACCAGTCATTATAGTTATGAGATTTAGCTTTCTATACATGTTCTGAATGTATCTGTAATAATACATTGTCAACTATCACAGATAAGTCATAAGTTCAGCTCAATATGGCACATGCGCAATGCACATTTGAAGACCATATTACAGTAAGAACCTAATTTCCCCCTAGTGGCTACTGTGGGCTTCTAGAATCACTTCATTTATGTCTGTACAGAAGACTGAAGCTTTATATTAAAACAATTGAGCTCTTAACACTATAAAGATATAGGTGCATATATACTAATACACGTCCAGTAGGTTTCTAGTGTAATTTGCAAAAAAAAATGGTGTATATGCATCACAGTGGACTCCATACAATATTGGTTTCATGTTATTGTGCTATGTTCCCCCTTTTATGGATTCTACCATGGTGTGCCTGTTAGAAGCTTTACCATCCCCAGACGTAGTTTGTTTTTGGCAATCAGTTGTCTAGGCCTAGAGGTGGAGACTGGAAGTCTCCAAAGAACATTAGTTGAGTCCAGTGGCGTAACTAGGAATGGCGGGGCCCCGTGGCGAACTTTTGACATGGGGCCCCCTCGACACCGAAGATCTCGACCGAGTCCCTCCTACGCATTCCTGTGCGCTCTATTATGTTCCATAGTGGCCCCTGCACACAGTATTATGTCCCATAGTGGCCCCTGCACACAGTATTATGTCCCATAGTGGCCCCTGCACACAGTATTATACCCAATAGTGGCCCCTGCACACAGTATTATGTCCCATAGTGGCCCCTGCACACAGTATTATACCCAATAGTGGCCCCTGCACACAGTATTATGTCCCATAGTGGCCCCTGCACACAGTATTATACCCAATAGTGGACCCTGCACACAGTATTATACCCAATAGTGGACCCTGCACACAGTATTATACCCAATAGTGGACCCTGCACACAGTATTATACCCAATAGTGGCCCCTGCACACAGTATTATACCTAATAGTGGCCCCTGCACACAGTATTATACCCAATAGTGGCCCCTGCACACAGTATTATACCCAATAGTGGCCCCTGCACACAGTATTATACCCAATAGTGGCCCCTGCACACAGTATTATACCCAATAGTGGACCCTGCACACAGTATTATACCCAATAGTGGCCCCTGCACACAGTATTATACCCAATCGTGGCCCCTGCACACAGTATTATACCCAATAGTGGCCCCTGCACACAGTATTATACCCAATAGTGGCCCCTGCACACAGTATTATGTCCCATAGTGGCCCCTGCACACAGTATTATACCCAATAGTGGACCCTGCACACAGTATTATACCCAATAGTGGACCCTGCACACAGTATTATACCCAATAGTGGCCCCTGCACACAGTATTATACCCAATAGTGGCCCCTGCACACAGTATTATACCCAATAGTGGCCCCTGCACACAGTATTATACCCAATAGTGGCCCCTGCACACAGTATTATACCCAATAGTGGCCCCTGCACACAGTATTATACCCAATAGTGGACCCTGCACACAGTATTATACCCAATAGTGGCCCCTGCACACAGTATTATACCCAATAGTGGCCCCTGCACACAGTATTATACCCAATAGTGGCCCCCACAGGACTAAATACTGTCACGTCACCCGCTGACCGCTATACCAGGACAAATTGTGGATAAAAAATCTGGTCATGTGCATTACAATTTAGTAACTCCATGTGCCTCATATTAATAGCAGTTAACCCCATCATCTCCCTCACATTAACCCCTGTGTGCCTCACCATAAGAGTTACTGATATGTGAGAGACATGGAGGTAATAATAAAGTATCTTCATTATTATTACCCCCATATGTCTCACATATCAGTAACTCTTATGGTGAGGCACACAGGGGTTAATGTGAGGGAGATGATGGGGTTAACTGCTATTAATATGAGGCACATGGAGTTACTAAAACACAAGTAATCCCCCCATATGCCTGACATTAATAAGTAACCCTAGTACGTACCTGTGTAGCTTCAGTTTCACTTTCCTTCTTCCTTTCTTCCTCCGGTGCAGGACGGCAGGAGCTCGGCAGGGATAAGCCCCGCCTCCTCCTCTCATTGGTGGGCAGAGGACAGCAGAGAAAGGGAGGGGGAGAGAGGGGGAGCGTCCTGAAGCGCTGAGAGGAGCCAGAGCTGCAGCTCCTGTGTCTCAGCCATTACTGCAGCTTCGGGGCCCCCTGTTGGTGGAAAGTATTCCACCAACAGGGGGCCCCGATCGTTATACTCGGGGGTCCGAAAAGACCTCCGAGAATAATGATAGCAGCGGTAGCAGCTGTCACCGGGCCCCTAATGTCCCGGGCCCTGTGGCAGCTGCTACCGCTGCTATGGTGGTAGTTACGCCACTTGTTGAGTCGAAGGTACTGGGGCCAGCAAGATCAGATTGTGAGGATACTGCATCCCCTGATGGAAAGAAAGTGAGCAGCTCAGCAATCCATCTACAGCCATGAGATAGATAAGAACCGCTGCCAGACCCCTAGAGGGAAAAAAATGTGCCAAGTTGAGGTTTGCAGAACCTACTAACCAAGGCCCATTCATATCCAAGTATGTGGGATCCATGGATGTCATTTATTTAGCCTCCATTGCCACAGTAGGAGAGGCAGAGACTATCTATTATTGAAGGTTCCAAATACCATCCTAACTCTGTGTAACAAAATTTTGGGACAGCCTACTGTCATGGCCTACTGATGACATAAGAGATAAGATAAGATAATCCTTTAATAGTCCCACAATGGGGAAATTTCAGTGATACAGTTTCATAGATGATACAGTAGTATATAACAAGAGAGAAAACACATACAAGCTCATGGCAGATAGAGAAATCCTAGGAATCATAGCAACTAAAAAAGAAAGAAACACAGACACACTGCAGGATCATTTAGTTTTCTGTGTGAAGTGATGTTAATAATACAGCCGAATGTGGTTGGGGGACACGAGGAGGGGACACAGCATGTAGATATAACAGGCAGAAACGTTTTTTGCAGAGGTGGGGGACATATGCAGCTATCATGTTAACATGTGGCAGTTCCTTTGGTAGGTGGTGAGATCTCATGCTCACAGCTGATAGTTCGGTATCTTGCATCAGCACTATTGTCCATTAACCACAAAAAAAATGCCCCAAATGTCCTTCATCACAAGCCCTCCTCCTCCTTTCTTCTTACCACTGTGTTCTACTGCCCAGAGAAGTCTGAAGCCATCCAGGTAGACAGGGTGAGCTTGCCAAGCTTCCATAAACTCCTGGGGTAGGTGGGTGATGGTTCCCAGGCTGTAACAGAATCCCACGTGTCCACAGTAAAAGAAAGAAATACCAGTCAGCTGTAGGCATCTTCACACATCAGCAATAGACACCAAAAATCATCTCCTTGAAAAGAAGAAGTCCACACTTCCATGTAAGTCTCTCCTCCATGCTTCATGGTGAGAAATTCTGTCCTTAGCTCCTGGGGGATGGTAACAGGCACATGTGCACACAGGTCTTGAGTCATTGTCCATGCTTTAACAATAGAAACAAAAGGAACAAAATACTCCACAGGATCTTCCATTCGATTTATAGTTGCTAATTCATAGTGCTAGTTTGCTTAGTTAGAGGATTCCTGAAGATACAGAGAAAAAGAGTAAAAAAGGAAAGATAAAGGTTGCTCCCAGCTTGGAGTTCTGTATCGAGGCACCCACACAAGGTGGCGCCAGGAAGTAGCACATCTACAGCTACTACTCCCACCCTCTAGTTGCCTTTATTGGATTATTGATTGTGACTTAATATGATATATATTAAGCCATAAATTGGGCATAAATTTCAGCCTTTGCACCAAACTTTTGTGCCAAGATTTGGTCAGAAACTAAGCCTACTAAGCCAAGCTCCAGGGCCACACAAGAACGGTGAAGCCACTCATTGCAACAGGGCACCTTGTGCACAACGGGTGGGAAATCCTTCCACCCTTTATAGATGGACACCCTCTTAATGACTGAGAATACTTGTACTACTTTCCTACCTTGGGAAGTATTGGAGGAACCTACTTGAGTTATGGCTCTGATCAGATAGAGTCAAGTGACAGAACATGAGGTATCGGCACTAGATAAGATAACGGATGGCTCTCCTTTATCTACTGTCTTCATTTAATAAGATCTTACACATGATTTAATACATCAAAACATTCATTCAAACAAAAAGGTTATCCGATATTTCCATAGGAACCGTAACAAGCTATCAAAACCTAATTTGCATATGAGACAAAGTCATTAATTTCCATGTCAGCTCATGTCATAGCACCAATATTACCACGTCAGCCCATGGATTCATGGAATAATATATCGGCTGCTTACAATACCATTTGCTGCTAAGCACATGAGAAGGCATATACAATGATCCCAGCTGCGGAGAATCGGGAGAGGAAATAATGCGGCTTTTATGACAATCTTAATATGCGCAAATATAGAAATAATTGACTGTGTTCATAGCACATACAATAGGGTGTTAACCTTTTTGCTGCCAAGATTCATAAATAATGTTATGTAAAGTATGTTCCTTTTCCCATCTGGAAGATTATCGCAGCTCAAGCAGGATATTAGAATTGCAACGAAAAATTGCCCCGACCTCTAAGGTCTAACCAGATACAAGTGTAGCTATATACTAAATGTCATTGGTAAAATTGCCAAAATCCATTAAAGTCAAAATCAATTTTCATAAACACAATCAAAAAGCTATCACTAGGTATGTACAACTCCGGCACAGACTTATTTGTCTTCATGGTGACAGACTACAAACAAACCCTGTGTAGTCCGAGTCTGGAAGATTTCATACTGTATCATTTTACAGCGTGTTCCAAATTATTATGCAGGATGTCAAATTTTTTTGTGTGTTTTCCTTGAGGATACTCCAAAGGTTCTAAATAGGATTCAAGATCAAGGGACTAACTCCAGACTACAAACCGCCCTCTAACTCCTTACCTCTATAACCTCAGTTTTATTACCTACCTTATCTCACCAACATATTACCTGATGAACTAATGGCCTTATGCTAGGTTCACATTAGCGTTGGGGTTTACATTCAATGGATCGGCTTGAAACGGAAACCCAAACAGCTTGATAAGCTGTTACCCATGGACCCCATAGATTAATGGGGTTCTCCGAGTTTCCGCCCAAAAAATCTGTAGAGAAAAGTCCTGCTTTCTCTATGCATTGTTCAGTCGGAATGGGGGATGGAATCTCGGAATGGTCAAACGGCGCTAGTATAACCGTAGCCTTAGTCTAGCATCTTGCTAATGTAGGGCTGTGTTTTCAGTCATTGATTTGGAAGAGTCTGAAGTAGGAGCCTCTGCACTTTGAAAACTTGCAAATATATGTTTTTGGTTAGCCAATAAAAAAGTATCAAAAGTATCCAATATTGCATGATTTTTTTTCTGGCTACTAAAGTATTATATTATTTTTCCCTTTTCTAACTCTCAGTAGGGATCTTGAGCCGAGGATCTTCTAATATGTCTGTAACTCGGAAATACTCAGACTACCCTGACAATCCCTTCCCATCTCACAATCCCATCATATGGACGGCCAATGGGGCTGTCAAAAAGTCAGAAAAGCTTTTAGATGACAAAGTCCAAAATAGGATGATAGAGAATAATAAAATGGAACATTTAATATTACATGCTAATAAAACAATCCATCTGTGAAAGATCTCGCCTCGCCAAAGCCACTTTGCCCCAGCCTCTGGCCTACCTGACCTTGCAAAACTGCGATCACCTTCTTACCTTTACCGTCTGCTCTCAATCTGAGAGAGGGACCAGGTCTTATAGGATAATATGAGACGAGCCTTCTAAAGTTTTATATTTATTAACCCAAGAGGGTCGATACTAGACAACCAACATACATAGAGATATACTGTACATGTACATTCACTCAGTCCGGAAGCTGAGACCCTGGTGCTGTACAGCACGGTGCCCACTGATGTGGCCTTCAATATACTCCAAGCTTTTACCTATCTGCAGGCTGCGCCTATACAGCCACCTGTTACCTTTTATTACCCTAATACACAGGAACAATTCAGTGAGTGTGACACAGGCACAGGCGGTATAACACCAAGGCTTACAATCTTATTGCAATACTACTATACCCCTCAATCAAAGTACAACCAAGCAAATAGAATAGTTGATTAGCTTGCAAGCCAAACAGTGTGAAGTTAAACTGGATGTTGCTCCCAGACTTCCTTAGAAGTCCCTTTCTGAGAGATATAACTTTGTAGAATCCTCTTAGTCCTTCTACCAGACAAGTAGATAGTTCACCAGTATTGCAGCCTGTGATTCTGGTTATGCCTAACTATCTATCTACAGGCTCTTACTCAGTCCCAAACAATTTGGCGCCAAACTTGCAGTGTGGTGCGTGCATGGTTACTTCTGTGAGGTACCTTTTAGCCTTTGTTTGCAACAGCTGGAAGAGGAGCTCCTCAGGCAGCATGTGGTCTCACTGCCAGTGTCACTTCTCAGCCAAGTCTCTGACAGAAATATTCCCCTTAGGATGGTGTCTGGATAAACTCTGTAAGTCTCTACTTCAGCTCCACTTGCTGTAACTTCAGCCCTCCAAGGATCTTCTCCACACAAGGATGCCACTGCAGTCCTTCCTTCTACTTCAGATTAAAGCACACACTGCCCAAAATGGCTGCTGCACACACACGCTCCTCCTTCTGAGCCCACCTACTCTGAACAGGAAATCTCAATGGGTACTAACTGCTACAATTTTTCAAAACATAATTAATTTAGCATAAAGCGGAACCTTTAATATAGTCAGCTAAAAACATTGGACAATGTAGCTAGGGCTAAAAACAACAAACATTTACACGAACGGGGACAACATAAGGGTACTCTCTTCCTCCTATGTCCCTCCTCTTATATTCTAAGAGTGTAATTAAACAATTAAGCTTTAGGGAAATGTCACCCCAACCTTGCAGGTACTAGTTAAAGCTGGTGAATTCACCATATATAGGATATACAGTATATATAGGATAGTTTTCTCTTTCCCCTCTGCTCGGATCCTCAATCAACTGCCCTAGAGCGTCCGCTGACGGCTTACTGACACCTAAACACACTGAATAAATCCCTGCCTGTTCTGATAATTAGCCATTGACAGGACACTCTTTAATTACACTCTTAGAATATAAGAGGAGGGACATAGGAGGAAGAGAATACCCTTATGTTGTCCCCATTCATGTATTTGTTTGTTGTTTTTAGCCCTAGCTACATTGTCCAATGTTTTTAGCTGACTATATTAAAGGTTACGTTTTATGCTAAATTAAGTATGCTCCTCTGAACAGGGAATGAATGTCTCACATGGCTTTATGTCTTTTTATACAAATCACTAAGACAGCCATAAAGATAAAGAACCTGGGAACTGGGGATTGATTATTTGTTTTTATATGTATATAGTAATAAGCCTCTTCCCCCCTCCCTCCTGAACCCCTATCCCTGTATCCAGTTATATATACTATATATATATATATATATATGCAGCCTGCAGAAAGTGTTTTTAGATATATCTGAAGAAGAAGCCGAGAGCTTCGAAACGTTATATTCTGTCATCATTATGAGTTAGCCATTAAAAAAGGTATCACCTACTGAAGACTTGCAAGTTTTTTGTTTTTTTATATTTCATAACCACTGGCTAACACGGTACAAAAATAAATTGTTTTTACTTAATAAAACTTAATTTCCAAAAATAATCAATTTTCTTGGGTTCACCGTATTCTGACATCTAGAACCTTTGTATGACTTTGTTGATGAAGATATGTCAGGGCTCTTTGTTTGCTGGACAAGTTGTAGTTTTTATTGGCACTGATTTTTGGTACGTATGACTTTTTTTGATCACTTTTTATTGCTATTTTTTGGGGACCTCGGTGACCATAATATGTTAATTTGCACATTGCAGAATATTTTTTTACAGCATTTACTGTATGGGATAAGTAACACTATTTTTGGATAGCGAGGACTTACGCTAGGTTCACACTAGCGCTTGCTCTCCTTTGTTGGGGTCCATCGGGGTACGTGCACAAAGGAGAGGTGGACCGCTAAAACAGCGCTTACACATGGATCCTGACTATAATGGGCTCTGTTGGGTATCAGTCATTTCGAAGAATTGAAAGCAGAGAAGAAAAAAGTCTTCTGGGCATTTGAGGGTATTCTCACTGTACAAGTTTTTGCATTGTTGCTGTTGCTGCCAGCCATGTTGACTGATCCGTATAACATGGCGTACTTTTCCTGGGAGGAGCTGCGTTTGCAAGTACCAATAGACAAGGCTCCTGCGTTAGGGGACTAGTTGACAGAAACGGAGCATGGACAACTGGGGCTAGTAGAGTAGTGATGACCGATGAGTATAATGCTAGTCTTACAATGGTCTGGCAGGCAATGGGTTTGGCTTGGGTACACAACTCATGCTGATAGTTTCCAACCAGTTCTTCTTGCCATGTGCTAGTTTTGTATAACAAATGCCTTGCCCCGCTTTTCATGTCTATTTCAGACTCTTGTTACCATAAAATGCATACTAAACATTAAAATTGCAGTAAGTGTGTCAGTCCTCACCCCATTATGATTCTTGGGTCCTGCCGTGTAGACATTGTAATAAGTATCACCGCACCGAGAGAATAAATCATTTCTGAAACACCAATAAACATCTCCATTATATCAGGAAACAGCTCATCCGAAATAACCTCTAATGATGTCTGCCGTAAGATAGGCCATGTGTTTGATCAAGTCGTAGGAAGAAAAATTATTCTTTACAAAACTAGAAATTGTAAGAATTATGTGCTCACCTAAGAAATAAGGAAACTACCAGACACCTTTACATGGGGCAAAGGTCAGGTACGACTGTTCATCAGACTCACTCATTCGCATGATCATGGAAAAGGAAACTAAACAAACATTTATCTATTACAATAAGGGGATCAATTCACACTATGAGTGGTATGTACGCCTAAGAATAGCGCAGAAATGGAGACAGACACATCAGGTTAATTGGAGCCAGCAAGCATAGTGGTTATAAGAGGCAACAGAATGAGTGGTCACAATAGCCTTATCAGAGGCAAGAAAAGTAGTAGTCACAAGAATCTAACAGGAGACAACAGGCTTGGCAGTTACATATCTTTGCAGAGGCACAGTTGTTCGTGGTTGCACTATTTGCAGAGGCACAGTTCTTGGCGGTTGCACTGTTCACAAAGGCACAATTCTTGGTGGTTGCATTGTTCATAGAGGCATAGTTCTTGGTGGTTGCATTGTTCATAAAGGCACAGTTCTTGGTGGTTGCACTGTTCATAGAGGCACAGCTCTTGATGATTGCACTGTTCACAGAGGCAAAGTTCTTGATGGTTGCACTATTTGCAGAGGCACAGTTCTTGGTGGTTGCACTGTTCACAAAGGCACAGTTCTTGGTGGTTGCACTGTTCATAGAGGCACAGTTTTTGGCAGTTGCACTGTTCATAGAGGCACAGTTCTTGATGGTTGCACTATTTGCAGAGGCACAGTTCTTGGTGGTTGCATTGTTCACAAAGGCACAGTTCTTGGTGGTTGCATTGTTCCTAGAGGCACAGTTCTTGGTGGTTGCACTGTTCATAGAGGCACAGTTTTTGGCAGTTGCACTGTTCATAGAGGCACAGTTCTTGATGGTTGCACTGTTCATAGAGGCACAGTTCTTGGTGGTTGTACTGTTCATAGAGGCACAGTTCTTGGTGATTGCACTGTTCATAGAGGCACAGTTCTTGGTGGCTGCACTATTTGCAGAGACACAGTTCTTAGCGGTTGCACTGTTCATAGAGGCACAGTTCTTGGTGGTTGCACTATTTGCAGAGGCACAGTTCTTGGCGGTTGCACTGTTCATAGAGGCACAGTTCTTGGTGGTTGCACTGTTCATAGAGGCACAGTTCTTGGTTGCACTGTTGGCAGAGACAAAGTTCTTGGTAGCCGCACTACTAGTAGAGACACCGTTCTTGGTGGCCTTATGATTTGCAAAGTCACACAGGCACACATCACAGAACACAGTCATTGATCTATAACTCCATCCAACTGTTGCTGGTAACAACAGTACTCAGTTTAGCTCTATCACACCTGTACAGTAACAGTCTCACAAAGTGTAACCCTATCTCAGGAGGGTCATCAGGCGGTCTCACAGATTTGTTTTGTTTTAATCTCACAGCTATTTGATGCACAGAGTTTGGCCGTGGCTTAGTACACAATATGCTCATGAAGTCTCCTAGTGTGGAAGAGAAGTGTGTAGAGTCTAAATGGGTCCATCCATAACTGTAAAGTGTAGAACATTTTTAATCAGATCTGAAAGAGACCCTTTGGCTTTTAATATCTTGCCAAGTTTGCTTTTTGTCCTGAAGATATCCATCTATTAACTTTGGGCCACATCATTGGTTTGGCTGAGCAATTTGGAAAACGTTGCTGTTTGTCCGAAAGCTGTGGGAACGTACCCTTTACGACTTTAGTTTTAGGTTGTGATTGACCCATCTGTTAAAAACTGGAGGCATCAATAAGATGCAAGAATCAATTGTCACAGTCCTAAAATCACCAGTAACATGAGCCATCGATCCACCCATTCACCAGATCCATGCAGTTACCGTCATGGTTCTATTGTGTGTGTATGTTGTCTAGTATATTCTTTTTATATTGTATACAGAATTTTTTCCTGGAGTGAACTGCTTTTATATACAGATAAAAGGTCACAGATAACATGCTGTGTATATGAAGTAATGAAAATCAATGCCAGTGCTCAATACCCATATGATGTATTGTTACAGGGGTAGAGTAATAACCATCCTCATGGTCTTTATGCGGTTTTATTATATTTCTGTTTATGCTGTTTCAGTTTTCATGGAGAGATAATCCGCAGCTCTCAGCTGGTGGGAGAGTTATGCATGAACAAAAGAACATGGAATCTGTATCTGCAACATGGGACTTGTTGATACAGAATCCAGGAGTAGAGTATTAAAGCCGTCCTTCCTCTAGAATAGAACCTGATATGTGTCTAAAAAACTGCCATGGATGTAACCATGTAGAGTAGAAGGGAGAGAAATCAAGGTCTATTTTTTCTCAGGCAACAGCGCCACCCTTGGCTATAGGCTATGTCTGGTATTGCATCTCATCTGCTTTTACTGAATACTGCAATATAGAATACAACTGGATATAGTTAAAAAAAAGGCACCTTTTTCTAACTTCGTATAGCCACTTTAAGGTAGCCATGTTGTCGAATGCGTCTCTGATCAGGACAGATTGATAACACATCACTAAATATGAAGTTAAACAATGTTAAACAATGAAAGCAATACTTGGAAGAATATTGTTGTTCAGGAGAATGACACGAGTTGAGTTTATTAAGCCCCAATGAGAACAGGGACTAATGTCTGTGCAGATCATACAGCGCTGCAGGATACGTTGGTGCTATATAAATGAGTAAAGTAATAATGCAATATGCAGTTATTGTGAAATTGTATTTGAGACTTGGAAGGTCATTTTAATGTTATCCTTAGGAACAATTTTCTTTGATAGCTGCAGGCGCTTTCAAATGCCCTGCTGGTTGTAGTGTCTGTTAATAAGGAGTCACCTGATTCTATTCTATGATAGCTTAGCAAATAGAGCCAATGAAAATTTGTATATTAGGGATCTCCCCCCTTCGAGACCGTTACCTATTAGCTGCTCTCTGTCACTATAGTGCTTGGTAAGTCTGTGCCAACTAAATTATTTCACATGACACCGTGTAGCGAGAAACATATTTTTAAAGAATTTATGATTATGTTACTTTTAATTTCTCATGTCGCTATTATTTTACCCATGGGGTGAATGTTGTAAAAAAAAAAAAAAAAGCTAAATTGCTGTTTTTGTCCATTGCTCAATGCAAAAAAAATGCATTAAAAAAACTTATTTTACTCTAAAAGCAACACTGAAGAAAACTTTAACTGCAAAAAACGAATACACAGATATATTGATGGAAAAAAAAAGTATGGATCTTTTTGTTCAGATGTAGTAAAAGGTCGAATGCTATTTTTTGCAGACAATGAGCAGTGCGAAATTATTGTGTAAAAATACATGTTTTTTTCATTCCCCATAGAAAGAAGTAAAAAAGTGAATTATTTAATTGTGTCCTTGAAAAATACAACTTATCCTGCAAAAAAAAAAAAAAAGCCCCCTCATACATCTATGTAGTATAAAAAAAAAAGTTATGGCTTTTGGAAAGTGATAATGAAAAAAATTAACAACAATGCTTGGCCAAGATAGACCCAATTCTTAAAGGGGTTGTCCATGTTTGCCTGGACATCCCCTTTAAAGGGTTTGTCCAAGATAAAAACCAGGGAAAGATGACAAAAAAGCAAAATGAATCATACTCATCTGTCCCCGGTGCCTCTCAGTGTGGTCCAGTCTCACTGCTGTGATGTTTTCTTCTGGCGGACGCCCACGCTGCACTTGACCGCGGAGGCCAACCAAGGACGACATACTTAGGAGTCACAGCCAGCAAGAACTTCCACTGCAAGACCAGATCTGGACAGGTGAGTATGTTTTTTGTTTGTTTTTTTGTTTTTTTCCACCTCCCCCAGCATAATGTTAAAAAAAATTATTTATCCAGGACAACCTCTTTAAGGAGTTAAAAGATTGCCATAGAAGATATCTGAAGGTTTTAACTCCTAGATGTAACAAATATCTTATTATTGTGGTGTATAGATAGTATTCTATGTGAATAATACTGTATATTTGTAAGCACAACATGCAGCAACATGAATGCTCTCACCCTCCAAACACCTGCTTACCATTATGGACTATTTTTTTTAGCAATTACCTCGGAGTCCTGGTGACTACCGGTGATTGCAGTCTATGGTTTGTTACCGTGGTTACAGACGTGTTACTATAAAGAGTCACATAATTACAACCAATGGCTACTGTAAGCAAAAAGAATTGCCCTGGTGAGCGCGAGGCCCAAAAGGAAATATTTTAATTAGTTTAATTAATTTTTTTAATTGTGCTTTTGTATGCACCTGTTTACCCAAAGGGAATATAGACTGCGTCCTATATATTGTGAATGCATACATGAGTTAGGGAGAACCTGGCTGGGGTGAGAGGTCACATATTGTGCATAATGCCGCTGTGGAGCAGTTTGTAAGACGGCTGACACATCTGCTGCAGGTATGATAGGTTATACATCATCTGCAATGTTAATATTATCCTATATTATTTAGAAAGCGGTGCATGCTGGGAAATACAGAACTTCCTATGTCGTCAGCTCCCTCTAGTGGCTGCTGCAAGCAGAGAAAATTGAGAAGGCAAACTGGAAATTGGGTGCAAGGGTGCTTTATACTTTTTACATAGCATGGGATTTCCAAAACAATGTGAATTGACAATAAGCATAAGGAATGCTACATCTGCATATTAAAGAGTTATTCCCATCTTGCCAAATACCTGTTAAGACAGTAGAGTCTAGCCTCAAGTCCCGGCAACCATGGTGGGACTTATGGAAGCAGGTGAGTGGCACCGATAGATGCTGTTTCTGCAACTCTCATAGAGGTGAATGGAAGCTACAAAAACAGTTCCACAGTTACAACATAGTTAAAATTGCTGCACTCTTTGTATCCAGTTCATCTCTTTAGGAGCCATAGAAACCGTGTAGAACTGCTTTCTATAATTCCTGCCCTGGTTGTCATGCAAACAGGCCAAGTGACAAATAAACATGACGTCACTGGCTTGTAATGCTAAAGCAGTGCTCACCTGGGCATCGCAGCTTTGAGTATCTGGACTGTGGAGGGTTCTGAGTGTTCAGCAGCAGCCCATTGCAATTTAGGTCCAGAATTTGGGAGTAGTGGTATCTGTGGTCACAGTGACAAGGATATTGACCAGATCTTTTGATTTTCTACATAGGCTGGTGCAGCGTTGGGGTTTGAAGGATGTCTGATGATGGAAATACTTTTTCCCCCCAGGGCACCCCCTAATGGTTGTAAACCTTTCTGAGCCTGATGGTGGTGGGAGTGCCCCTGATGGTGGTGGGAGTGCCCCTGATGTTGATGGTGGTGGGAGTGCCCCTGATGGTGGTAGGAGTGCCACTGATGGTGGTGGGAATGCCCCTGATGGTGGTGAGAGTGCCCCTGATGGTGATGGGAGTGCCCCTGATGGTGGTGGGAATGCCCCTGATGGTGGTGGGAGTGCCCCTGATGGTGGTGGGAGTGCCCCTGATGGTGGTGGGAATGCCCCTGATGGTGGTGGGAGTGCCCCCGATGATCATGTACAAATCAGACTCAGTAAACAGGGTTTTGAAGAAATAATTAGCTCACAGTGTTTACTTGAAGTAGAACACGATAATTCCAACTGCAGCCAGATACTGGAGCTCCAGTTCTTACATAGGCTGAGCTGATTGACGGCACTTCCATATGAAAGCCTCTGTCTTTCGTGCTGGAGAATTTTCTACGTTAACAGTGTGCAAGATCCACAAATTTTTACAATTCCTAGTCTGTAAAGTGTAGACTCTCAAAGGTTGCCCTGTCTGATCTCAGACTACAGACATAGTTATAGCTATGAGGTCCATATAACTTTATTTTCAAATACTGAAATGAACACTATCACTTCTGCAAGGTAAGCAGGGATAAATCCCATCTCCTGACTGAAGAAGAATAGGAACAATACAAGAATGTTCAAACTGGTATCTTCCTCCTCCTCCCTTCCGACCCAGAACTGTCTAAATCGGGGCTGTACATTAATTCTATATTTCCAGGAGGAGTAACATAAGAATATAACAACACAGAGTTCTATATAAAGATGTTCCAGATTTATGATTCCTTGCTTTTCCATCCAGCCCAGGCCACCATGACATCTCCAGACAACTGCAACACAAATATGGAACACAAACTGGTCCCTGATTTTTTTCTACTTTATGCCCTCCCATCTCACCTGACCCAGCGGGCATTGGCAGCCAGTGGCATAACTAGGAATGGAGGGGCCCCCTCACGACCGACACCGAAGACCTTGACCGACTCCCTCCTACGCATTCCTGCGCGCTCTATTATGCACCATAGTGGCCCCTTCACACAGTATTATCCCCCATAGTGGCCCCTGCACACAATATTATCCCTCATAGTGGCCCCTGCACACAGTATTATCCCCCATAGTGGCCCCTTCACACAGTATTATCCCCCATAGTGGCCCTGAACACAGTATTATCCCCCACAGTGTCCCCTGCACACAGTATTATCCCCCATAGAGGCCTCTACACACAGTATTATCCCCAATAGTGGCCCCTGCACACAGTATTATCCCCAATAGTGGCCCCTACACGCAGTATTATGCCCCATAGTGGTCCCTGCACACAGTATTATCCCCCATAGTGGCCCCTGCAAACAATATTATCCCCCATAGTGGCCCCTGCACACAGTATTATCCCCCATAGTGGCCCCTGCACACAGTATTATCCCCCATAGTGGCCCCTGCAAACAGTATTATCCCCCATAGTGGCCCCTGCACACAGTATTATCCCCATAGTGGCCCCTGCACACAGTATTATCCCCCATAGTGGCCCCTGCACACAGTATTATCCCCCATAGTGGCCCCTGCACACAGTATTATCCCCAATAGTGGCCCCTGCACATAGTATTATCCCCCATAGTGGCTCCTGCACACAGTATTATCCCCAATAGTGGCCCCTGCACACAGTATTATCCCCAATAGTGGCCCCTGCACATAGTATTATCCCCCATAGTGGCTCCTGCACACAGTATTATGCCCCATATTGGCTCCTGCAAACAGTATTATCCCCCATAGTGGCCCCTGCACACAGTATTATCCCCCATAGTGGCCCCTGCACACAGTATTATCCTCCATAGTGGCCCCTTCACACAGTATTATCCCCCATAGTGGCCCCTGCACACAGTATTATCCCCAATAGTGGACCCTGCACACAGTATTATCCCCAATAGTGGCCCCTGCACATAGTATTATCCCCCATAGTGGCTCCTGCACACAGTATTATCCTCCATAGTGGCCCCTTCACACAGTATTATCCCCCATAGTGGCCCCTGCACACAGTATTATCCCCAATAGTGGCCCCTCAACATAGTATTATCCCCCATAGTGGCTCCTGCACACAGTATTATCCCCAATAGTGGCCCCTGCACACAGTATTATCCCCAATAGTGGCCCCTGCACATAGTATTATCCCCCATAGTGGCTCCTGCACACAGTATTATCCCCAATAGTGGCCCCTGCACACTGTATTATGCCCCATATTGGCTCCTGCACACAGTATTATCCCCCATAGTGGACCCTGCGCACACTATTATGTCCCACTGTGCACACCCATAAACAATTATTATACTCTGGGGTCTTTTCAGACCCCAGAATATAATAATCGGAGACCCGGGGGAATAAAAACATTAAAAAACTACTGTTTCTTACCTGCCCTCCGGCTCCTACGCTGTCGGCCTCCGCTGCCGTCGTTCTTCAATGACGTCGGACGTCACATGACCCGGGACGCAGGCCGGGTTCTTGTGAAGTCAGAGACGTCAGACAACTAGGAAAGAGGCCTGGCCAGGATCGTGGTGAGGTAAGTAACTGTCTTTTTTATGTTTCTTACCTCTCCCGTTTTACCAATCATTGTACTCGGGGGTCCGAAAAGACCCCCGAGTATAATGATAGCAGCGGTAGCGTCTGTCACCGGGCCCCTTATGTCCCGGGCCCTGTGGCAGCTGCCTCTGCTGCTATGGCAGTAGTTACGCCACTGTTGGCAGCCATTACCTTTACGTTGAGACAGGAATGAGACAGTAGAGAACAGCCGGGAATGGGGCTAGAGCAGATTGGCAATGGAGGGCATTGGTGGCAAGTATTGCTTATTTTTTAGTTTTTAACCCATTCTTGCCATCCACTTTAACATATTGAAGAAAAAAACAACAACATTTATTTCACTGAAATGACCATTTTTCTGTAATTAAGCAAGTGTATTGTAGATGGCTTATTTAGTACAATTATCCCCTGACCTTTCGCAGTGTGATTTACTGATCTAATTCTTTTGTGTCTATAGCAGACTGTCTGTCGTACGGCTCTCCGTCTGGATGGAATAAGTTATTCTGGCCTAGTGTAATTGGCCGGTGTTTACAAGGCGAGTGTCAGAGAGGTCCACTCATTATTGCCTGCTGGAACACCATCAGAACGCGGCACACGGCTATACGAGGGCACTGCTAAAGTTATTATGACCTTTGAAGTGGCACTTTAGGCTAAAATTCAATGAAGTCGCAAGAAATGTGGGATTTTAATGGTCTAAATTGAGTTTCCAATCGATACACATTGATTTCCGAGAGGTAAAAAAACGGATTCCAAAATATATACTTTCTAGTGATATTTCGGCCTCAGAGTTGCGCGGGTGATTGCTGTCAATCAGACATAGGGGCTTGTAATATAATAATGTATATAAATGCATCTTCACAACCCCCACTCGTCCGTACGGGTTAGTTATTTCACAGTCGCTCGGCCCATCCACATTATAGTATTGAGGGCACTTCTGGCCTACTGATGAGACCCGCTAAAGTACGAGCCCAGTGCTAATATAGTATTGTGGATTGTTTGTACTGACTAAAAATGAGCAAATCAATTCAGTTACAACCAGATTCGACCCGAATTTACCAAAAGTTTCAGGATTGCCACCATTAAACAGTTGTACACCATGGGTATAATAAGGGTATAATAAGTGGGGGCCCAGGGGAGATGAGTAAACCTAACAGTTATATTCATCTTGCTTCACCTCTCCTGGGTTTCCTGTGGTCCACCGGCATCCACTTCAGGCATCTTCCAACCTTTGACTGACGTCACATTCTCCATGATCACATCTGAGGCCTGCGATTGTGCCAAGCCCACGTAATGACGCTGGGTCATAGCATCATGGCATCAACGACACCGTCTGACCACTGAGGCCTGGAAGAGGTGGAAAGAGGACACCAGATGACACCGGACGCAGCAAGGTGAGCATAACTCTTATTTCTACTCACATACCCTGGGTCTCCACTTACTATACTTTGGGGTCTGAGAAGATCCCAGAGTTTAATAATAGCTTTTCCAGTTCGCGCCAAATAAACTAAGCCTAAAGAGAACCGGCGGGCCGATTCTCGCGAATAGTCATCAAAGCAAATCTCATGAGGTTTACCCATCTCTAGTACAGACCTTTACATCATTACATATGAAAGGGAGCCTACCAAAATCTCTTCTCAACCACATATATGTTGTATGGGCGGTCAGTGACAGGTTATAGCGTGTGCTATGTGTGTGCAATCCGGCAATTCTCTATATGCTTCAGCCTCTTGTTTCCGTCCTAGTGCAGTGGTGCAGTTTTATTCCATTGGTTAGTCCTAATTCCTTCTAGGGCCTTGTTTGTCTGTTTTTAATATCACTGCAGGAATTAGAGATGGGTGAACCAGTTCATAACAAGCCGGGTTAGTTCCAAATTTTGCAAGTTTTTTTGGTTCTGCTGAACCCCAGTTTTTTTCAGACCCAGGATTATTATAAGAGAGGTGCATACATATAACAAATTGTTTTACTCATGAACTCGGTCCCTCCACCCAGTGCATGTCTCGCTCCTCCTCAGAGGCACGAGGGAGACCTATGATTGGGCCATACCCCTGATGTCACTTGGGAAGAACCAACATCATGACGCAAGCATCTTGACGTCAATGCACTTTATGTGGTTGCTGAGGTCCAACGACAGTGTTTCCCTGGAGCTGCTGATGTCATTTGAGAAGCTGGAAGAGTCCTGAAGAGGGAGGGGACTCACTCCAAACCCCACCCGGAACCCGAGAAGAGATAAGTAAGACTTTTTGCTATGTCTACACATCTCCCCTGGGTCTCTAAAGAGACCCCAGAGTATAACAATAGTGGTGCCCATTTGGACTGAACAATACTGCTAGATTAACCTTGTGAATATTCTTGAGATGAACCTTTAAAAATGTATCTAAAAATACTAGTAGGAATCTATTCCTTGTCTACTTACTAGTGTACTGTATAGCTTTGCCTAGTTTGCTTTTCTTGTCTCCGGGTCCCAGTGCTCTTATGTTGTCCATGTTAGGTCCAGTATTGCAGATCAGGGTTTCCATCAGGGGTATCTTTATGATCAGCAAAGGTTAGTGGTGACTCCAGTTGGGATAGATCTAGGGAAGGAACTAGAACTAGACTCAGGGTCAGTTCTTCTGTGTTTGTTCAATCCTCCGTTTGTCATCCTCATCATCCATTTGTTCCATTGACCACCATTCGGTTCCAGTTATCTATTGGTGTGTTCCTGTTTTCTTACATTGAGCTATGGAAAATGATGAAACCAACTATCATCTATATTTTAATTTACCTCTGCCCCATTAATTTTATTTCTGGTACCATTCTTTATTCATGGCTGTGTTTTTAGGCAAGACCACACATGAATGGTTTCAGGATGCTTTACAGTTGGCATGAGACAAGACTGGTGGTAGCGCTCACCTCGTCTTCTCCGAATAAGCTGTTTTCCAGATGTCTCAAACAATCGAAAAGGGATTTATCAGAGAAAATGACTTTACCTCAGTCCTCAGCAGTCCACTCCCTGTACCTTTTGCAGAATATCAGTCTGTCCCTGATGTTTTTTCTGGAGAGAAGTGTCTTCTTTGCTGCCCTCCTTAAGACCAGGCCTTACTCCAAGAGTCTCCGCCTCACAGTGCGTGCAGATGCACTCACACCTGCCTGCTGCCATTCCTGAGCAAGCTCTGCACTGCTGGTAGCCCGATCCCGCAGCTGAAACACTTTTAAGAGACGGTCCTGGCGCTTGCTGGTCTTTCTTGGGCGCCTTGGAGCCTTTTTGCCAACAATGGAACCTCTCTCCTTGAAGTTCTTGATAATGCGATAGATTGTTGACTGAGGTGCAATCTTTCTAGTTGTGATACTCTTCCCTATTAGGCCATTTTTGTGCAGTGCAATGATGCCTGCACGTGTTTCTTTAGAGATAACCATGGTTAACAGAAGAGAAACAATGATGCCAAGCACCAGCCTCCTTTTAAAGTGTCCAGTGGTGTCATTCTTACTTAATCATGACAGATTGATCTCCAGCCCTGTCCTCATCAACACCCACACCTGTGTTAATGGAGCAATCACTGAAACGATGTTAGCTGGTCCTTTTAAGGCAGGGCTGCAATGATGTTGAAATGTGTTTTGGGGGATAAAGTTCATTTTCTAGGCAAATATTGACTTTGCAAGTAATTGCTGTTAAGCTGATCACTCTTTATAACATTCTGGAGTATATGCAAATTGCCATTAGAACAACTGAAGCAGTAGACTTTGTAAAAATTAATATTTGTATCATTCTCAAAACTTTTGGCCATGACTGTACTATCCAAAAGTGATCTTCAGAATAATCTCGATGTCTTTGTCTGCCCTTGTTCTGCCAGTATATAAAACAACGGGTGGCTCTGAAAGAGCAAATCATTCCCAGGGAAGAGCGTTGTTTTGACTGTATTAATAACGTACATAATATTCTGTGTATATTCTTATGTCATAGAACACACTTTGTTATAATTAAACGCCATTTGCGCCCACGTATTGATTTTTCGGAGCTGCCTTCTGGTTTATGAATGTCTGATTGAAAACAAGCCAAGCTAGTAACTGAATTATTCTGTGCATTAATGTGAAGGCACTAACATATTGTCTACCCCGAGCCGCAGATGGATCAGCGATTGACTGCTCAGCCGGGTAATAATTCCTCTTGTTAACTATGTAAAAGGAAAAATAAATTCTACTCATTTCAGGCGGCTGAAAGCCCATCTAATAAGCCGCCACGTGTGTGTACATGAAGAGTAGAGCTATTACTGACTTGTAACTTTTAGCACTTCCCCCCTCTGCAGACACTATCTCTATATCTCAGATAACCCTGAGCTAATACATGGAGACTAGCTACAGTGCCGTGTTGTCTCCCATAGACAGCAGAAGGAGGAAGCAGGCCATTCTACTCCATAACGTTCTCTGTCACTTACTGACAAGTAGCAGTGCCGTATAGGATATTATAGAGAAGTACTGAACAATATGGTGTGAATAAAGTACTTTGGGTGAGATAGAAAACTTACTATTAGCTGCAGCACCATATTAGTGTCTCTGTTTCTCCATCACTTGGCTCCTCCTTACTTTCTCCGCTTCCCCTCTCTATAGACCTCTGTAGACACATGTAATTTGATATTTGATATTTCAGTGAGCTGACATTCAAACATCTCTTATCGTAAGTTACACTAAAGTAGCACAATTGTATTCTCCCTACTCCGCCATAGCAGCCGTAGTGGCTTCCACGAGGCCCACAACTAGGGTTGACTTTTCAGGATCGATTTTAAAATCCGATTTCCGATCATTTTTCATTCGAACCCGATCTCGATCCCAATTCCGATCCCAATGCAAGTCAATGGGATTTTTTAATTAATCGGAGATCGGATTTTAAAAGCAATCCTATTCACTATGCAGCATGGAATCTAACAATTGTTAGAATCCACGCTGTGTAGTGAATCACTAAGTAGCCAGAGGATTTTTTTTTTAATCCTCTGGCTACTTAGTCTCTCCTGGTGTCCACTTACCTCCAGAGATGTCTGGTTCAGTGCCCGGTGCCTTCTTCTTTGCTTCGCTGCCGCTGCACGCTGCTCCCTGCCCCCTCCCTGCCAGGTTAGGAGAGTGTGGGCGGGTACTGGGAGGGGAGACGTCACGTCTCCCGGCCCTGTACCCACCCACACTCTCCTAAGCCACAAGCCCTGCCTACCTAGCGCTTTAAACACTAACCTAGTAGGCGGGGCAGCGAGGCAAGAAGAAGGAGGGCACCGGAGCAGCCATCTCTAGAGGTAAGTAGCTGCTAGAGATGTTAGTTTAGCCTCCCATTCCAATGAATGGAGGCAGCCGGCGCGCAGGGGGTTAAGGCTGTGTGCTGGCTGCTTCCATTCATTCCTATGGAACTGCAGCGGAGCCTTCACACTGAGTATACAGCGTATACTCAGTGTGAAGGCTAAGCAAAGCATTGTGGGAAAAGATCACCGATCTCGATCCCACATAAAAAGATCGTGTTCGGAATTCCGATGGCGATCGTGAAATTTTCTCGATCGCCGATCGGAATCCGATCTTTTCCAAACACGATCGCTCAACCCTACCCACAACCTTAGAGGGCCCAGTGGGCCCCTGCTAATTTTTTAAAAAATTTTGTTGGATCAGAATAGGTCATCCTTGTAGATCAACCTCTTTATGAAAGGTGATAAATTCAGCTATTGTAGTTATTTTGTTAAAAATTTTTTAATTATTGCATTTATTTCATAAATTGTAAAAAAAAACTATATCCATCTAAAATAAATATAATAAAATATGAAAGATGACATTGGGGGAATTCAGCATTGACACCAAGACGTCGGAAGGTAATACGCCTCTTAATAAATTTATGAATTTCAGAAAATTTATGAATTTAATGGACTTGTATTTATAGCTGATGGTTTCCAACTATGATAATAAATTGTAACCTAGCAACAGAGAGTGTTTACGCGTGTCGCTCGCTGTCAGGAGCAGCGTGTCGGAGCTGTATTTATGTATGAGCGGAGTACAGGTCTTATCCAAAGTCATTCAGTCTGGAGCTTGAGGATTATGTAGGGTCTCAGTGGGATCACTACTAAAGGACTTACTACAGATTTATTCAGGATTTTCCACTTTCAGGTGTTGTAATGCAGCCTACTGTATAGAACATGTTGTAACTTACTTACTCGTCCATGCAATAGGCTCAGTAGGCAAAGGAGCCAATGTATTTGGCGCATACTGAACAGCATAGACCAGACTATAGGAAAAAACTATTATCGATGACTGTGAGCACTTTATAAAAAAAATACTAGTTCAGTAGGTTAATGGGGCTGACACATTTGATTTAGCCTGGATGGCAGTGTACGGGAGTATTTACAATACAAGTACCGAATATACTCAAGTATAAGCCGACCCGAATATAAGCCGAGGCCCCTAATTTTACCACAAAAAACTGGGAAAACTTATTGACTCGAGTATAAGCCGAGGGGGGGAAATGCAGCAGCTACTGGAAAATTTCAAACATTAAAATGGTCGGAGTTTTTGGGTGCAGTAGGTGCTGGGGAAGGGGAGGGGGTGTTTTGGTTGTCTGTCTGCCCCTTCCCTGAGCTTGAGGACTGGGTATTTTTCCCCCACTTGGAATTCAGCCTGGCTGACTATAGGGTATCTGCAGTGCTCCCTATTAACCCCTTCCTGATGGAACAGGAGCACTGCAGATACGCTATATTCAGTAGTCCGGGCACTGTCAGACACAGGGTTACCTAATGTTTTTGTGTTTCACAGTCATTTTATACTTTTATATGTATTCTAGGGAAAGGAGGGATTTACAACTTCTATTTACTTTTTTTTTTTATTATATTTTTTTAAAGCATCTTTTTTTCACTATTTTATGGGAGATTCTATACATTACTATTGCGGCTGGTCAGAGACCCCCCCCCCAAAGAAAAAAAAAAAAATTGGCTTATACTTGAGTATTTACGGTAATTAAAATAGTATTTAAAATACTTGTCAGGTATTTGTATTTTGTAATTATTCAGTATTTTGTATTTGTAATTAAAACACTTTTAGGAAGTATTTTACGTATTTTAATTACTGTCTAAATTCAAAATAAACGTAATTTAAATAACCCGCCTCACCGCACTTAAATAAAAAGCAACAGCGCGAGTCACGTCATCACTCTTTTCTCATCGTTTCTCATATCTCATGTGAGGTGGGACGAGAGGAGGGAAAATTCCAGCGCGTTCCAGCAACGCAAGTCCGCCTTGTACTGAGGCGTGATTTATTTCTAGTTTTTAATCTTCCCGATCGCGTAATCCATTCCGTAAAATGTCTTCAAAAATGGAGGAAAATCGTAATACCAGTGAAGGGGACGCAACCGACAATGATTCAGATCTCAAAGATCTCAAACATCTCCCTGCAATTTTGGACGGAACTTTTTTCAAAATTAACAATACTAAATCCGAAGCGGCAGGGGCAAGACAAAAAGTGTCTGCTTACTGCAAGGCCGGTCCAAACAAGTTCATCACAGGTCAAATAAACTCAACGTTCAACTTCCTTAAGAACTTAAGGGAAAGTTATTTAATTACATAACCGTTTGCTTTTTATTTTACAATCCCCAACCCCGAAGCAAATTTTTAAAACTGGACATACGGTTTAGGGGTGCGTGAGTTGAAAGTGATAAAAGCCTTTTCCTTTCTTTTTGGACAATTTATTTTTTACCACACTATTAAAAATTTAAATAAAAAGCCGATTTCAAATTAAAAATTAAATATAATTATTAGAGATGAGCGAACACTATTCGAAACGGCCGAATAGCATGTACCCATAGGAATGAATGGAATCGGCTGGCACGCAGACTTTGCCAGTGGCCGGTCACTTAACCCCCTGCGTGTCGGCTGCGTCCATTCATTCCTATGGGTGCGTGCTATTCGGCCGTTTCGAATAGTGTTCGCTCATCTCTAATAATTACATAAAATATAAAAAACAAAATTAATATCCTTTTTTAAAACAAGTAAAATACGTTCAAAGAATTTTCTCACGTGTCCCGAGATTGAGGAGAATTGACGAGAATCTCACCCACGCTACGTTATCTTGTTAATTTATTAATGATAAAAACGAACAATTTCTAAGTTTTTAACATGTTATTTACTTGTTTTTTTAAAAAGTGTCCGATCGGGAATATATTACTGTATCATATCATAAAATACAGTAAAATAGCTCCTTCTGCATATTTTTCCCGCATATTTTTTTAAGGTTTTTTGAATGCACATTTCGCGCTTTTCAGGAATTGGGATAGTGTTGCCAATGCCATTCAATGAAAAAAAAAATTCTGTATTTTTCCCATAAAATGATTGGATTTTTATTTGCATTTGTTATTAAAAGATGTTTAAACCTATACATTACACTTTTTGGTAAACTTAAAAAAATATATAAAAATTTTTGTTTAAATATTTCAAGTATTTTAGTATCTTTAAAATACTTTTGAAGTAGTATTTAGTATTTCTATTTAAAATAATTTGGGATGAAAGTATTTTGTATTTAAAATACTTTCCCAAAGTCTTTTCCTGAACACTGCTGGTTGGAATGTTGGGTACAAAATTCGGTAAAAGGGGTTGTCCATTTTTGACAAACCCTTTTAGTGAGATGCGTTCCCACAGGGTATAATCTGCCGGGTAACATAGCAGTATATATTTAATTCCCCTGTAGTACCACCATATGAGAAACAAAGTCAGGCCAAGATCAAGAAAGGGAGTTAACATACATTTCAAGACTATGATGAAATTGTGATGTGCAATGTGTGCAGGACCTCATACTGTCACATGACCCGACCTGTGTAGGTCCTGAAGCCAGTGAGTGGAGCTGCAAAGACTTACCCCTCATTCACATCTGCGTTCGTTAAGCCATTCGAGGAGTCCGCATGGGAATCCGAACGGACAACCGAATGCATTGGCATTGCAGTGAAAGCACATGGACCTGCGCATGTAGATTCCTCCTTCTCAAGGCTTTGCTGGCTGGCATGTGGTCGTGTAGGTTCTCTCCTACACATGTGGTGGGAATGCCCCCCGATGCAGGCTTTTTGGGTAGCTGTATTTCAATTTATATCTTCTGTACCTGGTCTCGTTATCCTCCCTTCCCCGAGCCTAGTACTTTGCTACTTGGATGCTGGCTCTTTCCCCACGGGTACATATGTAGTGTTGGGACAGATTATACTAGCAGCCAGGTCTATGATTGTAAGACAGTGGAAATCTACGCCTTGCTTGACAGTGGGTGAATTGATACACCATGTTGATTTGGCCTTTCCTTAGGAGCGGATGCTGGCTATTAAAAGTCACGCTCTTCCCGCTTTCCGATCCAAGTGGACCCTTTGGTTCTCCTTTATGGAGAGCAGGAGGGACCCCCCTCCCAGACCCCATTCTCTCCCAGTGTGGCTCCTTGACATTTGCTTTATCTACTAGATTTCTACTAGTTTGGAGGACATCGTGTTTACCGATTTATGCACTCATCTGCACCATCGCCAGATATTGCGCTACCTTGCTTTGAGCTATGCTGTGATATATATGCTACTAAAGTAATACTGTTTTCGGCATGTTACTTATGTGTTTTATGCTGTTTCCCTTCATCCCAGCCCCTTTAAATCCCCCCCCCCCCCCCCGTCCTGACCCATGCTCTAATCGGTCTACCATCATATAGCTCCTGAAGAGTGACACGGCCAACGTACATCTATGCACACTTCAACGACTTCGCTCAAGCCTATTCGCGATTGTTTGCTGGTTGCGTTTAGTGTTAAACTCTGATTTAAACTCATGTTTAGTCTGACAATGAGCATTGTTCCTTTTTCCTTCATTTATCTTCAGTTTATTGTAATGTAAAATTTATCCCTTTGTTAATCCTTTCCTCAATAAAAATCAAATAAAATAAAATAAAGCACATGGACCCCATAGACTATAACGGGGTCCGTGTGCTTGCCAAGTCATGTGGACAGGAAAGTAGATTGTGAAGTACTTTCCTGTCCGCATGTTCCCTGTGGAGATCTCGCGGCAATCACACGGACCCATTCCATCAGCCCACCCACTACCAATGACCCAATCGCTATCATTTGGAATAGATTTTACAATTTGGAGGGGGCAGTGATAAAGCTTTACATGGCGCCTACTCAATTCCCAAGGAGCTAGATTAGTGGTGTTTACCAAAATATTCCTAAGTGAACCCCCAATCAGATAGAGTTGACTTTTGTACCTGCTGCCTATAACATGGAGACAGCAGATGAAATGCAGACTGTCCCGATTGCCCCTTCTACCATAGAGCCCACTGTGGATACATCATTAGCCCAATGGTTAAACTGCCCTGGACGGTGGTCACCCAGACATAATGTGGTTAAAGTGGTTTTGCAGGATTTTGAAAACATGGCTGCTTTTTGGTCACATTAATTTCAATGGCACTGAGCTGTAGCTTTGCCATGTGACCAACATACTTAATGCCACTTCCTGTGAAGAGGAAAGCAGCCATGTGTTCTAGTCCTGCACAATCCCTTTAAGTGATTGAAATGTCATGATATTGTATTTGTAATTATCAATGTTATAATTTCCTACAGTTTATCCCTGCCGGTCATATGTACAGCGAGGGGAGAAGTAATAATATCTACGCCGTCTATGAATGCCATGGAGGTCCCTCCTCATTTCTTAATAATCTGATACCAATAGTTCATTGACGTGATGAACATATAAAGTAAATTTTAATATAGATTTGCAAATATTAATATTCACCAGCTGACTGTTCCGTTTCATCAGAGTTGTTGCTTCTCAGTTTCTTGTAATATCTCTGACATCTTATAAGGATATCTACCTATGGAAATATACAATTTAATGACTTTTCAGTAAGCGTGGGTCTGTCAGACACAACTCTGCCGCAGCCATAATCTTTAGATTTTCCTATATGACAACATTTAATTAAAGTGAAGATCGACCCAATCTACGGCCAAGATTTACTTTCCATTAATTGAGCAGAAAAGGTCATAGTCGATACTGGTGGAAGATGATGCTCACCACTATACAGTATATGAGCTTTTAATAATAGAGAAAAAGTCATTTTCAGGAGGAGTTGTCACCATCTCCACCAATTCCAACGTTGTCTATCCTTTAATAGGTGCTACTCTACTGAATCTGACACAGTTGGAATTTTTTCTCTAGCCCCCACCGTTCCTGAGCAATCAGCATTGTTAGCTTGAGCGCCTACTATGCTACTCTCAGATGGGCAGTCCCAGACTACCTACTCCTGCTTAGAACCGCCCACTTAGTGTATAGTGTGCTAAAACTAAAAGTCCTGATTGCTTAGGAATGGTGGGGGCTAGAGAAAAAAATCCAACTGCGCCGGAATCAGTAAAGCAGCGCTTATTGAAGAATGGAAAAAGTTGGATTTGATGGTGGTCCTCTTTAATTTAACAATGCATGAAACAACATCATAATTTTGTGCGGTATAACAATAGTTAAAAAGATCACGCTTTGCAAGTATTTCCAAAAAGAAAGCCATGAGGGTCATTAGTAAAATGTAGCCCAGATGAGAAAAGATGATTCTGCCCACAACATTTAATGAGGTTATTTCCGTAACCTTATTTTGCAAAATGACCTACAAAATGTGTCAGTTTCCTCATTTGTGCTAATTTTTAGACACGAGGAAGGAGGAGGAGAAGGGGGAAGATGAGAAGAAGGGAAAAATGTTCATTTTGGTATGTTGTGGTTTCTAATGACTGCCAGGGACGTATTCAGACTTTGTAGCTGTGGTTATACAGCACTGATAAAATAGAATTATACGCAATATACCATATAGAATGTGAGGGCTATAATAGCCACACAGTGCCATACAGTGACCAAATAATGTCGCCATACAGGGATAAAATAATATCACCACACGGTCATAGTCACTTTTTTGTTTTTTAATAATTTTCAGTAAAAACAGAACATACAGAGAGAAGGGGAGGTAGGAAAATTATATACAGTACAGACTAAAAGTTTGGAGACACCTTCTCATTCAAAGAGTTTTCTGTATTTTCATGACTATGACAATTGTAGATTCACACTGAAGGGATAAAAACTATGAATTACCACATGTGGAATTATATACTTAACAAAAAGTGTGACAACTGAAAATCTGTCTTATATTCTAGGTTCTTCAAAGTAGCCACCTTTTGCTTTGATTCCTGCTTTGCACACGCTTGGCATTCTCTTGATGAGCTTCAAGAGGTAGTCACCGGAAATGGTCTTCCAACAATCTTGAAGGAGTTCCCAGAGATGCTTAGCACTTGTTCGCCCTTTTGCCTTCACTCTGAGGTCCAGCTCACCCCAAACCATCTCGATTGGGTTCAGGTATGGTGACTGTGGAGGCCAGGTCATCTGACGTAGCATCCAATCACTCTCCTTCTTGGTCAAATAGCCCTTACACAGCCTGGAGGTGTTTGGGGTCATTGTCCTGTTGAAAAATAAATGATGGTCCAACTAAATGCAAACCGGATGGAATAGCATGCCGCTGCAAGATACTGTGGTAGCCATGCTGGTTCAGTATGCCTTCAATTTTGAATAAATCCCCAACAGTGTCACCAGCAAAGCACCTCCACACCATCACACCTCCTCCTCCATGTTTCAGGGTGGGAACCAGGCAGAGTCCATCCGTTCACCTTTTCTGCGTCACACAAAGACACGGTGGTTGGAACCAAAGATCTCAAATTTTGACTCATCAGACCAAAGCACAGATTTCCTTGTGTTCTTTAGCCCAAACAAGTCTCTTCTGCTTGTTGCCTGCCCTTAGCAGTGGTTTTCTAGCAGCTATTTTACCTTGAAGGCCAGTTGTTGTAGAGATGTGTCTGCTGCTAGAACTCTGTGTGGCATTGACCTGGTCTCTAATCTGAGCTGCTGTTAACCTGCGATTTCTGAGGCTGGTGACTCGGATGAACTTATCCTCCGCAGCAGAGGTGACTCTTGGTCTTCCTTTCCTGGGGCGGTCCTCATGTCAGCCAGTTTCTTTGTAGCGCTTGATGGTTTTTGCAACTGCACTTGGAGACACTTTCAAATTTTTCCCAGTTTTTGGACGGACTGACTGACCTTCATTTCTTAAAGTAATGATGGCCACTCGTTTTTCTTCACTTAGCTGCTTTTTTCTTACCATAATACAAATTCTACCAGTCTATTCAGTAGGACTATCAGCTGTGTATCCACCTGAGTTCTGCACAACACAACTGATGGCACCAACCCCATAGACTACAATGGGGTCCGTGAGCTTTCCACGTGGTGACCAAATGAGTCATATGGACAGAAAAGTACTTCACAATCTACTTTTCTGTGCACATGACACAGGACACCGCGCAGAAAGCACACGGACCCCATTATAGTCTATGGGGTCCGTGTCCTTTCCCTGCACACCGCTTACCAATGCGTTCGGTCCCCATGCAGACTCCCCGAATGGATTACTGAACGCAGATGTGAACCAGGCCTGAGTAGTTTCGCACAAAGCTCTTTTCAAGAAATTTCGTTTTTGGGCAATTCTTGAGCCAAAGCCAGAAATCTAAGACTTCCTTCGTATTCACCATTCATATTGAATTCTTTATTGTTTTTGGTTTAAGAACTTCGTGAAAAACTGCCTCAAAAACTGCGTCAGTTTTTGAACTTCAGTTGTTATTAGGCGGTACAGCGTGTGCATGCTTAGTGTACTGTATCTCTATTTCCTGTGATTTCGGTTTTAGCGTGGCGTCATCGTAGGTGTTAATTACAATGTTTATTTTTTCACTTTCCCTTTTTTTCCAGCACCAGTTATTACCATGTACTACGCAGGTGTAAATTCATACATCAATTGTGCGACTCTTCAACTCTAGCCACTTATTACTATAAATAAATCCCAGCCTCTTATTATCCCTAAGTGCTTGATAATGGTCCACACGACTGTACTCAATAACCCCTTTTCAGCTTCTGTTAAATAAAAGGGACCCCCAGGAGTTACAAATAGGTGTGATTCAGTGCCAAAAGTCCTAATGCAAATGAAACTTTCTAAAATAACCCCAGTTAAAGTTTGTCGCTCTAAAAAAGATCTGTTTTTTATGTCAATATTAGATCTGCAAGGGTCCGACACCTGGGATCCCTCCAGGTCACCGGTACCGACATAGCATTGGAGAGCCGTGCTGCTCACTTGCCATACAAACTGTAGAGCCGAGTATAGGTACCGCAGCTCTGTCCCATAGACTTAAATAACACAATGCTACGGTAACTACAGTTGCTGCTACACTTAGTATGGCAAGTGAGCAATATGGCTCTGCCACGCTGCCTCGGCACCGGTGATATATTAGGGTACGACATTGAATAGGTCATCAATTGTAGAAAGTGAATAAACTCTCTAAGGGGGCATTCACACGGAGTAACGCCGGGCGTGTATCACAGCCGTACACGCCGGCGTTACGGCAGACTGCCGAACACTTCCCATTCATTTCAATGGGAGCTCTCGTAAACGCCGCTGTTACGAGCGTTCCCATTGAAGTGAATGGGAAGTGTTCAGCAGTCTGCCGTAACACCAGCGTGTACGGCTGTGATACACGCCCGGCGTTACTCCGTGTGAATGCGCCCTAATAATTTCTACATAAAATTATCAAACATTGTGATCAATTTGGAGTCAATCATGGCAACAAAGACTCCAAATAAGCAACCACTCAGAGGTCTGTCTTGAATCTCCCAGGCGCCAATGCTAAACATGTAATGGGACCCACTTACTATGTGCTATCTATAGTAATGGTATCCTATTAATATTATAAATGTGAAAGTTTGTGGGTTTGTGAGTTTGGATGTTCGGATGTTTGTTCCTCAATCACGGAAAATCCGCTCCACCGATTTGGCTGAAATTTTCCACAAACATAGTTAATACACCCGATTGCGCAATAGGCTACTTTTTGTCACAATAGCACACATACGTTTGTGCCAGGACCCCCACAAAACCCAAACTCACACCACCATCTCTGCAATCTCACACACTTTGGACCATAGCAAGCCACAAAATTCATATTGCCCTCTGCAGCCTCGCCCCTAACCCCACACAATCACATATACATATACTTTACCACTTTGCCCCTCACCTTAACGATACTCCAGGAGGCTCTCTTTAACGCCCCGGAGCAGCCATGTTTGCCAACCCCCACCGCTCTGACAATCCGCGACACCGCCCACCCATGTCAATACCCCTAGGCGATCTAAAAATGCTACAAATACTCTGAAACACATACACGTTAGGTATCCCCACGTCCGAAATCGCCCGCTCTACAAAGATATACAAATATTTTTCCTGTTCGGTAAACGCCGTAGCGGGAAAAATGGTCAAAAGTGCCAAATCGCCATTTTTTCACAGTTTTGATTCTGATAAAAAATTGAATAAAAAGTGATCAAAGCAATAACATTTCCCGAAAATGGTAGAACTACAAAGTACACCCGGTCCCGCAAAAAAAGACGCCCTTTACATCCCCGTACACACACGTATAAAAAAGTTACGGCTGTCAGAATATGGCGACTTTTCAAAAAATAATTTTTTAACACAGTTTGGGATTTTTTCAAGGGCTCAAAATGTAAATAAAACCAAAGAAATTTGGTATCTCCGGAGTCGTAACGAAACACAGAATACAGGGGACATGTCATTTTGGTTGCACAGTGAACGCCGTAAAACCAAAGCCCGTAAGAAAGTCGCAGAAATGCATTTTTTCTTCAAATCCACCCCATTCAGAATTTTTTCCCTGCTTCCCAGTACATTATATAGAATAAATAATGGTGGCATCATGAAGAAAAATTTGTCCCAGGAAAAATTAAGACCTCATATGGCTCTGGGAGCGGAGAAATAAAAAAGTTATGGGGTTTAGAAGGAGGGGAGTCAAAAACGAACATCAAAAAATGCCATCGGCGGGAAAGGGTTAACTTCAAATACTTCTGTCCCAAAGTCACTATGTAAAGTTTCTCACAATAGCGTATATATAGCAGCGCAAATACAAATTAGCTTCAACACAAAAGTCTCACGTATTCTCTGAATTACAGCAACAACAAGATACAAAGTTACATTTCATATCCCATCCCTTATACACAGTACGAAAACCCTACCCGCGCCTGTATATACCCACTGCTACAATCACCGCAGACCGCAGTCGCGGGTAACAGCTAGTCTACTTATATTTTAGAGAGGTCCCCCTGAGGCTCCAGGGCCCTGTAGCGATTACTACTTCTGCACCCTCTCTGTATGTCACTGCATCCACTCCCTCATGAATTGTACATGTGTAAGTAGTAGAGATGAGCGAACACTAAAATGTCCGAGGTTCGAAATCCGATTCGAACAGCCGCATACTGTTCGACTGTTCGAACGGATTTCGAACCCCATTATAGTCTATGGGGGTAAATGCTCATTTCAGGGGTACGCAAAATTCGATAACATTATACTTACCAAGTCCATGAGTGATGGTCGGGCTGGATTCTCCTTGAAGTCTTCTCCCGGCGCAGCGCCCCCGCGGAGTCTTCCGGCTGGAATTCATTCTGCCTAGGCATCGGGGCCTAGGCAGAGCCGAACGTGCATGCGCAGTCGGCTCTGCCCGGCCCGACGCCTGAGCAGAGCTGACTGCGCATGCGAGGGCATGCCCACGCATGCGCAGTCGGCTCTGCCTAGGCCGGATACCTAGGCAGAGTGAATTCCAGCCGGAAGACTCCGCGGGGACGCTGCACGGAGAAGACTTCTAAAGGTAAGAGAAGAACCAGCGTTGATTGGCAGAATGTATAGCATTCTGCCAATCAATGCTGGTTCTGCATCGAACCTTAAACTTCGAACAGCTAGTAGTGTTCGATCAAGTACGAGTATTTCGAATACCGTAGTATTCGATCAAACACCTACTCGATCGAACACTACTCATTCATCTCTAGTAAGTAGATGTTCCTATAGTTTACACCTGCGCAGCCTCCATCATACACCATTGTATCACGGTATGGCTCATTTTCAGTCATCTGTAGACTCCAGCAAAATTGACTTTACAAATTCCTCCATGATAACTGTCCGCCAAGGTCTAACCTGGACAGTCGTACTGTATAGTTATCTGCTCCTTATAGCCGAGTTGTTTTCTGGAGTGCAGTCCTCCATTGACTCTCAATGAAGTGACCTGGACAGATCTTTTTGTCTGTACAGGGTTAATTCATCGGTAACATAATGGATTTTACATGTTATCATTGGTATTATTCTCTGCCGCTCTAGACTGAGTGTCCACAATCTATAGAAGCAGGACAATAAGGTGGTATGGCCGTGTATGGTTTGGCAGCAGGTGGCATTCACTGATTTTACCTGGTGGAGGATATGACTGACAGATGGTGGAACAAAGTCCTGAAAAGTCAACATTTTACTTATTTTTTAAAGAATTTTTGAAATAAAAAATCTCCATTGTCATAGACACCATTGGTGGAGTCCATGGTGGTCTCCAGGGGTGAACCTACCCCTTTTGCTGCCCGAGGCGAACTACAGAAAGCCGACCCCCCCCCCCCGGGAGGAGGGGGTGGCCGAGTGAAGGGGGCGTGGTAGAGCGAAGGGGCGGGGCTTAGCGCCGTTCGCTGGCAGAGAGCAGGCACGGAGATGACCTGCTCTCTGCCTGAGCGTGAGGGGAGGCTGCTGGAGCAGCGCTGCTCCAGTGGCCTCCCCAAACCACCGCTCGGTGCTAAGCCAGTCAAAAATGCCGCCCTTCCTGAGGCCCTGGCATAGCGCCACCTGAAGCGCTCACTTCAGGTCGCCTCACGGGAGGTGCGGCGCTGGTGGTCTCCATGAGTAATTTGTAATGCCTTGTGCACACAGCAGAGTCATGTGAACAGGCTGTAATACTCTTATACGGCATCAGACAGAATTTCCTTCTGTAGGATTCATGTGCATAAAAATCTTCCATAAAGACGACTAAGACATTGTTGACCTGTCCTTGACCAAGTAATTCATCCATTACCTGTTTGAAGAGATTGCAATGTTTGAATTCTGCTCATCAAACACGACGATACATTGTATAGTGCCTGTGCTTGGTATTGCAGCTCAGTCCCATTTACTTGAAAGGGACTGAGCTACAAACAGGACTGGTGACAATTCTTGTGCCTGAAAAACCTCTCTAAAGTTTTAATGGAGTCTCTGTTCTAGCTAATATGCCATTCACTCCTTTGTTACCAGGGAAGTCCATCCATAGATACATTAGATAAGAAAGACGTCTGTAAGGGGAGGCTCTGTTCTATCTTCCTACAGTGAATGCAGATAGGTGGAGTTGATTCACTTCATAACCTCCACACACACGTCTGCGAACTGTTGCTGTGTGCAAAGGACTAAAGATTTTACAAATCTCACAGCTTACAATGTAAGAAAAGCCTTCTTTGTACTAGTATCTACTTCTGGCTGCTTGTGTGGTTACAGATGGGATATAGATTTTTTTTATCCTGTATTTTGCCTCCATGGCTGCATGGATTTGGCCCATACTTGCAGTTCAGTGTTCCTGGATCTCCTATATTATGATCAATTGGGCTTTTCTCAGCTATTTGTTTACAGTAAAACACAGAGGAGAGACGCCGAGCACTCTAAGCGTAGTATATACGTAACACTTTTGGAAAAGAGTGGCAGCAGAACCAACAGTACACCGGGTACCCAGAGGAGGAATATGTAGACACAGAACCAGCATTTCTTGCACTTGAGAAAGGACCCGTAGTGGCCCAAAATGTGTCGTGCTGTTTTTCTGTTTCGCAATAAACCTGTTTTGTATCAGAATATCCGGTCTCTACATTGTTATTAAGACCCACCAGTGAGCGCAGACCTCTGTTCCAACACGAACCTTTGGTTCTCAGTGTCTACATCAGCTATTTGTTTGCTATTATACAGTTACTCCTGGAAGAATGGCAGAACAATATCAGTTATGGATAGGGGTGGGAAGCAGACTGCATCTTACTATATATCCCTATAGCATGAGTGACAAATGTAAAATGTGTTTCAGCCATAATGTGATTACTGGCAAAAGTAAAACTGATAGGATAGCATGTTTGAAGAGTTATGCTGGGTTCACACCAGCGTTCGGGTCTCCGTTATCAGGTTTCCATCTTCTGCATGCAGAAGATGGAAACCTGGCAGACCGAGTCCGGCCGTGAGCGTCGGTGAGCATTTTATGCTCTCTGAAGCGAAACCGGCTTTTTTAAACCGGACACAGAATAATGCATGTCTGACTCTGTGTCCGTTTTGGCGCGGAGAGCATAAAATGCTCACCGGCACTCACGGCCGGACACCTTTCAAACCCATTCAAATGAATGGGTTTGGAAAAATACTGGCAGGTTTCCGTTTCCTGCCCTGTTTTGTGCAGGAAACAGAAACCTGCAGAACGGAGTCCCGGGCGCAGATGTGAACGAGCCCTTATACAGTTGTAGAACAGACAGCCCAGCAAGACATTGCAGAAATCTCAACTAAAGTCTAAGGGAGTTTCTGGCTCATCTATCACTGTAACAAAAACACATATACAGTCTTCTCTTCTATATTGTAAGTAACTATCATGTATAGTCTTTGTTCCAGTGTTGGGATTTGTTGCCCAGAGACCTGCACCACTGAAAAAATGACAGATGTCACAGATGGCATCTATTCTGGTATATCTTAGGGCCAAATACTCACATTGCTCTCATTTTGCATCATTTGTCTTTGTCTTTTTTTTTTAACATGATAGACCTGTCATACCTGCTGCACAAACAGAAGACATATTCATAGTGCACGCAATGGGGGAGAGGTATAAATAGCTGCCTAGCACAATTGAACTTACAAGATGGCAAAATTGGTGCAAATTGTATCAAAACCTAATGGCATGTTTTGATGACAATCACAATCCATGAGGATCATCTCATAGAGTAGGATATCACCTGCTGAATAATAATAGGAATGGCACAGAGCATCGGTCCCCCCATCGGAAGAGCCTCAGTCTGTACACATGGTGTGCATGAGACCTTAAAGGCATTTTTATAAGTGACATATCTCTAGGATAGACCAAAATGTACTGACTGATGGAAGTCCCACAGTTTCATGGTTTTTAGAATAAAGTTGCTGACATTGATTTCTGCTATTTATGCCTGGACTTGTTTGAAGTGGCAAATCCCGATATAGCCTGGCAATTAAGGGCAATAATCTGCTTGCAGACCTGCTGCTTGGCAGCAACACGTACAAGTGACATAAACATGCAGCAAACCTAGTTAGGTGACGCTCCTAGACACCTAGGATACATGGTATTGCACTAAATCCCCATCATACATTCTCCCTGTCTTCTAGATAGTTGGGTCTCTGAGAGGTTGGACTCCCATGAATCATGGTGTTATATCCTATACCCATGGAATATGCCATAACATTAAAGGGGTTGACCCATCTCAAAGATTCTATCTATACTGGTAGCTTATGTAAATTGAAGCATTTTCTAAATATATTGCTTTAGAAATTGTGCTTTGTTTGCCTGCTATGTGACATTATTCTTCCCATTGTTTAAACAGCATTGCTATAACCAAGAACCTATCGGACAAGTGACGTCACTCACTGCTCTGCCGGAATGACAATCTTTCAGCTAATTGCAGTTTGCTGATAAATCCGAGTCTGTTATCGCTCTATATAAACACACAGATAACACTGAGTTCATTCTGTACAAGCATCTGCAGATTATCTGATCTGTATAAGTGTTCTGTGTCCCGTTCAGCAAGAGGGAAGAGAGGGGTGAGAAATACAGGAAGTAAAAAGCATACGCTGCAGCCAGAGTGCTGAGACACTGAGATGGGAGAACCCCTTTAATATTCCTCTAACAGAGGGTGGATGGAGGTGGTAGGCTCACCAGCTATTAACTGGACTAGGGACAAGGGAGTATCACCTGGCAATTTAGGTTAAGTTCACATAGAGGAATTTGTAGCTGATTTTGATAAGGAATCTGCATCAGAATTAGTCTGGAAATTGGATGCAATCTGCCTCCTATTGTTTTCAATGGAAGCTAATAATGACCACCCCTGTTTTGCATGCTCAATGGCTGGACTGCAGTATGTGGTGCACCCATTGAATATGAGGCTACTTAATATGAGAATCCAAGGTCTGATTTCATCTTTATAGCACTAGTTCCACTGGGCTGGTATTTGGAGAGGAATCTAAGTCAGGGCTCGTTCACATCTGCGTTGTGAACTCCGTTCTGCAGGTTTCTGTTTCCTGCCTAAAACAGAGGCAGGAGACGGAAACCTGCAGGAGTCTCTCTCACCCATTCATTTGAATGAGTGAGAGAGATGTCCGGCCGTGAGCGGCGGTGAGCGTTTTATGCTCTCCGCCGCGAAACCGGGTTTTATAATCCGAACACAGAGTTGGACAGGCAGTACTCTGTGTCCGGATAAAAAAATCCACTTTCGCGGCGGAGAGCATAAAACGCTCACGGCCGCTCATGGCCGGACCCAGTCTGTGCTTTCCGTCTTCTGGCATGCAGAAGACGGAATGCACAGAACGGAAAGAAGAACGCTGGTGTGAACCTAGCGTCAGAAGACCACATCATGTGAACCTACCCCTAGGGCCTATTCAGACACTGGAGAATGAAATGGAAATGAGTCAGACATATGACAGCTTCCTCCTCATTTTCTGTCCCTCTGACTTTCCACATGACTGTCTTACGCTGCGGGTTCTATGGCCGCTCAACGACAAAATCTGCTGCAAAATCAAGCAGGATGATTATATTTCAGCATCCTGCCCCGATCTCTGTCTCCCATTGAAAACAGTAGGAGGCAGATTCAGGGCAAAATCTGGCACAGATTTTTGAGCGGATTCTGCCGTATGAACAGTCCCTTAGGGTATGTTCACATGACGGAAACCTTTTCTACGCGGCTAGCCGCAGCGGGATGCCAATGCAGTGCACCGCCATCTCGTCGCGGCATCCCGCTCCTAATTAGGCCCGAATGAATGGGCCTAATCAGGAATGAGTCTCGAGCCGTGGACTCCGCCACTGGATGGAAAAAAAAGCAAGTGACTCCCATTGAAATGAATGGGAGATGTTCTTGCAGGCGGATTTTGAGGCGGATTCCACGTCAAAATCCGCCTACAAAAAACTCCACGTGAACATACACTTAATAGTGGTGCCCCTCCAGTAATATTGCCATCCCACCCTGCCTTTTGCTTCACTGTAAGTTATACAGTGTTTTTGTATAAGTTGCTACTTTATGACATTTCCATTGTTCCATTGTTAATACCGCGCCTTTATTCGTTTCGAAGTCACAGATCTACGCCGGCTCCGCTGAATCCCCACTGATCGAAATATGACGAAAAAGCATTGAGTCTTTATTCTTGCATCGGGCGAGTAACATTGTTTTTTTTTTTCTCATAGTCTATTGCACAAAAACCCACTCTGTAAGGAATGCAGGTGTGAACCCAGCCTATTACCAATGCAAAGCTGGAACATAATCATTTCTGTAGCCGGTCTTTTAGCGCTATGATCTCCAGTCATTTAGTCATTTCTGCCGCAGGTAACATAATCTCCTGTCATTGTGACGCTGATTATGGATTTATTGTAACCATGGATGAGACCCCGGGGATTACACACCTGTTAAATGTCGCATTTATATCAATCCGTACCTCCAGGAATCAAATCCTTGGAAACTATACAGTACACAGCTGATAGGTCCTTGGCAGACAAGCAGTCACTCAGCAAGCAAAGCCCTCCCTGCCTGCAGCCCCTGAAATACCTCCTACACCTCTGCTGGTTTGCCGCTGCCTCTCAGCCCAGCTCACAGACTTCTCTTCCAATATTATTATCCATTCACATTGGAGCTGAATACGTCTTGGGTATCAGGCTGGCATGACTAATAAACTAGTGCAGAGTCAGACAGGAAATTTCTGAGTAGGTGGGCTGTGCAGGTAAAGGGATGAAGAATGACTAAGTGAGGCCAAGTGGGAAACAGAGAGGACATGGAGTGATAAGAAGTCCACACCTGGCAGAGGAACATCTAAAGGAATCAGTAGCAGGATGGCAGACGAGATGTTGGCACTAAACAATCTTACTTGGTTCTCGGAAGTGCCAAATGCCACCAGTGACACTTCGCACCCCCTGGGTGTCGACACCAACTTGTCGTCGAAAGTCTTCATCACGGTTCTTTACATCCTCATCTTCTTGGTGGGCACCATAGGCAATGTGCTGACCATACAGCTGGTGCTGAAGAAGTGCAGCCTGCACAGCTTACAGGGCACCGTGCACTACCACCTGGTGAGCCTGGCACTGTCCGACATCCTCATCCTGGTCATCAGTATTCCCATAGAGCTCTATAACTTCATCTGGTTCCATTACCCCTGGGTATTTGGGGATGCTGTGTGTAGAAGTTACTATTTCCTACGTGACATCTGCTCCTATGCCACCGTGCTGAACATCGCCAGCTTGAGCTGTGAGAGGTATCTAGCCATCTGCCACCCCATGAAGGCTAAGATGATCATGTCTAGGATGAGGACTAAGAAGATTCTGTCTGTCATTTGGATCTCGTCCATAGTATTTGCCCTGCCCATGGCTTTTATCATGGGGGTAAGGTACCAGAACATCACCCCTGAAGGAGAGCTGGACCCCTCTTCTTTAGTGTGTACCAGTTTGGTGTCTACGGCCACTCTGAAGATCTTTATACAGGTAACTACAAGGCTCATTTATAATGTGTGTATGTAGCAGAGCTGAATGTGTCATTTAACCAGCTCATTCATTTGTACCAGCTAGCAAACTCGCATCTGCCCTTCAACCTCTGCTACATCTGTATACTTATATGAAGATGCAATGAGGGTTGTCTGACTCCTATTCCATCTGGATATGCCTTGAGCTACAGGTGGGAAACACATGACAAATCCAAGATAGACCTCACTCTCTATAGAAGATAATGTAGTATTCTTTGTTTCTACGAATATTTTCTATACAGTATTCTAATTCTATATACCGTCAATGTATCTTTGCAATAATCTGCTAAACAATGATGTAGCAGAGCTGAGTGAGTCAGATGTTGAGATGAGTGTGTCCTTTGTTTCATCTGAGCACATTGACTAATCCGTGTGCTCCGTACTTCTTCTATAGGGCATGTTATTGATCCGTGCCTGCTTTTTACTGTACCTGACACTTTATGGACAGGAAAATTGGGCACAGAGTATGGCACATTTTAAAAGACTCTGCACCTTTTCCTTAAAGGGGTATTTCAAGTTACCCCCTACCCAGCAGTACAACCCCCTTGAAATCACAGAAATCAGAGCATTCTCCCATCTAAATGGAGCGACAGCCAACCTATAGAGGTGAACAGAGTGCCAGCCATGTACAAGGGGCTACAAGAGACCCCCATTCTCATGTCCGGTGGGGTCCCAGCAGTCAGACGCCCAATAAGCAACAAGTCACCCACTATCTTGTCACTTGTAGTAACTGGAATACTCTTGTATAGGTGATGTGCTTCAGAAATACAGCAATATCTGCTGACCATCTCAGTACAATTACTATTGATCAGTCCGCCCAAGTCTGATCTATTACCGCAGACATACTTCACTGTAATGGAGCAACTGAGCACTAGATGACAAATACATCTCTGCTACATGAGTGTATCGCTGTATAATGGTCCATTATGTCTCTAAACACAGTAGATGGCAACGGAGGACAAGTGACAGGAGGGGAAGAGGGAGAGAACTGAACGAAATGAATAAGAAAAGGGACCCCAGACTTATATACAGTACAGTGTCTGTCAGGGTTACCCGGGGATCTTCAAGATGTCAATGTGTATAGATGAGAATGCAGAAAGATGGACAAGTGGAAGATAGATAGATAGATAGATAGATAGATAGATAGATAGATAGGAGATAGATAGATAGATAGATAGATAGATAGATAGATAGATAGATAGGAGATAGATAGATAGATAGATAGATAGATAGATAGATAGATAGTAGATGGATGGATGGATAGATAGATAGATAGATAGATAGATAGATAGATAGGAGATAGATAGATAGATAGATAGATAGATAGATAGATAGGAGATAGATAGATAGATAGATAGATAGATAGATAGATAGATAGATAGGAGATAGATAGATAGATAGATAGATAGATAGATAGGAGATAGATAGATAGATAGATAGATAGATAGATAGATAGATAGTAGATGGATGGATGGATAGATAGATAGATAGATAGATAGATAGATAGATAGATAGGAGATAGATAGATAGATAGATAGATAGATAGGAGATAGATAGATAGATAGATAGATAGATAGATAGTAGATGGATGGATGGATAGATAGATAGATAGATAGATAGATAGATAGATAGATAGATAGGAGATAGATAGATAGATAGATAGATAGATAGATAGTAGATAGTAGATGGATGGATGGATAGATAGATAGATAGATAGATAGATAGATAGATAGATAGATAGGAGATAGATAGATAGATAGATAGATAGATAGATAGATAGGAGATAGATAGATAGATAGATAGATAGATAGATAGATAGTAGATGGATGGATGGATAGATAGATAGATAGATAGATAGATAGGAGATAGATAGATAGATAGATAAATAGGAGATAGATAGATAGATAGATAGATAGATAGATAGATAGTAGATGGATGGATGGATGGATAGATAGATAGTAGATGGATGGATGGATGGATGGATGGATAGATAGATAGATAGATAGTAGATGGATGGATGGATGGATAGATAGATAGATAGATAGATAGATAGATAGATAGATAGATAGGAGATAGATAGATACAGTCCTATGAAAAAGTTTGGGCACCCCTATTAATCTTAATCATTTTTAGTTCTAAATATTTTGGTGTTTGCAGCAGCCATTTCAGTCTGATATATCTAATAACTGATGGACACAGTAATATTTCAGGATTGAAATGAGGTTTATTGTACTAACAGAAAATGTGCAATATGCATTAAACCAAAATTTGTAAAAGTATGGGCACCCTTATCATTTTATTGATTTGAATACTCCTAACTACTTTTTACTGACTTACTGAAGCATAAAATTGGTTTTGTAACCTCACTGAGCTTTGAACTTCATAGCCAGATGTATCCAATCATAAGAAAAGGTATTTAAGGTGGCCAATTGCAAGTTGTTCTACTATTTGAATCTCCTCTGAAGAGTGGCATCATGGGCTACTCAAAACAACTCTCAAATGATCTGAAAACAAAGATTGTTCAACATAGTTGTTCAGGGGAAGGATACAAAAAGTTGTCTCAGAGATTTAACCTGTCAGTTTCCAGGTCAGGAAATGGAAGACCACAGGGACAGTTCTTGTTAAGCCCAGAAGTGGCAGGCCAAGAAAAATATCAGAAAGGCAGAGAAGAAGAATGGTGAGAACAGTCAAGGACAATCCACAGACCACCTCCAAAGAGCTGCAGCATCATCTTGCTGCAGATGGTGTCACTGTGTATCGGTCAACAATACAGCGCACTTTGCACAAATAGAAGCTGTATGGGAGAGTGATGAGAAAGAAGCTGTTTCTGCACGTACGTCACAAATAGAGTTGCCTGAGGTATGCAAAAGCACATTTGGACAAGCCAGCTTCATTTTGGAAGAAGGTCCTGTGGACTGATGAAACAAAGATTGAGTTGTTTGGTTATACAAAAAGGCGTTATGCATGGCGTCCAAAAAAAACAGCATTCCAAGAAAAACACTTGCTAACCACTGTAAAATTTGGTGGAGGTTCCATCATGTTTTGGGGCTGTGTGGCCAATTCCGGCACCGGGAATCTTGTTAAAGTTGAGAGTCGCATGGATTCCACTCAGTATCAGCAGATTCTTGAGAATAATGTTCAAGAATCAGTGACGAAGTTGAAGTTACGCCGGGGATGGATATTTCAGCAAGACAATGATCCAAAACACCGCTCCAAATCGACTCAGGCATTCATGCAGAGGAACAATTACAATGTTCTGGAATGGCCATCCCAGTCCCCAGACCTGAATATCATTGAACATCTGTGGGATGATTTGAAGCGGGCTGTCCATGCTCGGCGACCATCTAACTTAACTGAACTTGAATTGTTTTGTAAAGAGGAATGGTCCAAAATACCTTCATCCAGGATCCAGGAACTGATTAAAAGCTACAGGAAGCGACTAGAGGCTGTTATCTTTGCAAAAGGAGAATCTACTAAACATTAATGTCACTTTTCTGTTGAGGTGCCCATACTTTTGCACCGGTCAAATTTTGGTTTCATGCATATTGCACATTTTCTGTTAGTACAATAAACCTCATTTCAATCCTGAAATATTACTGTGTCCATCAGTTATTAGATATATCAAACTGAAATGGCTGTTGCCTACACCAAAATATTTAGAACTAAAAATGATTAAGATTAATAGGGGTGCCCAAACTTTTTCATAGGACTGTAGATAGATAAATAGGAGATAGATAGATAGATAGATAGATAGATAGATAGATAGTAGATGGATGGATAGATAGATAGATAGTAGATGGATGGATGGATGGATAGATAGATAGATAGATAGATAGATAGATAGATAGATAGTAGATGGATGGATGGATGGATAGATAGATAGATAGATAGATAGATAGATAGATAGATAGATAGATAGGAGATAGATAGATAGATAGATAGATAGATGGATAGATAGTAGATGGATGGATGGATAGATAGATAGATAGATAGATAGATAGATAGATAGATAGGAGATAGATAGATAGATAGATAGATAGGAGATAGATAGATAGATAGATAGATAGATAGATAGTAGATGGATGGATAGATAGTAGATGGATGGATGGATAGTAGATGGATGGATAGATAGATAGATAGATAGATAGATAGATAGTAGATGGATGGATAGATAGATAGATAGATAGATAGGAGATAGATAGATAGATAGATAGATAGATAGATAGATAGGAGATAGATAGATAGATAGATAGATAGATAGATGATAGATAGATAGATAGATAGATAGATAGATAGATAGATAGATATATTTGCACAATGCAGCCCCAGTGGAATTATGCATCACAATTCTCAGAATGAAGGGGTTGCAGTGCTGATTTATTACAGGGAGTGATTTCCCCAAAATCATAAAATGACAACACAGCCTAGTAATATAGCACAACTTCATTAAAGAGGTTGTACACACAGGACTTGGCTTTCTAGAGCTCCTGCCTTCCCTTATTCTCTGCCAACTCTGTCTGGAGTAACAGAAAGTGAGGTGCTGTAGGGTGCAGAGAAGAGCGCAGGCGGGGCGCAGGTCCTGCTGGACAGGGGGGCTCTCCATTGCGGGGACGTGACAGTTCTGCAGAAGAAAGTTGTAATTTACAAGTGTGTATCATGTATGTAATGTCTGTGTATTTTGTATGTCTTTGTGTAATGTATAGGTGTAATGTTCATATATATGTGTAATGTGTATATATTGTATCTATCTGAGTATAATGGACCAGATAGATTATGCCTTGTATGTCACTTTTCAGTTTTTGAGACTTTTTTAAAACTCACCTTTGCCACTTTCCCAATAAGTGAGAATGGTGAGGGCATGCAAGGGGCGCAGATATATTATCATTTACACCAGAAATTTGGCGTAAGAAAGAATGTGGGAAACGTACGCCAGTTATAAGCTGACATACAGTACATTTCCCCTGAGGCGCACACCTCCTATACCTGGTGCACAGTACATTTCCCCTCAACATGCAAGTCTTCTCATAAATGAGGTTTAACCCCTACCTGCTCTGGGGTTATGAAGACTGACATAATATAGATAGATAGATAGATAGATAGATAGATAGATAGATAGATAGATAGATAATGGATGGATAGATAGCTTGATGCAATATAAATGTATAACTTTCAGAACTTGCTTTTTCTGTATTAGATCTTCTTTGACAATGACGTGAATAAAGTTGAGCTCCCTTGACTCTAGATGCCACTGTCTTCTTGGCATATAAGGGGGTCCTCCAGCTAGGGATACCATACAATTACCATACATAAAAGCATTGTTCTGGAACAACAAGCACATTAAAGTTCTTGCTTGATAGAAATAACAATACTAAAAATATCCACCGGTGTCTCTATAGAACGAGCAGGTGCGGGCGCGGGGAGAACAGCAGTCCGCCTCTGGTTTCTCTCTTCTACCTCCTCCCACCTGTTACCAGCACTTGAGGACCAAGGGTTTTTTCTCCTACATACGTCAGTCAGGCTGGTACAGTCGTAATACTGCTTGGTAAAAATAACAATCCTAAAAATACTTATTACATGAATCACTCAGTTCCAAGTGATGGCGGTTAAAGGGGTATTCCAATCCTGTAATTTAATGGTATATCTCAAGGAAATGCCATTTACATTCTGTAATGGTTTATTCCTTCCACCGGTTATGGAGGGAGAATGTAGTATTACATGGTGGCTTTTAAGATGAATAACTGACCTTATAATACTTAGGGTCATTGGGTCTACTCAGATTCCCCTACTAAACCATTCCCACCCAACAACCTCCACTCAGCACATATCAAAACTCATCTTTTACCACAACCCACCATCCATAGTAAACTGACTTTCACCATGCTCTCTTAGTTTTCCTTGTACAGTATAATGCTCCACAGTGGCTCCTTTATACATTATAATGCTCCCCAGTGGTCTCTACTCATATTATAATGAACTTCAATGAATCCTTACTCACTTTGCAGTGGTCCCTATTGGCTTCTACCTACCTTATAATGCTCCCCAGTGGCCACTACATATATTATAATGCTCCCCAGTGGCCACTACATATATTATAATGCCCCCAGTGGCCACTACATATATTATAATGCCCCCCAGTGGCCACTACATATATTATAATGCCCCCCAGTGGCCCCTACACATATTATAATGATCCCCAATAAATCCTTACTCAGTTTTCAATGATACCTATTGACCTTTACACACCTTGTAATGCTCCCCAGAGGCCACTACTTATATTATAATGCTCCCCAGTAACCCCACTCTTGTGCCATATAAATAAGTCATTCTTGTCCCATTCCTACAGAGCTCTCTGCTGCTTTCCTCCTCTTGTCCTAAACTTAATGCATCAGGCCTATACTGAGTCACAGACATCACCAGCAGCAGCTTGAATGGCGTATCATGAAGCTAAAAACTTCACAATTGTATTCAGCTATATCTGAGTCCTGAGGATGCAGATATAGTTGAATCAAGACATGCATTCATCTTCTTACCAAAGTGTCTCAGCAACCCTGGCAAGTTTCTGTTGCTTCCCACTTGAGAATCACTGTACTAAGGATTGGTGGGGTCCTACTGAGAGGACAGGTGCAAGGTGACTCAGTGGTTAGGACGGTAACCTTGCAGTACTGGGGTCCAGAGTTTGCTTGCAGCCTAGGACGACATCTGAATGGTGTTTGCATGCTCTCCCCATGTTTGTGTGGGTTTCCTCCAAGCACTCCAGGTTTCACCCACAATCCAAAGACATACTAACAGGCGATATATGATGACAATGTCTGTAAAGTTTTGTGGAATATGTTGGTGCTATATAAGCAAGCAAAATCGATAAATAAAGTTGGCACCATCAGTAGAAAATACGGTATCTTTGTATGTTCATGGTTGTTTCTTGACACGTCTACCCCCAATGTAATGGGTTCTCCCAACTGATGTTATGTATGCCTTTTCTTTTATCTATGCTTTTTCCATCTTTCAGGTCAATGCCTTTGTATCATTCGTCCTTCCAGTGACCTTGATTGGTGGACTGAATTGCATTACCGTCAGTCAACTTGAGACGTTACGTTCCCGGGCATGTTTGACGTTACATTCTTCTACCAAGAGTCACAGAGCTTCTAAAGAAGTTCATAAGTCCCAGTGGTCTGTCTCTTCTTCCACTGGTCCGTCAAAGATAAGTGTAGGAGGAACAAGTGGCAAGAAGAGCCTGACGGTGTCCAGTGAACCCAACCGCATTCAGTCCCTACAGCACAGCATTTACATGCTCAGTTAAGAAATTCACCTATTTTTCTTGTTATATTATTGCATAATTTGTATATATTATCAGTGTATAAATTATCATCATGGGAAATGTGAAAATTTACATGCTTCATCGATTCTAAGTTCAGCAACTCCTGCACAAGAAGCAAAGCTCCATGAAGGTATTTGAAGGGGATGAATATCCTTCTCAGTCCTAGTTATAGGCAATACACAAGGTCCATGGGCCCTACATGTCCAACAGGTAATATGCAGCTTGTGTGAACCTACTGGCAGCACTGGCAATGCAGCTACAGATTCAGGTATACAGGCATAAGTTATGACAAGTGTCACAGAATCGGTCAGATAACTAGGCGCATGTCAGGGCAGGTGGCACAGTTTCAGAATCCGGTATCCAGGCACAGGTCAGGACATATAGCACAGTTTCAGAATACAGTATCCAGGCGCAGGTCAGGAAATATAGCACAGTTTCAGAATCCAGCATCCAGTCGCAGGTTGGGACAGGTGGCACAGTTTCAGAATCCAGTATCCAGGTGCAGGTCAGTACATATAGCACAGTCTCAGAATCCAGTATCCAGTCACAGGTCAGGGCAGGTAGCACAGCTGCAGAATCTAGTATCCAGGCGCAGGTTAGGACATATAGCACAGATTCAGAATCCAGTATCCAGTCGCAGGTCAAGACAGGTAGCAGTTTCAGATTCCAGTATCCAGGTGCAGGTCAGGACATATAGCACAGTTTCAGAATCCAATATCCAGTCGCAGGTCGGGGCAGCTGGCACAGGTTCAGAATCTAGTATCCAGGCATACGTCAGGATATATAGCACAGTTTCAGAATCCAGGATACAGTTACAGGTCAGGATAGGTGGCACAGTTTCAGAATCCAGTATCCAGTTGCAGGTCAGGACACATAACACAGTTTCAGATTCCAGTATTCAGTCGCAGGTTGGGACAGATGAGACTGTTTCAGAATCCAGTATCCAGGTGCAGGGCAGGACATATAGCACAGTGTTAGGATTGGGTCCCGCAGGCTTCCCGTCCAGCGCATAGCGCCACCTGTGGGCCAATCCGAACCTCGCCCTCAGCGTTGTGCAGTAAGATGTCTGGAGTCTAAGTCCAGCTTTCGGCCCACTGAGCATGCTCAGACATTTTGGAGCCACTCAGAGGCTAAGTGCCATTCTCTCCCTACTGAGCATGCTCAGACATTTTGGGTCCGGTCAGAGGCTAAGTCCCATTTTGGCCATACTGAGCATGATCGGTGGCGTCATGCCACCGCCCCTGTTGGGCGGGGTCTAGCCTTTAAATAGTGTGAGCCAACGCCCGCCTGGTGCTCACACTTTGCCTAATAATACGTTGAGACAGGAGGTTAGGGCCAGGGTCCAGTCAATTGCAGGAGCTGAGTAGGGATCCAGTTAGTATTCCTTGGCTCTGCCCTTTGGAATCAGTCAACCTATTCCTAGTCCAACTGCTTTGTATCTCCTTGCAGGTTTAGGAGTTTGTTGTGTGACTGACAGGAGTGAAGTTAACCCCTGGCAGTCTTGTGTTTGCAGTAGAGTGAAGCATATGCTAAGGCCTGGTTCTCCTGCTGTAAATAGCAAGGGCTTCTGGCAAAGCTTCATTTGCTCAACTGCTATACATAGGCACGCTCTCCCAGTGAAGTTAACTGGAGAGAGTCTGTTGCCGCCTGTTCACATTTGTGTTGCACAACATCACTGCCAGTGCAGTTCAACTGGTGGTGCATAATCAGACATACGGCTGCCCATCTGGGCCTGTGGACCTCGCCGCAGTGCTCTGCAGCTTAGCGGCTCTGGTTGTGTTCATTATTATTTTTATATAGAGACACAGAACCGTAACACACAGTCTCACAATCCAGTATCCAGTCACAGTTCAGGGCAGGTGGTACAGCTTCAGAATCTAGTATCAGGGCGCAGTTCAGGAAATACAGAATCCAGTATCCAGACGCAGGTCAGGACAGGTGGTTCTGTTTCAGAATCCAGTCACAGATCAGGACATATAGCACAGTTTCAGAATCCAGCATTCAGTAGCAGGTCGAGACAGGTGGCGCAGTTTCAGAATCTAGCATTCAGTAGCAGGTCAGGGCAGGTGGAATAGTTTCAAAATCCAGTATCCAGTCAAAAAAAAAAAAAAGCCAAGAAACACAAAACCAATTACATTTTAAAACACACACACATATATAAGATCATAGACAATGAACCATACACTAAACAAAAATTGGACTGTGTCTGGTATTGCAACTTGGCTCCATTGAAATGAAAAAGATGGTGCTACAATACTCTAGATAGGTGTGATACTGTTCTGGGGAAAAGTAGGGGTATGGCCCTCACTGACTGGGGGTCCCACACTCAGGAACCCTGTTTATAACCTAGTGTGTAAAGACAGACTCTTGCTGTAAATGGGCTCCTTGTAATACTACATTTCTCCTGCAGTGGCCACTGTAGAGTAAATTAATCGCTCAGAATCTCCGCAGTCCCCTGGGATTAGAGCAGCCAGGATGGCTTTTATCTAAGAAGATGCTGTCCACTTAAATTAACTCTTAATCCAAGATTCCCAAAAATCTGGACTAAGCAAAACTGCCCAGTGGTCCAGCATTTAAAGGAGGTGTTTTAACTTTCCTTGTATGGTAGTTTTCTAGCATACAAGATATGTAAATTCACAAATTTTTGTGCAAAAAAATTCTAATTGCTGAGGGAAGGGGTCAATGGCCTCACCAGATGTATGATACCTGAAATCTATGCCAGGCATGAACTGGAGTAGCTTTCAGTGCAGTTGAAGGGGTCAGCAGAGGTTGCACCCTCCACCAGCGCAGAAGATATGAAGATTGGCGTTAACAAAGCCACTCCTCATAGATCATCTCCAAATAAATTAGATATGGATCCCTATCGCCATACCACGTTCTCTTTCCTAGTACACAGATGAAATATTTTTCATTTCTGCACCATTTCATAACTTCACCTGTGACCACCCCTGTACATGTAGTCGCCCACATGGAGACATCAAATAAAGTGGTTCCTAGGCAACCTGAGGTGAAGAATACACAAAGGAGGAGAGATAAGAAAGGATATCAACAAGTATTGTAAAGAGAAAACTGTGAATGCAATGGCCGACAATACTCCGAAAATGATATGAAGATTTAGTTACCACTGGCCAGGACAGAGTTATTATTATTATTATTATTATTAATAATATTATTATTTAAGGGTAAAAAAAATATGCAAATCTATTCTCCAGGATGTAATTAGGAGAACAGTGCACTCTGTATGCCGCCCTCTAGAGGACAGCCCCCTTAACATCATGCATGACTCAGTTAATAAGCCTACTAATATGATGCAGGGTTTATTGCCAAATTAATATTTCCATTCCAAAAGGAACAGATTCCCAGATTTCCAGATATATCCATTCCAAAAGGAATCTGTTCCTTTTGGAATGGAAATATTAATTTGGCAATAAACCCTGCATCATATTAGTAGGCTTATTAAAGAGGACCTTTCACCATATCCGGGCACAGGCAGTGTTATATACTGCCAGAAAGCTGACAGTGCGCTGAATTCAGCGCACTGTCGGCTTTCCCGATCTGTGCCCGGTGTGAAGAGCTTACGGTCCGGTACCGTAGCTCTTCTATGGTCAGAAGGGCGTTTCTGACCATTAGCCAGAGACGTCCTTCTGCCTCGCGGCGCCAATCGCGCTGTGCTGTGGAGCCGGGAGGAACGCCCCCTCCCTCTCCTGATAATGCTAATCTATGGACGAGCTGTGTGAGCAGAGGGAGGGGGTGTTCCTTCCCGGCTCCACAGCACAGCGCGATTGGCGCCGCAAGGCAGAAGGATGTCTCTGGCTAATGAAGGACGTCTCTGGCTAATGGTCAGAAACGCCCTTCTGACCATAGAAGAGCTACGGTACCGGGCCGTAAGCTCTTCACACCGGGCACAGATCGGGAAAGCCGACAGTGCACTGAATTCAGCGCACTGTCAGCTTTCTGGCAGTATATAACACTGCCTGTGCCCAAAAGTGGTGAAAGGTCCTCTTTAACTGAGTCATGCATGATGTTAAGGGGGCTGCCCTCTAGAGGGCAGCATACAGAGGCACTGTTCTCCTAATTACATCCTGGAGAATAGATTTGCATATTTTTTTACCCAGAATCCCTAGCGGAGCAGGAATGACTTGTACGTCTCCGTACGCCTATGTAGGCACACATCCTCCCTAATATGTATGATTATCCCCTGACCCTAGTATTATTTACTCATAAGCACTATTAATTCCATGGTGCTGTAAATTATATTAATTCCATGGTACTTTACATTATTATATTAATTCCCTGGTGCTGGACCTTATTATATTAATTCCATGATACTATTCATTATTACATTAATTTCATGGTGCTGTACATTATATTAATTCCATGGTACTTTACATTATTATATTAATTCCATAGTGCTATACATTATTATATTAATTCCATGGTTCTGTACATTATTATATTAATTCCATAGTGCTGTACATTATTATATTAATTCCATAGTGCTGTACATTATTATATTAATTCCATAGTGCTGTACATTATTATATTAATTCCATAGTGCTGTACATTATTATATTAATTCCATGATGCTGTACATTATTATATTAATTCCATAGTGCTGTACATTATTATATTAATTCCATAGTGCTGTACATTATTATATTAATACCATAGTGCTGTACATTATTTTATTAATTCCATGGTGCTGTACATTATTATATTAATTCCATGGTGCTGTACATTATTATATTAATTCCATAGTGCTGTACATTATTATATTAATACCATAGTGCTGTACATTATTTTATTAATTCCATGGTGCTGTACATTATTATATTAATTCCATGGTGCTGTACATTATTAATTCCATAGTGCGGTACATTAATATATTAATACCATAGTGCTGTACATTATTTTATTAATTCCATGGTGATGTACATTATTATATTAATTCCATGGTGCTGTACATTATTATATTAATTCCATGGTGCTGTACATTATTATATTAATTCCATAGTGCTGTACATTATTATATTAATACCATAGTGCTGTACATTATTTTATTAATTCCATGGTGCTGTACATTATTATATTAATTCCATGGTGCTGTACATTATTAATTCCATAGTGCGGTACATTATTATATTAATACCATAGTGCTGTACATTATTTTATTAATTCCATGGTGCTGTACATTATTATATTAATTCCATGGTGCTGTACATTATTATATTCATTCCATGGTGTTGTACATTATTATATTAATTCCATGGTGCTGTACATTATTATATTAATTCCATAGTGCTGTACATTATTATATTAATTCCATAGTGCTGTACATTATTATATTAATACCATAGTGCTGTACATTATTATATTCATTCCATGGTGTTGTACATTATTATATTAATTCCATGGTGCTGTACATTATTATATTAATTCCATGGTGCTGTACATTATTAATTCCATAGTGCGGAACATTATTATATTAATACCATAGTGCTGTACATTATTATATTCATTCCACGGTGTTGTACATTATTATATTAATTCCATGGTGCTGTACATTATTATATTAATTCCATAGTGCTGTACATTATTATATTAATACCATAGTGCTGTACATTATTATATTCATTCCATGGTGTTGTACATTATTATATTAATTCCATGGTGCTGTACATTATTATATTAATTCCATAGTGCTGTACATTATTATATTAATACCATAGTGCTGTACATTATTATATTCATTCCATGGTGTTGTACATTATTATATTAATTCCATGGTGCTGTACATTATTATATTAATTCCATAGTGCTGTACATTATTATATTAATTCCATAGTGCTGTACATTATTATATTAATACCATAGTGCTGTACATTATTATATTCATTCCATGGTGTTGTACATTATTATATTAATTCCATGGTGCTGTACATTATTATATTAATTCCATAGTGCTGTACATTGTTATATTAATACCATAGTGCTGTACATTATTATATTCATTCCATGGTGTTGTACATTATTATATTAATTCCATGGTGCTGTACATTATTATATTAATTCCATGGTGCTGTACATTATTAATTCCATAGTGCGGTACATTATTATATTAATACCATAGTGCTGTACATTATTTTATTAATTCCATGGTGATGTACATTATTATATTAATTCCATGGTGCTGTACATTATTATATTAATTCCATGGTGCTGTACATTATTATATTAATTCCATAGTGCTGTACATTATTATATTAATACCATAGTGCTGTACATTATTTTATTAATTCCATGGTGCTGTACATTATTATATTAATTCCATGGTGCTGTACATTATTAATTCCATAGTGCGGTACATTATTATATTAATACCATAGTGCTGTACATTATTTTATTAATTCCATGGTGCTGTACATTATTATATTAATTCCATGGTGCTGTATATTATTATATTCATTCCATGGTGTTGTACATTATTATATTAATTCCATGGTGCTGTACATTATTATATTAATTCCATAGTGCTGTACATTATTATATTAATTCCATAGTGCTGTACATTATTATATTAATACCATAGTGCTGTACGTTATTATATTCATTCCATGGTGTTGTACATTATTATATTAATTCCATGGTGCTGTACATTATTATATTAATTCCATAGTGCTGTAAATTATTATATTAATACCATAGTGCTGTACATTATTATATTCATTCCATGGTGTTGTACATTATTATATTAATTCCATGGTGCTGTACATTATTATATTAATTCCATAGTGCTGTACATTATTATATGCTAGTCTATGGACGAGCTGTGTGAGCAGAGGGAGGGGGGCGTTCCTTCCCGGCTCCACAGCACAGCGCGATTGGCGCCGCAAGGCAGAAGGATGTCTCTGGCTAATGGTTAGAAACGCCCTTCTGACCATAGAAGAGCTACGGTACCGGGCCGTAAGCTCTTCACACCGGGCACAGATCGGGAAAGCCGACAGTGCACTGAATTCAGCGCACTGTCAGCTTTCTGGCAGTATATAACACTGCCTGTGCCCAAAAGTGGTGAAAGGTCCTCTTTAACTGAGTCATGCATGATGTTAAGGGGGCTGCCCTCTAGAGGGCAGCATACAGAGGCACTGTTCTCCTAATTACATCCTGGAGAATAGATTTGCATATTTTTTTACCCAGAATCCCTAGCGGAGCAGGAATGACTTGTATGTCTCCGTACGCCTATGTAGGCACACATCCTCCCTAATATGTATGATTATCCCCTGACCCTAGTATTATTTACTCATAAGCACTATTAATTCCATGGTGCTGTAAATTATATTAATTCCATGGTACTTTACATTATTATATTAATTCCCTGGTGCTGGACCTTATTATATTAATTCCATGATACTATTCATTATTACATTAATTTCATGGTGCTGTACATTATATTAATTCCATGGTACTTTACATTATTATATTAATTCCATAGTGCTATACATTATTATATTAATTCCATGGTTCTGTACATTATTATATTAATTCCATAGTGCTGTACATTATTATATTAATTCCATAGTGCTGTACATTATTATATTAATTCCATAGTGCTGTACATTATTATATTAATTCCATAGTGCTGTACATTATTATATTAATTCCATGATGATGTACATTATTATATTAATTCCATAGTGCTGTACATTATTATATTAATACCATAGTGCTGTACATTATTTTATTAATTCCATGGTGCTGTACATTATTATATTAATTCCATGGTGCTGTACATTATTATATTAATTCCATAGTGCTGTACATTATTATATTAATACCATAGTGCTGTACATTATTTTATTAATTCCATGGTGCTGTACATTATTATATTAATTCCATGGTGCTGTACATTATTAATTCCATAGTGCGGTACATTATTATATTAATACCATAGTGCTGTACATTATTTTATTAATTCCATGGTGATGTACATTATTATATTAATTCCATGGTGCTGTACATTATTATATTAATTCCATGGTGCTGTACATTATTATATTAATTCCATAGTGCTGTACATTATTATATTAATACCATAGTGCTGTACATTATTTTATTAATTCCATGGTGCTGTACATTATTATATTAATTCCATGGTGCTGTACATTATTAATTCCATAGTGCGGTACATTATTATATTAATACCATAGTGCTGTACATTATTTTATTAATTCCATGGTGCTGTACATTATTATATTAATTCCATGGTGCTGTACATTATTATATTCATTCCATTTTGTTGTACATTATTATATTAATTCCATGGTGCTGTACATTATTATATTAATTCCATAGTGCTGTACATTATTATATTAATTCCATAGTGCTGTACATTATTATATTAATACCATAGTGCTGTACATTATTATATTCATTCCATGGTGTTGTACATTATTATATTAATTCCATGGTGCTGTACATTATTATATTAATTCCATAGTGCTGTACATTATTATATTAATACCATAGTGCTGTACATTATTATATTCATTCCATGGTGTTGTACATTATTATATTAATTCCATGGTGCTGTACATTATTATATTAATTCCATAGTGCTGTACATTATTATATTAATTCTATGGTGCTGTACATTATTATATTAATTCCATGGTGTTGTACATTATTATATTAATTCCATGGTGCTGTACATTATTATATTAATTCCATAGTGCTGTACATTATTATATTAATAACATAGTGCTGTACATTATTTTATTAATTCCATGGTGCTGTACATTATTATATTAATTCCATGGTGCTGTACATTATTATATTCATTCCATGGTGTTGTACATTATTATATTCATTCCATGGTGCTGTACATTATTATATTAATTCCATGGTGCTGTACATTATTATATTAATTCCATGGTGCTGTACATTATTATATTAATTCCATAGTGCTGTACATTATTATATTAATTCCATAGTGCTGTACATTATTATATTAATACCATAGTGTTGTACATTATTTTATTAATTCCATGGTGTGTACATTATTATATTAATTCCATGGTGCTGTACATTATTATATTATTCCCATGGTACTGTACATTATTATATTAATACCATGGTGCTGTACATTATTATATTATTCCCATGGTACTGTACATTATTATATTAATACCATGGTGCTGTACATTATTATATTATTCCCATGGTACTGTACATTATTATATTAATACCATGGTGCTGTACATTATTATATTAATTCCATGGTGCTGTACATTATTATATTAATTCCATGGTGCTGTACATTATTATATTAATTCCATGGTGCTGTACATTATTATATTAATTCCATGGTGCTGTACATTATTATATTAATTCCATAGTGCTGTACATTATTATATTAATACCATAGTGCTGTACATTATTATATTCATTCCATGGTGTTGTACATTATTATATTAATTCCATGGTGCTGTACATTATTATATTAATTCCATGGTGCTGTACATTATTAATTCCATAGTGCGGTACATTATTATATTAATACCATAGTGCTGTACATTATTTTATTAATTCCATGGTGATGTACATTATTATATTAATTCCATGGTGCTGTACATTATTATATTAATTCCATGGTGCTGTACATTATTATATTAATTCCATAGTGCTGTACATTATTATATTAATACCATAGTGCTGTACATTATTTTATTAATTCCATGGTGCTGTACATTATTATATTAATTCCATGGTGCTGTACATTATTAATTCCATAGTGCGGTACATTATTATATTAATACCATAGTGCTGTACATTATTTTATTAATTCCATGGTGCTGTACATTATTATATTCATTCCATAGTGTTGTACATTATTATATTAATTCCATGGTGCTGTACATTATTATATTAATTCCATAGTGCTGTACATTATTATATTAATACCATAGTGCTGTACATTATTATATTCATTCCATGGTGTTGTACATTATTATATTAATTCCATGGTGCTGTACATTATTATATTAATTCCATAGTGCTGTACATTATTATATTAATTCTATGGTGCTGTACATTATTATATTAATTCCATGGTGTTGTACATTATTATATTAATTCCATGGTGCTGTACATTATTATATTAATTCCATAGTGCTGTACATTATTATATTAATACCATAGTGCTGTACATTATTTTATTAATTCCATGGTGCTGTACATTATTATATTAATTCCATGGTGCTGTACATTATTATATTCATTCCATGGTGTTGTACATTATTATATTCATTCCATGGTGCTGTACATTATTATATTAATTCCATGGTGCTGTACATTATTATATTAATTCCATGGTGCTGTACATTATTATATTAATTCCATAGTGCTGTACATTATTATATTAATTCCATAGTGCTGTACATTATTATATTAATACCATAGTGTTGTACATTATTTTATTAATTCCATGGTGTGTACATTATTATATTAATTCCATGGTGCTGTACATTATTATATTAATTCCATGGTGCTGTACATTATTATATTATTCCCATGGTACTGTACATTATTATATTAATACCATGGTGCTGTACATTATTATATTATTCCCATGGTACTGTACATTATTATATTAATACCATGGTGCTGTACATTATTATATTATTCCCATGGTACTGTACATTATTATATTAATACCATGGTGCTGTACATTATTATATTAATTCCATGGTGCTGTACATTATTATATTAATTCCATGGTGCTATACATTATTATATTAATTCCATGGTGCTGTACATTATTATATTAATTCCATGGTGCTGTACATTATTATATTAATTCCATAGTGCTGTACATTATTATATTAATACCATAGTGCTGTACATTATTATATTCATTCCATGGTGTTGTACATTATTATATTAATTCCATGGTGCTGTACATTATTATATTAATTCCATGGTGCTGTACATTATTAATTCCATAGTGCGGTACATTATTATATTAATACCATAGTGCTGTACATTATTTTATTAATTCCATGGTGATGTACATTATTATATTAATTCCATGGTGCTGTACATTATTATATTAATTCCATGGTGCTGTACATTATTATATTAATTCCATAGTGCTGTACATTATTATATTAATACCATAGTGCTGTACATTATTTTATTAATTCCATGGTGCTGTACATTATTATATTAATTCCATGGTGCTGTACATTATTAATTCCATAGTGCGGTACATTATTATATTAATACCATAGTGCTGTACATTATTTTATTAATTCCATGGTGCTGTACATTATTATATTCATTCCATGGTGTTGTACATTATTATATTAATTCCATGGTGCTGTACATTATATTAATTCCATAGTGCTGTACATTATTATATTAATACCATAGTGCTGTACATTATTATATTCATTCCATGGTGTTGTACATTATTATATTAATTCCATGGTGCTGTACATTATTATATTAATTCCATAGTGCTGTACATTATTATATGCTAGTCTATGGACGAGCTGTGTGAGCAGAGGGAGGGGGGCGTTCCTTCCCGGCTCCACAGCACAGCGCGATTGGCGCCGCAAGGCAGAAGGATGTCTCTGGCTAATGGTTAGAAACGCCCTTCTGACCATAGAAGAGCTACGGTACCGGGCCGTAAGCTCTTCACACCGGGCACAGATCGGGAAAGCCGACAGTGCACTGAATTCAGCGCACTGTCAGCTTTCTGGCAGTATATAACACTGCCTGTGCCCAAAAGTGGTGAAAGGTCCTCTTTAACTGAGTCATGCATGATGTTAAGGGGGCTGCCCTCTAGAGGGCAGCATACAGAGGCACTGTTCTCCTAATTACATCCTGGAGAATAGATTTGCATATTTTTTTACCCAGAATCCCTAGCGGAGCAGGAATGACTTGTATGTCTCCGTACGCCTATGTAGGCACACATCCTCCCTAATATGTATGATTATCCCCTGACCCTAGTATTATTTACTCATAAGCACTATTAATTCCATGGTGCTGTAAATTATATTAATTCCATGGTACTTTACATTATTATATTAATTCCCTGGTGCTGGACCTTATTATATTAATTCCATGATACTATTCATTATTACATTAATTTCATGGTGCTGTACATTATATTAATTCCATGGTACTTTACATTATTATATTAATTCCATAGTGCTATACATTATTATATTAATTCCATGGTTCTGTACATTATTATATTAATTCCATAGTGCTGTACATTATTATATTAATTCCATAGTGCTGTACATTATTATATTAATTCCATAGTGCTGTACATTATTATATTAATTCCATAGTGCTGTACATTATTATATTAATTCCATGATGCTGTACATTATTATATTAATTCCATAGTGCTGTACATTATTATATTAATTCCATAGTGCTGTACATTATTATATTAATACCATAGTGCTGTACATTATTATATTAATTCCATAGTGCTGTACATTATTATATTAATACCATAGTGCTGTACATTATTTTATTAATTCCATGGTGTGTACATTATTATATTAATTCCATAGTGCTGTACATTATTATATTAATACCATAGTGCTGTACATTATTTTATTAATTCCATGGTGTGTACATTATTATATTATTCCCATGGTACTGTACATTATTATATTAATACCATGGTGCTGTACATTATTATATTAATTCTGTGTTGCAGTAATCTAAGCGGGAGATTATGAGGACATGGACTAGTGTTTTAGTAATTTCTGGGGTGAGGAAGGAGCGGATTTGATGGATGTTCTTAAGTTGGAGGCGGCAGGAGGTGTTGAGGGTTTGAACATGCAACTTGAAAGATAGGTCGGAGGCCAGGGTTATCTCAAGGCATCGGACCCGTGGGACAGGGATAAGTGTGATTCAGTCATACCCTATTAGTCCCATTTGGTTAGACCCCTGGAATAAATAAATAAAATATATATATACAGTATATTATACATATCTAAAGGTTAGTAGTCCAGACTATGTCCTCTGCATGTGGAGTATATATCCCCATGGAGGCCATGACGCTATTACAGTTAATAACTTGACAAATCTTCATGTAAAGACCCCAGTTCAGACTTACGTGGCACACCAAGGTCCCTTTAAGGTGAATGTAGACAATGTGTGTGATGATAAGGTAATTTAGATCTTAGCTTAGTTCTGATAGAGGAATTGTATGTGACGCCATGTCTATTATCCCTATAATGAGTCTATCGTATGCGGTGTGAACAGAGGCAATTCGGAGAGAGAAGACACAATGATTGCATATCAGAGAGGATGAATAAATGCATGAATGAGCAAAACGTTCATCTATAGCAGATTATATTTTAGAGATTTTTGCCTCATATCGAGTTTCAAAAGCCGAAAAATAAGCAAATATCAAGGGGTGTTCCAACCATGAGCACTCCATTGCAGGGACCAGACTTAGACTCTCCTTTAGGCCACTGTGGACTGTTCACAGCAGATATGCTGCAGTAGCCCTGCCTATGGCAATAAGCAGCCAAAATTGGTTGACTTTCACCAAAAGTTTTACTCCTGCAGCTGGTTATCAAACCTGCAGCGAAAAGTAGTCCTGCTGTCGGTTCAGAACCTGCAGTGTCACTACTAGGTTCACAATAGCGCCATCTCTCTGTTGTGCTGCAGGTTGTTTCACCAATGTGTACACCGTACACTACAGCGGGTTATCTGCCTACTATGTCTGCCAAATGTAGCCATGGCCTTAAAGGAGATTCTCTGTTACATCTTGCCATTACATGCGTCCATTTTTCAACTACACATTGAATTACACACACAGACATTCTATTATGGGATAACTATGGCTTTGGCGTGGCACAATAGGCCGAAATCAATGAAGACCTTGGAACCTTTGTTGAGCCCCCAGCTTCCAGGGCAATAGATGATATTACACAATCACATTGTAGGATGCCAGTGACTAGCCAGAGGAAGTCCTTTCCATCCAGGGCAAAGCCTATGGTAGTGGGGGCCTCCTCAGAATAGTGGGACAGTCCTGTATTTAGAGTGCGGCCCTGCTGTTTCGGGCCATGGGTCTCAAATACAATGGTGGCGTATGGAGCTATCAGCATTCTTCTTTATCGCTAGTTCTATCTCAGGCCGATCAGCGCTGGTCCAAAGACATCACTAGAGCCGGAGCTTACAAGCAGCACAATGGGAAAGCGACTAGGTCTGATTTTTTTGTGAATGAATTACAATGTCTAAGGTCACTGGGGGAAGACAGCTTAAAGGGGTTGTCTAGGAATCTCAGTACTTGGTCAGGAGGCTCCAGTGTCCCCAACACTGTCCAGTACACCACAAGCCAGTGATTGTGCTGGTGGAAGCCACATGTGACTGCTGAGGCCAATCTGCCTTCTAAGTAAAGGAATCGGTGATGTTGGATTGCACAGCGGTGGGGAACACCGGAGCGCCAGGGACAGGTGAGTATGATTTTTTTTTTTAACTCCTGGACAACCACTTCTACAATTAGAATCCTTTTTTTCATGCCTACCACCTTGGAATAGCCTTAAGAAATAGCCTTCCCCTACCTTTAGATGTCTTTTCCACTTTTTGCAGTGATATTCATGGTTTTCACCATATGCAAATGAGTCTCCAGCGTCGAAACGTGTGAAAGGCGAACACGCTGACAGTACAATGAAAATGCTGCCGCTATGAGGACGCCGAACAATCGCTCAGATATTGACTTCTCACTTGATTGATGATGTTTCGTTTGCTTAGAAGTCGAAAAAAATCAGATAGAGCAGATTTCTGACGTCCCGGAAACCATTGACGATTTCAGTCCTGAACAATAGGTTATTTATACCGTCTACCACCCTCTGCACAACATAGGACAATGCCGACTGTCATACACTTCCCGACAGTGAAGGATCGAGTCGCTGACATCACCTAACCTCCACTTTTAAAAGTTTACCTATAAATGAATGGTTGAAATTTATAGGATATGTTATCAGTATTTGAAATATAATACGGGGGGTCCGACACCTGAACCAGGCACCATTCAGCTGTTTTGGCTCCCTTTGGGTGTCAGAAGCTGCTGCATTGGATGGGGAACTGTACCTTCCCCAACAACAGCACTATCCAGTGCCCCGCTACACCACTCCTATTATATGAATAGGAAAAGACTTCCTATTCACTGCAGCAGCTTCCAGCACTTCAAAGGCTACCACAACAGCTGATCGGTGCAGGGTCCAGCTGTTAGACACCCACAGATCAAAAACTGATGACCTATCTTATGTCCACCCCCCACCCCCCAAAAAAAGCCCAAAAGTGCTCCAAACCAATGCAAAGTTTGAATCCGATAATATGGTCAACACATAAGTAAAACAGCCCTTTGTGCCCCTCTCTTAGTAGGAAATCTCAGCACAGTATCCATCAGCTGCCTGTAAGCACTGCCAAACGTCCAGTGATGCCCAGAGATTTAGTTTCTCACAGCTTTACAGCCTGATAACAATGTAAGCCATAGAAGATGCCATTTTTTATATTTACATCTGTTTTCATTTTTACTCCCTGCCTTTCAAATCCAGAACTTTTTCAGTTTTCCTTTACATAATTGTATTAGGCCTTGTTTTTGGGCAACAAATTGTACTTGAAAATGGTTTAAGTATTCTAATTAATGTATGGGAAGGCTGGAAAAAATTTAGAATAAGGTAGAATTGAAAAAACTAAAATATAGCACCACCGATGGTACGAAATTTATGTTTTGTATTGTTTTTTTCATTTTTAATGTCTTTACAAAAATTCTAAATTTTAAAGGAAACCATGTGTTTGAGTCGATGTTTTGAGCTCTTTTAGTATTCCATTTTCCTCCACTAAGATTTGTGGATGCCCAATGTGTTTAGGGCAGTGGTTCTTAACCAGGGTTCGATCAAACCCTAGGCCCTATGCACGGTTCATTTTGTGTACCAGTAAAAAAAAACATATACCTATGTCTTGAATTTGGAAAAAAATCATATTTGATTTATCACTAAAGAAGGGTTCGGTGAATCTGCATTTGAAACTAGTGTTCGGTACCTCAAACAAGGTTAAGAACCACTGGATTAGGGTTAGTTTGTCTTATTTATACCTATATGTGATCTAAGGAAAAGGGGTATGAATGTAAAATTTTAGTTTGTTTTTTTTTACACCTCTTTTCTACTATATTTTATTCCCTCTAGGGGGCTTGAACCTGCACTCTTTAGATTGGTTGTGCCATAGACTACAGTACTATTGTATTGCAGACTATGAAAAATGACCTGTGTGACTACTGAAGCCTACTCCATACATTACCATGACAGGTAACAGGACAGCTCCCACCACAGGAGAGCCTTCCCATAACCAATCGTGAAAAGGAAAGTTGTCACCCAGAGGCCGTGGTCACATTCCACCATGGAATCTAAGTGGTTAAATGTTGTTTATCGCAGTTATCTGCTTCTGAGCTGGCACCATACTTAGGCACGTACTTGTACATCCAGTTGCGACTAAGAGTTAACAGGGAGTCACCAGAACCCAGCGATCTCAACCCAATCCCACAAATAGATAAAGATCATCTGGATCAAACTGTGTTTTTTCCTTGTGAGTCGCTGCCTCCTTTGCTGAGATATTGCCTTTTTTTTTTCAAACAAGCTGTTTGGAGCAATGAAGACATTGCTGTTACACCAAAGAGTTAAAAGGTAGCACCCTCATTGCACTTATGGGCTAATTGGCATATTGACAAAAAAAAGTGAAATTTTTGCAACATGTTAGGGAAGTGCAGACAGCAGTTCCCCAGTGCGTAGATGACAATTCCCCAGTAGCTGCTGGAGAACCCTGGAGGAAGGGGCACAAGAGACAGTGAGCCCTAACCTGAAGCCCCCCACTGTCCCTTCCTCTTGCCAGGCCCTATCCTATGTAATAGGCGGCAACTAGAAGACGATCCCTTCCTATATATGTGACACACAAAACGACAAGACAAACAACAACAAAGGGAGGTCAGCTAGCCAGGGTTCGGTAACAGTAGAGCAATGCAGTGCCAAATTGGAGTCCAAAAGAATAGTCAATAGGAAAAGCCAAGGTCAGGATTAAGAATACAAGTAACAAAACAGCAAGCGAAAAGCCAGCAAGCACAAGGCAATAGCAAGCAACAATGTGAATGTGAACCAAGAATAAATAGGGAGGAAGAACCCGCCCTGAACCTGATAGGAAGGCCGGCTGTCAATCACAGGGCAAAACAAAACTTAACTCTTAGAGGCGCAGAGGGAAATGAAGGTGAAGGAGACGGGTGTGGTGGAAAATCAATTAACAAGGTGAAGGAATAGGACAGTGTTCAGACAATGTGACCAAAAACTCTAAGCAAGTTATCAAACTGTGCATGCCTCCTGCGCTGCAGCGTGCGAGCAGAGGGTGGCGCAGAGACCAGAACAGGCAGAGATGTTGCACAACACCAATACACATGTTCATTTCAGGTGACACTAACCTATCTATCTGCAGGCTGGGTGATATGCTGGGTCTGGTGACACTAACCTATCTATCTGCAGGGCTGGGTTGATATGCTGGGTCTGGTGACACTAACCTATCTATCTGCAGGGCTGGGGTGATATGCTGGGTCTGGTGACAGTAACCTATCTATCGGCAGGGCTGGGGTGATATGCTGGGTCTGGTGACACTAACCTATCTATCTGCAGGGCTGGGGTGATATGCTGGAATCTGGTGACACTAACCTATCTATCTGCAGGGCTGGGTTAATATGCTGGTTCTGGTGACACTAACCTATCTATCTGCAGGGCTGGGTTGATATACTGGGTCTGGTGACACTAACCTATCTATCTGCAGGGCTGGGGTGATATGCTGGATCTGGTGACACTAACCTATCTATCTGCAGGGCTGGGTTAATATGCTGGTTCTGGTGACACTAACCTATCTATCTGCAGGGCTGGGTTGATATACTGGGTCTGGTGACACTAACCTATCTATCTGCAGGGCTGGGGTGATATGCTGGATCTGGTGACACTAACCTATCTATCTGCAGGGCTGGGTTAATATGCTGGTTCTGGTGACACTAACCTATCTATCTGCAGGGCTGGGCTGATATGCTGGATCTGCTGACACTAACCTATCTATCTGCAGGGCTGGGCTGATATACTGGTCCTGGTGATACTATCCTATCTATCTGCAGGGCTGGGTTGATATGCTGGATTCTGGTGACACTAACCTATCTATCTGCAGGGCTGGAGTGATATGTTGTGCTGTGGTAAATCTTTTCCATATGATATAGAGGAGCTAACCCTAGGATTACAGAGTTCTTCACTTGAACTTGCAGTCATTTGATTATATATTCTAGATTTCATTTGTCATCTTTTAAATTGTGTAGTCCTTGAAGTTGATTTTACGATACTTTTTACTTCCCTACTTTATTATTATTCCTTATCCTGGATAGGAAATTTACTATTTATATGAATTTGTAATCTGCAGACAAGGAGCCAACATCACGTCCTCGTCCACATGAGTATTGTTATCTACTAAACAGAGTTAATTAACAGAATTAATCCAGTCTGATAATTGACTTGTGCTTAGAACAATTACATCACTGTTACTTGTATACAATACAATGCAAAACTTTAACAGATACAGTATATATGTGTGTATATATATATATATATATATATATATATATATATATATATTAGCAGGAGCACCCGGCTTCGCATGGGTACATTTCATTTGTTATTTGTGTAGTGGCCGGATAAGAATTGTCCAGTTTTGCACTCGTGTATTTTGTATATCATTCGTGTGGGTCCATAAGCATCATGTGATCATGTGTATCTCATTTTGGATATCAGTGAAAAACCTGTGATTGATTGTTATGGAGACCTGGAGTAAAGCTGTGTGTATGTGACCTTGTGTAACAGCGCCCTGCCCCTTCAAAGCTGACATAAAGCAGTGAAGAAAAATGGCTGGGTTGCTATGGAAAAATGGAGTAAAACTCTAATATGTGGTACTCTGTGCAGAGCCTTGTATCTAATCCTCCGACATGTGGTATTGTGTGCAGTGGTGCATATCTAACCCTCTGGTGAGTGGTACTTTGTGCAGACGCACAAATCTAATCCTCCGGCGTGTGGAACTGTGCGTAGATGCACGTATCTAATCCTCTGGCATGTGGAACTATGTGGAGACACACGTATATGATCCTTCGGCTTGTGGAACTGTGTGCAGATGCACATATTTAATCCTCTGGTGTGTGGAACTGCGTGCAGATGCGTGTATCTAATCCTCTGGCATGTGATACTGGGTGCTGACCTGTGTATCTAATCCTCTGATGCGTGTATCTCAGTTTGGATATCAGTTGGATTGTACATGTGGAGTGATCGTGTTTATGGCAGTTGGAATATGAGTAAAAGACTTGCAGGTTTGTATTGGCTAATGGGGGGGTCAGGGTTTTGGGAAAGCTGTATCTCCGGAACGTACGTCCGAGTGAGTTGGGGCCTCGTCTTAAACCTTCCCGGACACCTGAAGTATCTGTGTGACAAATTTGGTGAAGATCGGCCCAATTCATTTTTATAATATAGATATATTTCTGTAAATATATATATATATATATATATATATATATATATGTATATATATTATAATTTTGGTGTTTTCTAATTATATTAGGGGCTTCAGTGGCATTTAATTTACAGTTTAGGTTTGTGTAAGTGCTGTAGAGTAAATACCCCCAACTACTGCCTAGCTGTGCCCACTCCCCACTGGTTGAGTGGAAACTGCCTCCTCATTTGTCGCTTTCCATGGGTTCAGCAAGCGCAATACTGAATGTACCGTGCATGCCCACTGATGACGCTTCAAGATGGAGGATGACGTTGGTGGGCATATACTACACATTTAGTGCCGCCATCTTGGAGAACAGATCTTCTGTGGATGTAGGCTTGCTCCAATCCTCTTTAAGTGGAGCAGTGGCTATTAAATGATGCAAAGAGCTGGACCTGTTGGAGATGGTGAATTTCCTAGATTCCGTTTTCTGTATGTCGATATCGTGGCCATGGCACAGTAACTTGTGCCCCTTCTGGTACTCATTTTATGGAGATTTAATTTCTGATCTGCCCTTTACCGCCTCGCCGAAATAGGTTACATGAAATTCTGTTTGTGATGTTCTGGTTCGCAAAAGCTATTTTCTCCCTCACCTTTGATATTTGAGCTGCTATCCCGTGAGTCATGCCTCATTTCCATAGGATAGGTCGTTGTCCGGAGTCAATATAGATTTATTAATATGAAATACCAGGATCACGCAGACAAATTCCATTCCATCACCGTCCTATATTTCTGCTCTTGCTTTGCATATTTATTTTCAGGTGATGCGTTTCTCCATTGGTATTCTTGCCTTGAAGTCATTTACTTCCATCTCATAATTGCCAAATGTGCTGGGATTGTCCCAAATTTTCAGAAACAATCCCACCAAACCAGACAAGTCCTAGAAAACTCATCACAGAAGGGGTTTGGCTTATTTAAAGACCACCCAAAAGTGAGTGGTTAGGTCTTGTTTGGGGGTTGTCCCAGAGGACTGACTTTTCACCACGTCCTCCAAGTCCAACTCTTTGTGTACTTCAATAGGTGAAGCTCCACTGATTCTGGATTACCTGGAATTTCTTCTGTAGCCCCCACCATTCCTGAGCAATAAGTGCTGTTAGTTTCCGCAACTGGTATTCTAATTTGGGTCCATATTGTCAGATGGGTGGTCCCAGACTATGTGTTCCAGTCCTCGACCACCTACCTGACAGTAGAGCCTATTATTAGCATATTAGGCAATGAAATGAACAAAAAAATTGCTCAGGAACGGCGGGGGACTGGAGATAAAACTCCAACTCTGCCAGAATCAATGGCGTGGCACCTATTGAAGGTACCAAAGAGCTGGACCTGGTGAAGGTGGTGAAAGGTCCTCATTAAATGTCCATATTTAGAGCCCATTTTACTGACTGCGCAGCTGTTTATATCATATAATCTCTTCCGGGTCTGTTTTACTGGAATCTCTATATAGGGAGGGTTCACACGGTGTAACGTGCCGCGTGATGTGGCACGTCTACGCCGCGGGAGCCTTTGCGGGCCGTACATGCTCCCATTGATTTCAATGGGAGCGGGGATTGTATGCGCCGTGCTAGCTTGCGGCCGCGATTTTGCGGCCGCAACATCACGGCCGCAATCTAGCGCGGCGCATACGATCCCCGCTCCCATTGAAATCAATGGGAGCGTGTACGGCCCGCAAAGGGTCCCGCGGCGTAGACGTGCCACATCACGCTGCACGTTACACCGTGTTAACCCTCCCTAAGGACCGTGTCTAAAGCAGTTTGGTGACTACTTTAAGGTGCAGGAATTAGGCACTTTGTAAAAAATATAATGGATTATAAAATGGCTTTAGAGGGGACTCTAGTGGAAGATAATGCCGAAAATGGGATTGTGTAATTTCGCAGCGATTTGCTCAGAAAGAACAGAGTAATTGGGAATTATTGCATAGATTGCTATTATTACCATTGATGGATATTACCATGGGGGGACGCTGTCTCATGAGAATACTAATGAACAGGTAAACCTGCTTATGGTCTTTGCCACTAGATACAGCAATATGAATATTTGTTGTATTCAATCATATGTTAAGAACATGAATGGGCACTACAATGAGTTCTCCCTTTAAATTAAAGGGGTTGTCCAGAATTATGAAATAAGGGTTTCATTTTTTTAGTGCTAGAAAAGCATCATGCTTGTCCATGGACTTTATCTGGTATTGAGTCCCTCCCCCATATATAGCTGCAATACCTGACACCGCCCATAGATGACAGTGGCACTGTTTCTCCTAGTTTCTTCCCATGGATCTGTTGCTTGTAGTTAGATATAACTGTGATATCATGGGTACTTTGATACGTCATCCACTAGATGACAGAATATGTCAATGCCCAGGCCTTGTGTTCTTGGTATATCCAGTTTAGCAATGGTGACCATCCTGTATGAGTTGTGCACAAGGGTGTAACATGAAGCTCCATTACAAATTTTGGCATGGGGAACCCTAAATATTATGTTCCATTTAGAATAGTGGTATATTCTATGTGGAAGAGGGAGCTTTGGGGCCCCCTCAGATTTCAGGACTGCTACCTCTGGAACCCCTATGGTTATGCCACTGGTGTGCACTAAAACTAGTACATGATTCTATGAGTATTATGTGCAACAAGAGTGGAAATGGTGCAATGAATTGAGAGATGGTTGGGTAAAGTGTAGCCAATGAAAGAAGTCGATGTTCATTCATTTTAGCTGATCACATTCAAGACACTATAGACAAGAAAGGAGGAGGTCAGGGAGTGGGGCCATAAGCATGAGTGTGGCAGGGCACTAGGCAAAGAACCCTTATCCTCCAGGGATGGGCAAAGTCATGAGATGGATAATATGAGATTTGAGCCCAGTAGAAGGGCTGATCATACAGTATATATATCTGGGTTGTGTACAAGGTAAGAAATGTCATATACTAAGTGCTCAACATTTATTCAGACAGGCATAGATAGATATATATATACGTATAGCTGATGTAGATGTGCTTTGCCATATATCCTGCAGCTTGTCATTTACTATGAGATGTTCATTCAGCATATTCTTATCTGTATTCTATAGGAGCCATTGTGATTGCCTACATCGTGTGCTGGTTACCTTACCACGCCAGAAGACTGATGTTCTGCTACATCCCGGATGATGACTGGTCGGGGTGAGTACTGGCTGTTTTGACATCATGGCACGAACAAAAGGAGATTTCTGAGGACCTCAGAAGAAGAGTTGTTGATGCTCATTAGGCTAGAAAAGTCTTAGAGTATGTTCACAATGAGTTTTTTGGCAGCAGATTTTAACGCAGAACCCGCTGCCAAAAACGGGCCCTATCTTGCCGTGGATTCCGTGGCTGACTCAGCCCCGGTGTCCACGGTGTGAGACTCCCTCCCAATTAGGCCCATTCATTCTAGACTAACCCAGAGCGGAATGCTGCGACGGGATACCAGTGCACTGTATCGGCATACCGCACGGCTAGCCGCGATGGAATGTTCACAAGCGGAATCCATTTTGCACCATGTGAACATACCCTCCTTTACAAGTCCTACTTTTAGCACTGTGGTAGTTTTATGTCAAATTTATGCAGAAATATAGAAAATACTGAAGGGTTTGCAAAATTTCAAGAACTGCTGTATTTTGGAATTATGGGGAACACTTTAAATTTGGTGGTGTAGGTGGAGTTGGGACCTAGTCTTAAGTTTTGCATGGGGCCTTGTGATTTCTATCTGCACCCCTCCTGACTAGTTACTTCAGTTCTGATGCTTTCTTCCTGCAGGTTCCTCTACACCTTCTACCACTATTTCTACATGCTGACTAACACATTGTTCTATGTCAGCTCTGCTGTGAACCCCGTCCTCTACAATATGGTCTCTTCTTCATTCCGACAGCTGTTCCTGGAGACTATGGGCCTGTCCTGCAGTAAAAGCAGCATAAATCTCTCTGTATCAACCTCTTCCACTGGATAGTAACGCGTATTACGTAGCTATGTGCCCCACATGAACCGCGTGGGTACAAATAGGTCCATGTCATCAGTGATACCCTTAGTTCACCAACCTTGGACTTCACTATTAGTGTTTATGTGATAGGTGCTCGGACCTGTCCACTGGTCCTGACTGACGTAGATTCAATGACATTCAATGACATCAACAACCTCTATATGAAAAGGGAGGACTATGTGGTCACCAAGCCATGAAGATACCCATGAAGATCATCCAGAGGGTCAAGTTTTATTTAAATTGCATTATTTATTTTGTTAGTCACTTCCTTTTTGCAGTTGTCTGACTTCTCCCTCACATATACTTGCGATGATTGTACAAGTAAAGTAGTCTCATGGTATGATATATAGAGGTAGAGAACGCATCTTCCTTATTGCCCCTAATGGGAGGGAACCTAGTACTTAAGTACATCCCCTGCTTATCTTGAACCTGATATAGAGGCTACCTGCAGCCACCACTAGGAGGAGCTCACTGCACATAGATGTAGACAACCGTTATCAGTAGTAGCTATATAAATTCATATGTAATTACCATTCACTTAAGATTGCGACTGCCTCCTTGGGGTAAGTTCACACTATTACATTATTAAAGTTTGTTGGTGTCATCTGTCATAGTAAGGTAATGGATGCAGGAGGTGCCCCTCCCTTCCTCCCCCCTCCCCTGTCTGCATCCATTTCCATGTAATATAATGTAAAATAAACGTTTGCTTCCATCAGAAAAGTAAAAAATATGACAGAAGAAGGTCCTGCCATACATTTTATATGGGGATGAATGCAGATGACACTCCATGGAGGGAGCTCTGTGTCCGTGTGTCTTATGACAGATTAGTGCAGTGGAACTTAAATAATGGTAATGTGAACCCACCCTTATGCTTCCTTGTCTGATTATGCTCCATTCAGCGCATGCGCAAATACAGGAGATTCTGATGCTTGTGTCTGTGCATGTGCTTAAAGGAGTCATGGAAGCAGTCACATGGGTAAATTACATGGCTACCACCACCTTCATTGCTATGGACATGGTGGTCACTGGCGGCCAATGTTTTTTTTCTGCAGGGACCATGAACTGGGATGCTGCGGTAAGAAATGAGGGGATTTTTAAGGTATAAAACATGTGGAACCCCTTCATAATGCCAAAGTGACTAATGAATGTCTCAATGTCCAAATACGTAGGTCAGTGGTGAATAATCTATACGGCCTCCATATAACCCTTAGGTGCTCATATAGCAACCCCTACGCCCTCCTCTCTATAGAATGTACAGTGTATGTAACAGCAGAGAGGTGGCCAAACATGTACAGTTAATCCCCATTACAATGGACAAGAAATACAGGAACAACCCATAGACTGCAAAGTAGTGACCGTGTATGCGCAGCCATCTCTTCACTGTAGATACAGAATACAGAACATTGAATGTAATGTGCAGAACAAATATGTATCCGTCGTAAGAAAAATCTCAATCCCTGCCTTGTATTGTACATGTTTTCGCTGTAAATAATTCTACCATTGCTCCCTGGTGATGTGATATTTTCACTAATATTGACATACAGCTTTTGCGCCTGCGCCAGCTTCTTCTAGGTGGCCTTTAGCTTAGCAGTTGCTAAATTTTATGTAAATAGATTCAGCTGGCACCAGGCTCATGACTAGAGGCACAAAAATCAGAATAGACATGGAAAAATCGTTAATTATAGTCTCCATAAATTGATGGGGTTACCTTGGGAAATGGCGTAAATCATGTAACAATGCAGGTGCTCCCCTTTTTTTTAATAGGCCTAAATGTATGCTCCTGGGCCCTAATGGAAAATCTGTAATGGGAAACCCACTTATGTGGTTATTTTTAATACTGGTGTCTTATGCTGTTCAGAGGCCTCTGGCGATCGAGCAAATTTCGTGATCGGGATCGGTTAGGAAATGATTGGAAATCGGAATTTGAAATCTCAAGATCGGCTCAACCCTAAAAGTGACTTTTCCCATAGAGAAGCATTCACTAGGGTTAAAGGGGTATTCCCATGACGCTTGTTCACCAACCTGCAGGCTGTTGTGCTCTCTTCACTTCCTGCTTTTCTCGGCACATTGGTGGGCGGGGTTTCACTTGCACGGGATTGGTTGTAAATGAATTACCACAGTGTGAAGCTGATGTAGCAGAGCTGGATTTCACTTAGTTTGCATTACATACAGAGGTAACGGACTCCCTATCTCAGCTCTTATCAGCCAAAACCAATTAAAGCGGTTGTCCCATCACAAGGATCCTATCTATACTGCTTGTTAATGTGGATTTAAGACTTTTCCTAAATACACTGCTTCAGTAAAACTGCTTTGTTTGTCCACTATCTTACTTTATTCAATTCTTTGTGGCCACAGCCCTGACTTAGTTGCTCATGAGTCAAGTGATGTATCTGCTGCTCTCAGGGGGGAGGAAGGAGGGGCTAAGTGCAGGGAGCGAGCCTGTGTTTCTAGCTATTCCTGTGTCTACACCACGTGACCTAGCTTCCTGCTCTCAGATAGAGGAGAGGAGTTGCTTTCATTTCTTCTGTTCTCCCAGTTATCAGGCTAGCTAATTCAATTGTATTCATTATGGCAGAGACAGGCAGTCTCTGTATGTAACACAGAATGGAGTTGCTGCTGCCTGTACTTCATAGTCCAATATGGGTGGGCGGAGCTACACATGAATTTGGGGGTGGAGCTAAATGGCAGGTTGCATGTGAAACCCCGCCCACCAAATGATGCAAGAAACCAGGAAGAAAGAAGATTTTACAGCAGTAAAGACTGATGAGTATGTGAGGTGGGAATACCCCTTTAAACCGACTGATAAGAGCCCAGAAATCTTGGAGCTCTCACCTCCCCTATCTGAGACGCTCCGTAGCGGACACAAACAGCTCAGAGCTGCTCCCAGCCCCTCCCTCCTCCCCCCTGAGAGCAGGCAGCTATATCATTTGACAAATGAGCAGATAATCCCAAGGCCATAGAAACTGAGTGTAAACAATGAAGTGAATAAATTAAGATGGCGGCCAAACAAAGCAGTTTTGATAAAGCAATGCATTTAGGAAAAGTCTTAAATCCACATAAACTAGCAGTATAGATAGGATCCTTGTGATGGGACAACCGCTTTAAGCTATAGGGATCGGGAAAGATCAGATCCCGAACGGTGATCGAGCAATCGCATTTTAAAATCGATCCTGAAATCTCAAGATCGGTTCAACTCTAGCCACTAAGGGTTTTCCTATAGTTACGGAAAACAACGGATCCTCTAGATGTGACCTTTTATTACTTTTAGTAGTAGATTTATGTGCCTATGACCGACTGTATGTTGAGAATATTTCCATAAAATGTGTTTAATCTGGTAATCCAGGAATTCTTATAATCCAGCACAGAAACACATGATAATCTGGAATATGACGACTCCAAAACCAGAAGATTAAACAAAAATTTGGCAAATTCTCTGATTGAATAACGACCTGAAATCCGCACATTATATACTTCAGTGTCTTGCTTGAGTCTTTTTACCTTGACATGGGCATTATGTATACTTTTCTATGACAGTCCAGTCATCCAGTATATATCTAGGCCTCTGGCACATATCTATATCTATTGATGTGGTGTAAAGAAATTTGACAACACTTCATAGGGGACTCCAGGATTTTATGTTTAACCATTTCAGTACTGGACTGCTTTCCCTGGTTCAGGACCAGACACATTTTTGTTTCCGTACATGCCGTTTTGAGGGCTATAACATTTTTTTTTTTCCTTTGGGTTATTCAAATTATTTTTGTCTTTGGTGGTTAGCACTGCAGCGCTGGAGTCCTAGGCTCTAATCCTGCTAACGACAACATCTGCAAGGAGTTTGTATGTTCTCCCCATTCTTGTGTAGATTTCCTCCCAAACTCCAAAGACATACTGATAGGGAAACATGTAGATTAAGAAAAAAAAATAGGGATTTAGTTTTATGTTTTTATTATGGTTAATTTTTTTTCTTTATTTTAATATCTGAGAAAATATAAACAAAAAAACGAGGGGAAATGTCTGTTTTTTCACAAGTTACATGTTTTATTTTTTTATTATTTTTTTTTTTACTAAAACAAAAAATTGGAAATAGGTTCACCTCTCCATTACGATCATTTTTCCTTTGGTGAGAGTTGTTGTGTCATGGAGGCGTAGTTAGACGGGGGGCCGTGGTAGTGACAGGGGTGGGAGTAAGGGCTGGTTCACACAGAGGTAAATGAACTCCGCATGCACTGGCATCCCGTTGCGGTATTCCGTGATGGAATAGGCTAGTGGAAGAAAGAAGCGAGCGGCTCCTACTGAAATGAATGGGAGCCATTTTTGGCAGCAGATTTTGAGGCAGATTCCGCATCAAAACCCACTGCCAACTCCCCCCCCCTCCCCCGTGTGAACTAGCCCTTAATTTATTTATTTATTTATTTTTAAAAACCCATAATAATAGGCCTTTGAGTATTATAATAATAATAATAATAATAGATCTGAGGGCATTTTAACTTTCTTTTTTATTTTATGATTTCTCCTGTAACTGGGACTGATACATACAGTCCCAGTTGCAGGAAGAATACCGCCTCCTATGCTGTACTCTAGAGCTGACCTGGGGTCTATAGGACCATACTGCTCTCGGAGTATCCATATCCCTAGCGGTCCTTCGACTGTCGGGTCAGAGGGGAGCCGCATTACGGTTGCTCTTATAGCTGTACGCACAGCAATTGGGAAGGTAGGGATGGTAATAAAACATCCCTACTAGAGATGAGCGAGTAGTACTCAATCAAGTAGGTATTCGATCGAGTACTACGGTATTCAAAATACTCGTACTCTATCGAGTACCACTCGCTGTTCAAATGTAAAAGTTCGATACAGAACCAGCATTGATTGGCCGAATGCTATACAGTCAGCCAATCAACGCTGGTTCTTCTCCTACATTTAGAAGTCTTCTCCGTGCAGCTTCCCCGCTGCGTCTTCCGGCTCATCATTCACTCTGCCAGGCATCGGGCCTGGGCAGAGCCGACTGCGCTTGTCTGCTTGTAGTGCGGACATGCGCAGTGAGCTCTGCCCAGGCCCGATGCCTGGCAGAGTGAATGAAGAGTCGGAAGACGCCGCGGGGAAGCTGCACGGAGAAGACTTCTCAGAGGATCCAGCCCGACCCTCACTCGTAGACTTGGTAAGTATAATTTGATCAAATGTTGCCTACCCCTGAAACGAGCATTTTTCCCCCATAGACTATAATAGGATTCGATATTCGATTCGAGTAGTCGAATATTGAGGGGCTACTCGAAATGAATATCGAACCTCGAACATTTTACTGTTCGCTCATCTCTAATCCCTACCTTCCCTTATAGGGTTTCTGGCTGTAGTAACATCCCAATTCCATAGGTGCATGATTTTGTAAAGCAAGCCAACCTTGTAATGTACAGCATACAGTGTCCAGATCCTGGAAGCAGATAGCTCCATACCCTGAGTAGTGGCTGGGTGCCATTACTGCTCTCAATGCCTGCAATGTGTAGTATGGGCATCCGAAGCAACCTGGAACAGCTGATCTGTGTAGGAGCTGGCTGCCAGCCTTGCTCCCCCAATCACATATCTGTGGCCTATGAATAGGCAATGAACAACAAATTGTGGAGAACAGTTTTAATACAACTAGGAAATAAATGGGACCCAAAGTTCCATCCTGTTTTGGTCTCTATTTAAAGGATTCGTCCATTTTTGCAACCTTCATTTTATTGCTCCAAAGCATCTAAGATATAAGATGAAGCAACTTTGAAGGCCGTAGATAGAAATCTCAAACCATTTTGTGCATATGTCTCTTATGTGGACCTAAGTGTCTCCATGGTCACAGACTACAAACACTCTATGTAGTCTGATCCTGGAGTCATGTGATATGTCACACCCTCTCAGTACAGTCTGTGACCATGGAGACACATAGATCGGCACTGGAGCTGTATACCCCAATGGTAAGATATTTTTAATCAATACAAATTGCAAATTTCCGTTATTTTAGAGGCTTTGGGAGAAATATAAAATGGTAACAAAGTGTTGATCAAAGAGTTAATTCCCCAAATAAAAGGGGGGATAATAAATAATATGGAGACGTATTTCCAATATGTATTTTATTTCAAAAACTTCGACATATTAAATAATGACATGGCCAAACCGGGAAATACTCGCACATAGCACATACACTATTTACAAAGATAAAAGCCGTTTTAAGATTGACACGCAAACTTAAAAGACGCCAAGATAGTCCCTAACTAAGTGTAAACAAAACGTCAAGATTCATTAACATGAACAGACCATGTTCTCCAGATGTAGGCGCTGACTCACTCATGTTACATAACATCACCCCGCACGTTATGCCAGTCATTGGGTAGACTGCCAGGGAGTCGAGGAACGCCAGCCGGAGACTCGCTCATCATATAACCTACACAACTTAATGTCAGAAGCAGGAATCACTAAATCCATGGGATTTTCTGTCGTACGCTACAATGTATGTCACTTACATAATTCTGACTGTACACAATCGTTATAAAACAATGTAGTTAATATCACACATCAAGATATGGAGAGAATGCTACTAAAATAAATCAGGTTCAATCCACTCCACTGGGACATGGATGGATAGATAGATAGATAGATAGATAGAAGATAGATAGATAGATAGATAGATAGATAGATAGATAGGAGATAGATAGATAGATAGGAGATAGATAGATAGATAGATAGATAGATAGATAGATAGATAGATAGATAGATAGATAGAAGATAGATAGATAGATAGAAGATAGATAGATAGATAGATAGGAGATAGATAGATAGATAGGAGATAGATAGATAGATAGATAGATAGATAGAAGATAGATAGATAGATAGATAGATAGATAGGAGATAGATAGATAGATAGGAGATAGATAGATAGATAGATAGATAGATAGATAGATAGATAGATAGATAGATAGATAGTCCATTACCCTGTGCACAGACCCTATGGGCTAGTTCACAAGGGGGGGGGGGTCGTATGGCGCATTTTGATCCCGATTGTGACGCAAATGAATAGGCCTAGTGCGGAGGGTGCTGCCGCGAGGCGGACGCCGGGGCTAAATCAGCCGCGGAGTCCGTCTGAAGAAAGGGCAGCTCGCTTCTTTTTTCCGTGAGTGGGAACAGACCGCTCACGGAAAAAAGTAAGTTAGCGGTCTACATAGATCTCTATTGCGAGAGGGCGGATTAAGACATGGATTCAGCGCCAAAATCCGCCCCTCTTGCCCCGTGTGAACGTGCCCTAAAGCTTTCGAGTCTGTATTCGGCCCTGGAGGCAAAGCTTCTAGAGGACAATATTTCTGCAATACTGTATGAGACTAAAGCATTCACAAACCTCTTTCTTGTACTGAAATCCATGATCCAAATCTACGTGATTCTGAGTCCAACAGAGGCCCAGTGCAGTCTATGAGGCATGGTGTTACAAACTAATGGAAGATTATGTAGATAATCTGTTTTCCCTTAGCTCAAACAGCAGCACAAGATGGGGTATTCCTGCCCCTGTGTACTGTTAGGACAGGTGGAACTTTTAATAAACTAACTAGTTACCCTCCCATAAAAGGTCCAGGAGACCTCCCCCTCCCTGTGTTAGTCTCCAAGTACCATACCGACTATAATAATTTATCCTTTAACAAGAAAGGGAGGGAGCTTTGTGCTGCTGTTTGGGCTAAGGGAAAACAGATTATCTACATAATCTTCCATTCCCCCTACGCCCAAACAGCAGCACAAGATGGGGATTTAACAAGTAATACCCCTTCTAGGGAGGGCGATCCTGACAAGCAGAGGTCAGGATAGAATAACCAAAAGATTTTGCCTTGGAAACATGCCAGTCTAACCTATAGTGTCTGGCGAACGTCAAGTGGGAAGACCAAGATGCAGCCGCACAGATTTGGTCTACTGAGAGGGACTGCCTCTCTGCCCATGATGCAGCCACCGACCTGGTAGCGTGGGCTCGCAAAAATTCCGGAACCTGCAGCCCTTGTGTCTGCAAGGCCACTGAGATGGCTTCTCTGATCCACCTTGACAGAGTAGGTTTGGACGCCTTAACCCCTCTGTTGTGACCAAAAAAATTGATGAGCAGGTTTTCTGACTTACGGAATGGGCCTGTTCGGTCCAGGTATATTTGCAATGTTCGCACAAGATCCAGACTGTGCATCTTCTCCTCCCACTCCGAGGAAGGAGAGCGGAAAAAGGTGGGCAAGGTTATAGTCTGGTTTATATTTTCCACTGACGGAACCTTGGGCAGAAAACCTTGAACAAACCTAAGCTGGACTCTGTCTGGAAAAAAGACTGTGTATGGCTCTGATGCCGCCAAGGCCTGGAGCTCACCCACTCGCTTGGCAGATGTGATTGCCAGCAAAAAGGTCACCTTCCAAGAGAGGTACTTGAAGTCCACTTCAGCTAAAGGTTCAAATGGAGGGCCACATAGCCCTTGCAGGACCGCAGCTAAGTCCCATTGGGGAGCCGGGGGCCGAACCGGGGGTCGGAGCCTGGAGGCCCCTTTCTGGAATTGCCTTATAAGAGGATTCTGAGACAGTCTAGTCCCCAATAGAGCGGATAACGCCGAGACATGTACTCTCAAGGTGGCTGGGGACAATCCCTTGTCCAACCCTTCTTGTAAAAACTCCAGGACTGATTCGATGGATGTTGTATCGCACTGCCTCCTGGCTCCCCAATCGTTAAATACTTGGGCGATCCTCTGGTAACTACGATTGGTTGAGTCCGCTCTAGAGTGGGCCAGTGTTCTTAAAACGGCCTGGGACAATCCTCTGTCTCCACGTACGGTGCGGTCAACCTCCAGGCAGTGAGGTTGAACCTGTCCAGATCCTGGCAGAGCTGACTGTTTAGAGTTACCAGGTTTTGGACACACGGAAGCCTCCAGTAGGTCCCTCGACTCATTAACATGAGGTGGGTAAACCATGCCCTTTTCGGCCAGAATGGCATGATGACAATGGCCGATGTCTGGTCCTGCCTGAGTTTTGCCAACACCCTGGGAATCATTGGAATGGGAGGAAAAACGTATACTAGTTTGAAGCTCCATGGTATTGACAGGGCATCGATCGCCAAGGGATTGCCGTCCCGGTACAGGGAGCAAAACCGTCCCACCTTGGCGTTGTGTTGGGTGGCCATCAGATCCACCTCAGGGAGACCCCATATCCTGGTAAGCTGTTGGAAAATTTCCGGGGACAGGGACCATTCGGCTGTTGTCACTAGTCCCCTGCTTAGTTGATCTGCCAGGACGTTGAGGTGGCCTTTGATATGTACCGCTGACAGCCGGGACAAATTCTTCTCCGCCCATGAAAATATCAGGTCGGTCACCCGCATCAAGGAGGGGGACCTGGTGCCCCCTTGTTTGTTGATATATTGGACGGCTGTAGAATTGTCTGTTCTTACTCTGACAGCCTTCCTTTGGAGATGGGGAGTCAGAGTCCGTAGTGCCAGAAAAACTGCCGTAAGTTCTCGCCAATTGGAGGAGCGAGTTCTCTCCTGCGGGTTCCATGTTCCCCGTATTAGGGTCTCCCCCAGATGCGCTCCCCAGCCTGTTAGGGAGGCATCTGTGGTCAACAGGGTCCAGGAGGTCTGGACCGTGGACCTCCCGTCTTTGAGTTGGGACCACCATTGTAGTGATCGATGGGCACTGATGGAAAGCTGGATAGGCTTCTGAAGTCCCATGGGACTGTGGTTCCATACTCTCAGGATCTCGAGTTGTAACGGGCGCATATGCCATAGAGCCCAGGGAACTGCCTCGATGGTCGCGGACATGAGACCTAGGACCTTCATCGCTGTCCTGATTGTAACCTTCCTGGTTCGGGATAGGTAGTGAACCGCTCGACCAATCTTCTCCTTTCGAGGAGAGGGCAGGGAGATCATCATACTGAGAGAATCCAGGTTGAACCCTAGGAATTGAATCCGGGTAGATGGAACCACTACTGACTTTTGCCAGTTTACTAGCCAGCCCAGTTCGCTTATAAATGCCACTGTGATGCTCAACTTCGTGGCGAGGAGCTCCCTTGACTGAGCTTTTATTAGCCAATCGTCTAGATATGGGACAATAAACATCCCCTGGAGGCGCAGGGCGGCTATGACCGGGGCCACTACCTTTGTAAAGGTGTGGGGGGCTGAAGTTATACCGAACGGGAGAGCTGTAAACTGGAAGTGATGTAATCTTCCATTTAGATATGTGGCAATCCGTAAATATTTTCTGTGTGGAGGATAGATAGGAATATGGAGGTATGCGTCCCTCAAATCCAAGGTGACGAATAGATCTCCTGGCTGCAGGAAAGGGAGAACCGACCTTATGGTCTCCATCCGGAACCGGACCTTGCGGATAAATTGATTTACATACCTTAGGTCGATAATCATGCGCCACCCTCCGGTTGATTTTGGCACTAGAAACACGGGTGAGTAAACGCCTTGCCCTTGTTCATTTAGAGGGACGGGTTCCAATGCAGCCTTGTCGATATACTCCAACACAGATCTTTGCAGATGAAGTTGTCTGGTGCCCTGAAGAGGGCGGGTCCTCCTGCATCTGTCTGGAGGAAGGGAAAGGAAGCTTATCTTGTAGCCTTCCCGTATAAGTTGGAGAACCCAAGAATCCTGGATATGATGGTGCCAGGCGGTTAAATGTAAGGAGAGACGACCCCCCACCTTGGCCCTGCAGGCAAGGGGATCGTGACAGTCAGAAGGTGGATCTCTTCTCACCACCACGGGAGGAACCTCGACCGCCTCTTGGGCCCGAGGGGCGCCTACGGAACTGGCCTCTAGACATGCCTCTGGAGGGGGCGTAGCCCCGAAAGGATCGTTGCCTGGATCCTGTGGACTGGGGCAGGTTCTTACCCTTTGAATCGGCCAGACCCTCCATTATCCGGTCGAGTTCGCTGCCAAATAGCCTGCCGGGCTCGAATGGTAAGGCGCATAGATTAAACTTGGAGGCATTATCTGCCCTCCAGGGCTTAAGCCAAAGGGGGCGCCTTGCGGCGGTGGACAATGCCATGGATCTTGCGGCCAGCTTGACCTGGTAGAAGGCCGCCTCCGAGAGATAGTCAGACATGAGGGAAATATTTGTCATGGCCGACAGCAAGTCGTCCCGATGGACCCCGGAGTCAATATCTCTCTCCAGCTTAGAGATGTCTGACCGCAGTTTAGCGACTACCTCGCTAGCCACAATGCCCACTGAGGCCTGTGCCGAGGAAGAGGCGTATATACGCCTCAGGGACCCCTCCGCCCTGCGATCCATCACATCTTGGAGGTTAGAGCCATCCTCCGCTGGTACTACCGTGCGCTTTGACAGTTTGGAGACGGCTATGTCAACCTTGGGCGGAGGGCCCCAGGAGCTGGATTGTGCCTCGGATAGGGGAAAAAGAGACCTAAAGCGTCTAGACGCAATGAATGGGCGTTCAGGGAACCGCCATTCAGCCTCCAGCCTTCTTACCAAGTCTGGGTCCGCCCTGAAGGCTCTGAGAGAGGTAGATGGAGCCTCCTCAGCCGCCTCCTCCAACTCCTTAGCCCGAACCACTCTTAGCAGTTTGGGCATCCTATCCACCGAGAATACCGGCTTAGATGGGTCCAGGTTGTCCTCTTCCGAGGATACCTCGTCCAAGATCTGGAGACCCTCCATCGGTGGGAGAGAAGGAGGCGAATCCAGGCGTGGTCTCTTGGACAATTGAGAGATTGAGAGTTTCATCTCTTTCATCGACTCCTCGACGAATTCCCTTACCCAACCGACCACGTCACGGACCGAAGTGTCTTCTGAGGGGGGACCCCGACACCCGCGACAACATTGATAAACGTAGCCATCAGGTAAGGGGACTTCGCATTTGGCGCAGGCAAGGTGGCGACGCTTACTGGAAGCCTTCCTTTTAGGGTTATCCGCCACTGAAGAGGAGGATGACATCTTTGAAGGAATTCAGAGCACCTGTAGTGCCAGGAAAATTTCTTCTACCTTCTGGTTGCCCAGGGAGAGTAGGAACCTGCAAGCTAAGCAGACAGGCAACCTACTCTGGGCAGACCAGGATTAAATAGGGAAAAAACGGGGGCGGGGCGGACCTTAGCTCCGCCCCTTCCATCCCCTCGGCCAGAGCCAGGATAGGGGGCACCATTCTACTCCTAGCCTAAGCTGGCTAGGAGGAAGGAGAGAAGAGGGAACACTATCCCCTTAAATTTAGCCCAAAAGCGGGGTGGGAACGCTGCTCAAGCGCTCCCAAAGTCCGGCATGCGCGGGAAGAGCGGAAGTCCGCGGAGCACCGCTAGTAGTGCCCGCGGCGAAACAAGGAACTGCACATACAGTTCCTCCCCCGGCCGCCGTAAAAAACCTCCTCAGGCAGCGGGGAAGCCGGGAGCGTGTGGCGCCGCAGCGCCAAGAACAGAGATGCTGCCTCTCACCACCTCCCCCCCCCCGGGGGCCGCGTCAGACCAGGGAAGGGAGGAGGCGCCGTCTGGAAAACAAAGAAAGCCCCAAACCCCAGGTAAGACCCGACAGCAGCAGCACAAGATGGGGGGAGGGGGGGGCTAGAAAAGGGAGATTTCCTCCACAAAAAAGAAAGGAATGTGTGGGAGAGGAGGAGACCTCTCCCTCCACCTGTCCTGGTAACAGGACAGAAAAAAACACAGGGAGGGGGAGGTCTCCTGGACCTTTTATGGGAGGGTAACTAGTTAGTTTATTAAAAGTTCCACCTGTCCTAACAGTACACAGGGGCAGGAATACCCCATCTTGTGCTGCTGTTTGGGCGTAGGGGGAAAGGTGTTTTCCTGGATTTCAATATTGTTGATCTACATTAGATCTGACCCCCAGTGCCCTCACAGATTAGCTATTGTAAGGGCCCATTCACACGGAGGAAAATGGTGAGGAATTTGATGTGAAATTTCAGCACTGAAAAAAAGCCTCCCATTGACTTCAATGGCTTCCTTTTTCTGCTAGTTGAAAAGGGAACCCATTGAAGTCAATGGGGTTTTTTTTTCACTGCTGAAATTCCTCACCGTTTTTCTCCCCATGGATATTTAGGTTAGTATGTTCTATAGTGTGCCTACAAATTTGGAGCTCTCAAAGGACCCACTGTGACCTCAAGTCTTACATACACCTAGAGCCAGTTACCAAAAAATGGTACCACCACTATCTATACTATAGGTTAGTCCCATGCTGAAAGTGAATTCTGTTCTCTATGGACCCGCCTCCTCCTCTTTCCCTAATTTCACACCACAAAATCTCTAAAAATGACTAAAAATATCAATAATTGCTTTATAATAAAAACAAGGGAAAAAAACAATAATAAAGTTACATCAGTCCCTATTCAGTGCCTAAAGTATATACAAATACATATTACATATAAATAAAACTAGGAATGTAGCTGATGTGTTTCTCCATGTTACACGTCACATATCGCTATCAGTCAGCTCCGACATTGTAACCAAGTCCTATCCAGTGCAAAACATAAAGCAGTCCTGGGCTGGGCAGCCCCTGGGGGTACTTTGCCCATAGTTTTTTAAACATGGCGTCCAGTCAATATGAACAAGGGTTTGTCTTCCTTGGCGTTGGCTGTTTGGAACTCATCCCGTAGGCGAAACTGCCACTCGTCCTCCAGCTCCAGTCTGACTACTGTCTGGCGCAGAGCATTGCGGTCCTGGCACACGATACACAGGGTGGCATCTAAAGGAGAAAAGAAAAGAAAATCAAGTGAGCATGGCGGCTCAGCGGTTAGCAATGTAGCCTTGCACCGCTGGAGTTCTGGGTTCATATCCCGCCAGGAACAACATCTGCAAGGAGTTTGTATGTTCTCCCCGTGTTTGCATGGATTTGCTCCCATTCTACAAAGACATACTGATAGGGAAAAAAATGTACATTGTGATCCCTATATGGGGCTCCCAATCTATATTTAAAAAAAAATAAATAAAAAATTGCCATGATGTATGACTGCAACGCAGAATAGGAGATATATTAACTCCGGGACATATTGAGTGGGGTAAGAAGGTGGGAGGTACTTGATGCGGTGCTCTGCTAACAATACAAATCGTATAGAAAACAATGATCTTAATACGAGATAGGTAGTCCATTATCAGACCAATATTGAGAGACAGGTGTCATTGTTTGTATATTGAAAAGTTCTACAATTTTCCAATATACATCTATGTAATTATCACATGACCATGGACCGTACAACACATAACCATGGACTGTACATAACATGACCATGGACTGTACATAACATGACCATGGACCGTACATGACATGACCATGGACTATACATCATATGACCATGGACAGTACATCACGTGACCATGGACCGTACATCACGTGACCATGGACTGTATATCACATGACCATGGACTGTACATCACATGACCATGGACCGTACATAACATGACCATGGACCGTAGATCACATGACCATGGACTGTATATCATATGACCATGGACTGTACATCACATGACCATGGACTGTACATCACATGACCATGGACTGTACATCACATGACCATGGACTGTATATCACATGATCATGAACTATACATCACATGACCATGGACTGTATACCACATGACCATGGACTGTACATCACATGACCATAGACTGTACATCACATGACCATAGACTGTACATCACATGACCATAGACTGTACATCACATGACCATAGACTGTACATCACATGACCATAGACTGTACATCACATGGCCATGGTCAGAGTTTTATCCACTAGAAGTAACAGAATGAAAGACAAGCAGAGATCTAGAAAACTGTGAGGAATTGATACAAAAAGTATATTGGAAAATTGTACACCTTTTTATCATACAAACCATAACATTTGTCTTTCAACATTGGTCTGAAAGTGGACAACCCCTTTAAGTAGGTTTTATTTCAACATAGCAAAGACCTGGTAGCTATTGCAGCCGCTCAGGTCTTGAGAAGACGGCCTATTTAAATACCTGACATCCAACATACTATTAAGGTCGGGAATGGGTTAAGAAAGTTGCACAAATGCAGTTTTTATCTAATTCCACCAAAATACTGATTTTTCTTCCAGATTCCCAGTACATCCTAGAGAATACTAAATGGTACCACTATACAGCACAATTTGTCCCACAAAAATTAGGCCCTAATATGGCCTAACAATAAAAGTTCTGACTTTTGGAAGGCAGTGATTTAAAAAAACAAAAATGGAAAAATGCCTGCGGCAGGAAGGGGTTAAAGGCTAAAATAAGAAGACCCTAATGGCCCCATTGATCCACTGAGCGTGTGTCTAGTGCTCTTTCTAAGTCGTGACCTATATATCTTAGTGTCAATGTCGAAAAGGAGTAATACTGTAATGAGCCTTTCTGAAGAGACCTTCGATGTGTTTGTTTTCATTCACATTACTTGGGGAAAGCTAATTACAATCTGCCAGCGGTTTAACCTCGGGGGTGCAGCGGCGGAAGGCTCCTTTAATGAAGAAACACATAATAATTATGATGGATGCTTGTGATATTTTATGTCTAATCGTCATCCAGAGACATCAACCCATTGAAGGATTACGGCAGCGAGGATTGTGCAGTCTCCACGCTTGACTTACCTTTAAGGAACTGAAAATTCTTCAAGAAGCTGGCAGAAACAAAAGAGTCGCAGAGGTGCAGAAGGAGCCCACTGCACAGTATGTCGGGGCAGCTAACGTTAACCGAGTGTGGCCGCGAGCTGACATAGCAAACCGAAATCTGAAAACAGAAAAAGAAAAGCAGATATTCACTTATTGTTACAGAATTGTACTGTGCAAAAGTTACAGGCATTAACGGGAAAATTAGGTGAAAGAAGAAAAGAGAAATCTAAATCCCGTCAATATTTGGTGCGACCTTTAGCCTTTGCTTTCCATCAATTCTTCTCAGTACTTGCAGACAGTTTTTGAAGGGACACGGCAGGGAGGTTGTTCCCGCCATCTTGGAGAACTAAGCCCAGATCTTCTGTGGATATCGCTTGCTCCAATCCGTCTGTCTCTTCATGTCATCCCGGACAGACTGGATGATGAGATCAGGGCTCTGTGTGGACCATGTCATCCAGGATTCCCCTTCCAAAGGACACTCAAACCATATATTGATGGGATTTAGCTTTCTCTTTTTTTTCATTTACTTAATTTTGCAAAAATTTTGACAAAAAATAAATTAACACTTCTTATTCTAAAACTTCTATTTTTGGTGTCAATAATGTCCTTACAAGTAAATTGCAGCTTCCAGGCAATGTATTATGACATACAGTATGGCATATTATAGATCAGGTTTTTCATTATATAATTATTTGTTACTATTTACTGATGTTTCCTGCAGTTCATTTCTTAGCTTTGCTGTATAGAGCAGGACAGAGCAGCAGAGTCACTTCATTACTACAGGGTTAGTAGGTAAATGACAACTCACTTACTACTGGAGGCCTAGATAATGCAGGACACTAGAACCGGACATAAGATAAGGCTCTCTGCCGCAGAGATCAGGACAGGAGATATGCATAGAGGCTAAGTTATTCCCATCTGGATATGTAAGGCTATATCCAAACATGAGAATCTGCTCTTTCATACAACACAAGAAGAAAGTTTCTATGTTTCCCAAGATATAACTGTTCATGGTGAGCCACCTCTTATTTTCCCTGCATTACACACAATGAGAAACTGGGGACAGCTCTCAATAGAGAAGTAAGGGAAGGAATAATGAAATGTAGGATTTAACAGAAAATACTAATTGTGTTATTAAAGTATATTACAAAATGTATTAATGACACAAATATTGCCAGAAAATCTAAAATTGTTACAAGAAGCCAACCACTATATATTTCGGTATCCTGGGCCTTTGCAGGAATTAATTTACCAGGTTGGATATTTAACGTTATCTGGATAGAAACTTGAGTAGAATAGTAGGGGAGGGGGGGGTGTAAACGGAATTAGAAATCAGGGTCTGCTTTTTTTTCGCAACCAGCGCCATTCTTGTCTATGGGCTGTATCTAGTATTGTAGCACAACCCTGCTTATGTTAATAGGGCTTAGGGTAAGTTCACACAGAGTTTTTTGATGCAGAATCCACCTCAAAATCCCTTCCCATTGAGGAGCCGCTCGGTCTGTTTTTCCGCTACATAGTAGTGTAAAAAAAAAGTGACATGACCATTCTTGCTGTGGACTCCGCAGCTGAATCCGCTGCGGTGCGACACTCCTGTTCCGACTAGGTCCATTCATTTGGGCCTAATCCGGAGCGGAATGCCGCGACTGGATGCTGGTGGCACTGCACCGGCATCCAGTCGCGGCTAGCCATTTTTTGGACTGGATATTGAGATGACCTCTGTGTCAAACTCCAGTCCAAAAATCCCCATGTGAACTTACCCTTAGATGCAATACCAACCACAGCCCATAGACAGGAGTGGTGCTTTTTAGGGAAACTAAAAATATACCTTTCATTGTGATTTCAAACAACTGTGTAGTCTATGTACCTGGGGTCCAAGGTTTAGGTAACAATCTACTATCAGCACTGGGTGTTTGCGGTTATTCACTGATAGAGGAAAAATTCGTTGACTGTGGAACTGGAGGAATTTCTCCAGCAGTAGCTGAGCGGGGGCTGCCAGGATAGTGTGCTTACTATCAGGGGCGCAAATGTAGTGGGCCGAGGAAACTGACAGCGATGAATCAAGGACCTGGAGGAGAAACCAGAAATCAAATTACTGCATATAGTGCACAAGTCAAAGTAACTGTAGTCTGTAGTTATCATATACTGAGCAGCCACTAAATATCATAATCCTACCGCTACAAAACACAAATCATAATCCCTTAAGTACCTATAGATTTGTATTAGATGCCATTCAGCCAGAAAAGTGGTGTGTAACCTGCATAGCTTGAGTCCTCTGCTTCTGTAGTGTAATGCCAATGTTCTGCACTTCCTGGCATATTACTTGTCCCAGCAGACCTAGTATCCTGGCTACTTCTGTGAGAGTGCTTCTGATTCTTTCAAAATTAGTGTGCTCGCCTGCTAAGCTTCCTTCTGCCTATCCTTATCGGCCTGCATGTATATAAGTCTGCTCCTCCAGCTACACCCTGGCCTATTCTATGACATCTCAGAGTCTATGACATCTCAGAATATCTGCCTGCCATGTTTTGGATTCTGTTTTTACTATGTCCTAGTTTCCACCTGTCACATTTGGACATTTGTACTTCCATTCTAGCTGACTGGCCATTAGGCTTCTGCCATGTTTGCATTTGTTACTGTGTGAACACGATATGTGTTGTCCTTCTACCATGTTTGCATATCTGCTGCCATGTAGACATATGTTTTTCTGTATACCATGTATGAACTATGACCAGGTCTTTGACTGCCATATGTGCATGTATGTTCTTCTGCTATGTTTATATTTCTGCTACCTGGAGCCTTTGGGCTTCTGCCAAGTTTGTACCTCTGTTAACCAGTCCTGATATCCTGCACTGGATTCCTGTCTGGATTGGGACCACCTTAGGAGGTAGTGACCTCGCAGACTCCCTGCAGCAAAGTCTAGATCCCCATCTGGGGGTTTAAAGGATCAAGACCAAGGTTATGTTTAAACAACTCCCTTAGAGGTGGCCCTAAGCATTTGGTAGCACATTGGGTCCATAATTTGCTGCCTGTTACACCTAGCTTCTGTGTAAATATTTGCGACTGATGGAAAAACTGTGCTATGTACACAAAGTCAATGAGATGTCTTGCCCTTCCTGCTTCCCCACCCCATTTTAAGGGCTGAAGCTGCAACATATTACTCTCCTCCATCCTCCCTTCTTACAGCATGAAGCTGGCTATACACATAAAGCACCACAATTTTGGCAGGACTGGCCAACAATCTATTATGGACCTTACAACTGTTCCCCAAAGGCAGATGTCAAGGAAGAAAAGGATTGGGTAGCTCAATTTCAACATGCCTGATCCTGATGTACTCAGGGAAGATAAGCTGATGTCAGGCTCCATTCCCATGGAGTAACGCGCTGCGCATTCAGACACGTATACACGAGTCAGAGTGTGACCGCTGAAAACAGAACCCATTCACTTCAATGTGTGCTGGCTCACGCGCGCTACACATTGAGATCAATGGGAGGCTTTTTAACCCATTGATTTTAATGTGTAGCGCGCGTGAGCCTGCACACATTGAAGTGAACGGGATCTGTTTTGCATAGCAGATCAGCCCCCACAATAAGAACAAGAACGTCTGTATCACACATCCACTCTTCTTGGAAAGGGTTTCTACAAGAACTTGGACTGTGTATGGGAATTTTTGCACATTCATCCATTTAAGCATTTGTAAGAATCCATGTCCACTATTTGATGAAGCTAAAGAAGTTCTTGTACCATATATGGACAGGGTTTATTACATGCACTTGAGAAAGACCCAGAAGGACTCGAAACACGTTGTGCAAATAAAGTTCCTCTTTGTATCCACTTGAGCGAGCGCTGTTTTCCTTCTGCCCGTCTTGTTGAGGGGGCTGGTCCACTATGTAGTTGTCCTGACGTCTTCTGGACATGTCATCCAGCTGTTGCTCCGCCAATTCTGTGCCATATTCTAAAGTTTGTTGTGTTCCACACAACCTTATCCGGTGAGCGACCACTTTTTTGCTCACCTTTGCTCTGTAACTATGCTCTAAATACTACACTAGGGTGGGCTCGGTGTTCTTCTTTCTTTTCCTATGGGATCTGTTTTGAGCGCTCACACTCTGACACGTGTATACGTGTATGAATGCGCGGCGCGTTATTCCATGGGAACGGAGTCTCAAAGAAGTCTAACGTTGGTTTATTCACGTCTTCTCAGAACATGAATAAAGTGAACAGAGCTGAGCTGTAGTACTAAAGACTATCCGAACCACAATGGGGATGTTTCTAGTAAAAAGCAGATTCTTTAGTCTCATACAGTGCCTCTGCGCTTTTGTATCATGGTAGGTGATTCTATCTGTGAGATCTGAAGTTGTAATTGTCCTTACTTTTGGTTTAATATGTAGAGAACGCTGCCCTCCGACGGCAATCTGCTTCTTCATGACACTGAAGCGATTAAAGCGACATATGAGGAGCCCCGAGCTGTTCACTCGCAGATTAAAGTCAATATCATCACACGTGAACCTGGCAGGGGAAACACAGGAGCATGGTCATCAGTCATGAGGAAGCCATAGATGTACTGTCACCACCTACCTGACAATGATTTAACACTGTGCAAGTTGTAATATTGTCTAGTGCCAAAGACGGATTGTAAGAAAGGTTATCAACCACCAGGAATACTGATATGTATGGAAATATGGCCAGAAATCTGTATTACAATAAGACTTCATTGGATGCCTGGGCATAGAATAGAATTTAAAGAACACCCTACCTAAAATATACAAATTACTGGCACATTTGGGTCTGTGGTTGATTCTCCATCAAATTCAGCAAAATTATATTTAGCTAGTTTTTGTTATTTGCAACTATGAGACAACCAATATGGCGGTCAATACAATTCCACCAAGGCGTAAACGTTATTACAACAATATAAAAAGGCAAGACAGCACCAACCAAAGGGAGGTCTTTACCCCTGCAGCAACTCAGTCTCTCAACCTGGGTGTATACTCAGCAAAAAAAAAAAAAAAAAAAAAAAAAAAGTGTCTTCAATTTCTAAATGTTATAATGATTTCAATGAGTAGTGTAATACTTCAATTCTCCTGCGGAGGCGCTGTAGAAAAAATGAATGTGTGCTGCTAAATTTAGCTGATCACTGTGATTCCCTGTAAGCAGGAGATCCTGTGATCAGCTTATAGTTTGGGAGAAAGGGGATCATTCTAACAAAATATTCTGTAATCTGATAACAACACACAATTGATATACAGTACTGTGCAAAAGTTTAAGACAGGCGAGGAAAAATGCTTTAAAGTAAGAATGCTTTCAGAAATAGAAGGGTTAATAGTTTATTTTTTATTGTCAATTAACAAAATGAAGTGAATGAAGAAAAGAGAAATCTAAATCCCATCAATATTTGGTGTGACCTTTGCCCTTTGCCTTTCATCAGTTCTTCTCGGCACTTGTAGACAGTTTTTGAAGGAACTCGGCAGGGAGGTTGTTCCCGCCATCTTGGAGAACTAAGCTCAGACCTTCTGTGGATGTCGGCTTGCCCCAATCCTTCTGTCTCTTCATGTAATCCTAGACAGACTGGATGATGAGATCAAGGCTCTTTGGGGGCCGTATCATCACTTCCAGGACTCCTCCTCCAAAGGGTGAAGGTCACACCCAATATTAATGAGCTTTAGATATTATTAACACTTATATTGCTGAAAGCTTTGTTATTTTGCAGCATTTTTTCCACATGTGCCTAATACTTTTGTGCAGCACCATATGACCCATACTAACCTGTGACCTATCTGCATTGCCTAGGGCCAATTCATTAGCTCACTGGCTAAACTGTATTACTTTCAGTGCTACAGATGCTACCATGATGAGAATTTCAAGGAACCTACTCTGAAAATTAGGATTCAAGAGTACTGATACAATATTTAGGTAGGTTGTCAGATGACAAAAAATGTGAGCGTCAACACTTCTTAGCGAAAGCCTCATTGGCATCCTCTAGCCATTCTCGATGGGTGTCATCTTTGTAGACATCAGAATGGAAAAGATAAAAGTTGGTTGCCTCCTTAAGACAATGCTAGGAGTATTTTTCCACACAGGGATAACACCGGGACACTTTGCTGCGGCTATTGACCTCCAGCGCCTTTGGAGATCTACAAAGCAGCAGGATACCAGTCTGTAAATAACTGGCATTAAGTGCTGTTGTTGCCATGAGTACAGGGTAACTACATAACAATGGCCGCCTCTGGTGCTGTCACACATTAATGCTGTCCCTGCCACAGACAATGGAACAATGATAGGCTCCATTCCCACGGAGTAACGCGCCGCGCATTCATACACGTATACACGTGCCAGAGTGTGAGCGCTTAAAACAGATCCCATTCACTTCAATGTGTGCCGGCTCACACGCACTACACATTGAAATCAATAGGTTAAAAAGCCTCCCATTGATTTCAATGTGTAGCGCCCGTAAGGCGGCACACATTGAAGTGAATGGGATCTGTTTTGAGCGCTCACACTCTGACACATGTATACGTGTCTGAATGCGCGGCGCGTTACTCCGTGGGAACGGAGGCTTTCTATGGTGGAAAGATCATATCTAAGGATTCTTTGATTAGATTTTTGGTATATTCAGAAGCATTCCCACCTGTTCTGGTTGTATTGTACGTCTCTTGTCAGGTCCACATTGAGGAGGATGAAATCATGCAGGTGACAGCGGGAGAAGGGATCTATCATGTCTACGCCTTTCGTCTTACTTGTCCATTTCCTCATCCCAAGCATAGCATATTGGGCAATGTTCTGCGTGGCCTCCATGTGCTGTAGTATATGTTTTAAAGACACATTCCTCTCATGGCAGGAGAAATCCCTGAAAGATCACCAAAGACATAAAAAGTCACTGTTAATACCCTTTTAATTTAACTTTTCCATTGATGATGGTGTAGTCATGTCACTTTGGACCTACATAGTCATACACACCCCTAAATATATTAGTAAATAGTGAGACTCTCCAGTACCTTGGGCGATCATCTGTGATGTTAACATCCACCAAGTTCCACATGACACAAGAGTCATCAGCTAGGACTATGAAGGGCCATACATCTTCGTGGAGGACGCCCAGATCCGCTTGTCTGTTCCGCTCCAGCTCCAGGTTGTGATAGGAGAGCTCCTTAATGAGGAAATGAGCCGCCCCTAGGAAATATAGCAAACAAGACAAGTCACATTTACGAAGGTTATTGGGAGGTCTGACCAATGAGTGCAGACAGTGTTAGACTTTAGAGGGATCTACAAGGCTGCCTCTAAAGAATAAGACAGGAATGACTATAGAAACCATGTTCTAGAATTGTTATTTCAATATATGTATTTACTAGAGCATTAGGAGAACTGACAGATCCACTACAGTCCGACTCTCTTCATTCCAAGATAGTGGATAACTGGGGGCAATAAGTGGGGTTTTGATCCTCCATTCCATAAATTATAGACCAGGTCCTATCCAGCTCCATGAGGGCACATTGGATTGGAATCCTACCATAGAAATGAATGGAGAACAGGAGGTAACCCAAGTGCCTAAGATTAAAAAAAATCGGAATCCACGCAGTCTGCACATTCGATCATGTGTATAACACCTAATGCCAGTAAGGAACTGGTATAGATTTTGATTCTGGCGCACGGACACGTATCTGAATTATCCTCCCCATTACATTGTGATATTCTGTGACCTACCTGGACATGTAAACACACCGATTACATAATGATACTAAACCATTTATAAAAGCGCAATAGCAAATAGATGAGTCAGTGTAAGGAGGCGGCCATTTATGCTATGAGGTGTTGGAAGTGTATGGGAATAATGAGGGGCTGACACTACACATGTTTAATGATGGCCGTGTCGCAGAGAACAGGTCACCCTCATCATTATGTCCCCGCAGCAGCCTTCCTGCAATTAACTAACGCCATATACTCCCCTGCCCTAATGTACAGACGCTTTCCTTGTTGTTCTGTGGTGTGGGCTGAGATAACTTTCTAATCATACTTTAATGGAGAATGAAGACATAATGATATACTACCGAAACAAGACCATTCCTGATAATCTGGCTGTGGATGGAGTTGGGGTATCATAAGCCCCTTGATGGGGGTTATCCACAAAGATAACATGGCCCACAATTTGAGACCTCTTACATGGGCCAATGATTCATTTCTCAGTGTAAACAAGGCAGCAATATGTGGCCAGTATATAAAGGGTCATCCATAGGGCACGGAGCAGCCATACCTGCCTAAACATCATCATGTCAGGTCAGTTACACGTCTTCCCCGGTAAACGGGATACTCTGTAGACAATGATGCAAGTGTACTAATACACGTTGTCCCATACAGGTTTTTGGCAGACTGTGCATGAACCCTTTAAATGAGTGCATGTTGCTGACTGCAGGGGGCAGAGTTTTGGCAGATATGCCCACTGTCCTGCACTATGTCTGACAAGTGCCAGTAGGGACAGAGAGAGCTCCTGTCTGCTGCACTGACCTCCATTACTTACTATGACGTTGCAAGATCAAGGTTGGGGAAGGCCACAAGGCAAGAAATATGGTTGTTCTCTGGGTGGTGAAATGGTTAATTATCCGTGCAAGGCAAGAAATATGGTTGTGGCTCTCTCACTACTAGCAATGTTATAAAATGTGTAGATAATGGTGACCTTACACATTGTCAGTCCTGGTCCATCGCCCTGTGTCTGCCTGATCAGTCAAGGTAACCTTAATTACCCGGACTACCCTTTAATTGATATCATACACATAACATCTTAGCCCGGCCTTCATATAACATAATCCTATGATGCTTTGCTATTCTTTTGACGCTATGTAATGACTTCTACTTACCCACTCCAGCACTATTGAAGATACTCGGCAGGACCAACATTATGTGGTTTGGCCAATATTTTTTGTAAATCGCCATCTCATATTCTTTGACAACTAGTATATGCAAATGGTTGCTGCCGTCCATGGCATGGTAAAGGTTGAAGAGACCGTGTTCATGACGGCCTGTCGTTGGGGTGAAGATTGGGCTTTTCACGCTGTCAATACTCTAAAGGGAAATTATTGAACATGAGATAGATAGATAGATAGATAGATAGGACATAGATAGATAGATAGATAGATAGATAGATAGATAGGACATAGATAGATAGATAGATAGATAGATAGATAGATGATAGATAGATAGATAGATAGATAGATAGATAGATAGATATGACATTGGATAGATAGATAGATAGATAGATAGATAGATAGATAGATAGGAGATAGATAGATAGATAGATAGATAGATAGATAGATAGATAGATAGGAGATAGATAGATAGATAGATAGATAGATAGATAGATAGATATGACAGATAGATAGATAGATAGATAGATAGATAGATAGATAGATAATAGATAGATAGATAGATAGATAGATAGATAGATAGATAGATATGACAGATAGATAGATAGATAGATAGATAGATAGATAGATAGATAGATAGATAGATAGATAGATAGATAGATAGATAGATAGATATGACATTGGATGGATGGATGGATGGATGGATAGATAGATAGATAGGAGATAGATAGATAGATAGACAGACAGACAGACAGATAGATAGATAGATAGATAGATAGATAGGAGATAAATAGATAGATAGATAGATAGATAGATAGATAGATAGATAGATAGATATGATACCTTGTCTGAGATGAGCGGCAACCTCATGCTTTCCAGTTGGCCCCCAGGTTGGCTGAAGATAAAATGATGCTCCTTGGACTTAGGGATGATGAAGTGAAGCTGGATTTCTTCCCCCAACATGGAATAGGAGAAGGAAAAAGCGTGTAATGTTGACTCGTACATCTAAGAGAAGAACAATACAATTTATTTCATCCCCTATCATGTACCCATTTATAATCAGCCCCTTTATCACTGTTACAGAAGGACATATGTAGGAAATGATCTTGGTCACAGGCCCTAGTCTATCCTTCCATGGATAACATGTACCACTGGTATATGTCTACTGGTACATATGTTATAAGCATTGAACAGCAACAAAATGAGTAGGGACGGACCTCACTGTGAAAAAAAAAATAACTCCAAGTTGTAACTATATATATATATATATATATATATATATATATATATATATATATATATTTATTTCGTGGAAGAATTACAGAGGAACGCCATAATATAGCGTTCTAAGAAAAGATGCTGTGGAATTGCTATTTCAAGGGGTATGCAACTATTTACTAAAACAGGCATGTCATGACTATTACATAGATGAGGCGGGCACAAGGTACAGTACAGAACATTAAAATATTCACGTGGCGAAATAAGCAGTGATATTTGTAGTTTACCTGAAACCTGGGGTTGTATCCCATGTACTGGTGGCACTGCTCACAGTGGTGGTAGGTGTTATAGGAGGCATATTTAGATAATCTCATCCGTGTTGTCGGGCGCCGTACAAATATATCTTCGTGTTTCCTGTTAGTTAGTTTATCTGTGAATAACAATGAGGGGTAACCATTGTTATCATCGTAGTTTACTAAGCTTTGCTCACATCTGGGTGGCTGGTCCTAGAGCTATCACCATTAGTGACCATGCATATGGTCTTCATGTCTTCTGAGCCTGCACACTAAGCTATACTCTGAGGCCACACTAATACTATACTAGTGACTCCAATGGCACCCACTAAACTACAGGAACTGCTCTGGAGGCCCATACGACTACCAGCATCATTAGAATTCAATCAGTATCCTGCAATGCCTTACCTTACCTGTAGAGGCACTGTTTGGAAACAGAACACTTAAGATGGCTGTACATATTAACCAATTTCTGCCGGACTGGTCAACCATATAATGTGTACTGGGGCCTCCTGGCTCTCCCATATCAGCACATCATGGAGGGGATCGCTAGATTTCAACATCCTTAGTTCTTTGGAAGATAAGCTACCGACGGAGGCGTCTTCCGGAGTTCTACTCCCTTAGCTCCTTCAAATGTCAGAGGAGGTCTAGAGTCTCCTCTGACATTTGACATTTCCCTTAGATGGTGGCGAGTCTTAGTATTTTTGGCCAGCATTCACTTGTGCGTACGGCTTGTGGCTTATAAAACAGTGCAGTCAGATAATAATATGTATTGCCAAGCTAAACCTACAACGTACTAGAGACAAGTGTGAACAATATCACCAAGAACAAAGACTAGAAATGAAGTGACAGTAATTTCAGAGTTTTTTATTATCCGCCATGTGAAGTCGAGGTGGCAATAAATGTGCAATTTTATGTGAGGAGAAGAAGCATTCAGTGTATAACCAAGTCAATACAAAGAGCAAACAGCTGAAAGATGAGAAAATAACCAGGAGAACGTACAGACAGGAGGATCGCACAAATGTGATGAATTAGAAGTGCCGGACAACTCTCTGGAGACAGGTAGACCGATGACAGCCGGATACAACTCATCATTCTCTGTGTCCGGTGGCATTAGGATGAAGACAAGCCAATACACACTAAAGCAGCCATATATATCAGGTACAGATCAGCTGAACCCACACATTTTGGTGGAACAGCCTATGATCTAACGTGTATGAGATCTCCAAATCCCCATCAACGACAAATATTGGGGAAGATAAGCGTCAATCCTGTTGGTTTCCACTACCCAAGAGTTGTTTGTCTACTGTTTACTCCTCCTCTCCCTTTTTATAACAGCAAACCACTAAGGGCACTGTTTAATAGGAAGAAGGTATTTATGGCGTACAATCTAATGGGTGATGGCAACAAATTAATGGGAAGTGATCATGGGTGCTGGTGGGTGGCAAGTCTATAGACAATGAGAGCTACGCTATTTCCGTAAAAGCCGACTCTAGAGGACAGTCTGGAATTCAATGTCAGTGAAGCTGAAGTGAGGTAGAGACAGGTAAAGGAACCTGGAAGGGGTTCATGTTAGAAATAGGTGAATATTTATAGAATATCCTGCAGATATGCTATTCGTGTATTTTGTGAAAAAACCCTTTAGGGCCAGTTCACACTGAGTTAACACGCTCACATTCTGGCATGTATACACGTGTCAGAATGTGAGCGCTCAAAACAGATCACATTCATTTCAATGGGTCGTTACGGTGTATAACGTGCGTAATTTTGCGCGCGTAATTTTGTGGCCGCAAAATTACGCACGCAAAATTACCTGCGTTATATACCCATAACGACCCATTGAAATGAATGTGATCTGTTTTGAGCGCTCACATTCTGACACGTGTATACGTGCCAGAATGCGAGCGCGTTAACTCCGTGTGAACTGGCCCTTATTGGGAAAACTAGTAGTATTTACAATGAATTACCTTGTTGGATGGAATCCTGAAATTTAGGACATATCACACTTGCATCTTCATATTTGGGGTCATGCAGGATATAATCGAAGTCCATCCTCTTCACTAAATCCACATTTGGCCATATATCCTGCATCTGGTGAACAGGTTGCTCAGGCTTGGATGTGAGGCCTGTGGCACAAATAATACAAGTAAAAATATCATTCAGAGCTTATATAAGTAAGATTATTGAAAATAAACTTGTGTCTGTAGTGTCTTCAAAAGCTGTACTGTAATATGGAGACCGAGCAACTAACCAGGCTCAGGAGTCACATCAGTGGGCAGAACCTTAAAGTGACTCTCCGCCACACATAATCCTTAAAGCACCAGTAATATTCTAGAAATGTAATTTGTTTCATCCCAGCTCAGTTGTGCAGAATCTTCGGTGTATTTTTTGAGATGCAGCTTCACAATGCTCTCTCCTGCCTCCTGCTTGTGATAGGTTTCTCCCTGCTAGCTCTTACATGCAGGAGGCAGGAAAAAGAAGTGTGAAGTGTAATCTGCATTACTTAGGACACACTGAGACCCGGAGTGTGAGTTATGGCATAGCAGTTTTATATCACTGATGTATCACTTGCTCTCTTTAGGTGGATTCAGAGTAAGTGTCTTGTAATGAGACTGCAGCCCCAAGTGTAGTGTCATGAGAAAAAGCTGCTAAATTTGTCAAGGACTGAGCCTGTAGTGAAGAGGAAGTAACAGTGGGGAACAGGGACTGGTGCAATGAACTAGATAGATGATAGATAGATAGATGATAGATAGATAGATAGATAGATAGATAGATAGATAGATAGATAGATACTTGTATGTCCCACATTGTGCATCAACAGTGTTATGCTTGGTTCACATCTGTGTTGGTATTCCATCCGGGGGAGTCCGCATGGGACCCCCCTGAATGGAATACCAAAGGCAATTGCAAGCAGTGTGCAGTATAAGCACACAGACCCCATAAACTATAATGGGGTCCGTGTGCTTGCCGCGCACTGCCCGCATGAATCATGTAGATGGTGAAGTACTTTCTTGTCCGCATGATCCCTGCGGAGATCTGACATCAAGCACACAGACCCCATTATAGTCTATGGGGTCCGTATGCTCTCACTGGCACACTGCTTGCAGTTACGCTCGGTAGTCCGTTCATCGGGGTCCTCATGCAGACTCCCACGGACGGAGTACCAACGCAGATGTCAACAAAGCCTTACATTGCTGGATAGCTTTCAGTGCATAACACAGCTGACAACATTTAGACCTATGTTCCGCTGAAAGTTGTCACATGTAAGTAACATTGGATAATAACTCACTGCTATTAATCTCTTCCTCATCATACACGTCCACTTCAGTCAGCCTGATCAACATCCTGGACAAGACGCTCAAAAACTGAAGATAAGCTCCTGTCTTCCCCACCTAGAAGAGACGTCAGCAGTACGTTATTTACTGTATTTTCTGCAGCCTGTGATACTGTAGGATAAGCGGCATCATAATAATATTTATCAGCTCGCAGGCGCCCACTAGGGATATTCGCCGTATGTTCTGCACTAATTAAACACATTTCTAAAGTTCATTAAAGACCCAGCTGGATACATACAGGGTGTTTGTGCACATACAGGCCCTCCGGCACATGGGATTTTTCCAATTTCCTATTTGCCTTAGAAGTCAAAGCAAAAGTAACCCTTTGTTTTACTCTGTTTGCTGTAAAAGACTGCGGCGGTTATGTCGTAAGTGATTTGCAAAGTGTTGCTTATTTTTCAGATCTTTAATCTCCTTAAAATTGTGAAGAAGCTAAAGACGTAAGAAGTAATCCTAGAGCTACGCAGCGAAAGCCGCTATGGGCCCAATTTGGCAGATGGAATATCAACAGGCATACTACCATATAGAGAGAGGCGTAACTACCGGAGTAGCAGCTGCCACAGGGCCCGGGACAATTAGGGGCCCAGCAACTGCTGCTATTTCTGCGTTTTTGTTTTTTTTTCCTTAATAGGCCGTTACCGGCTGGAGTTACTTCAGACGGTGATGGGCCGTATTTACCGTATTTTTCGGACTATAAGACGCACCGGACCATAAGACGCACTAAGGTTTTAGAGGAGGAAAATAGGGAAAAAAAAAATTTTAAGGAAAAAAAATTGGTGAAATATTTAATAACCTAATAATATAATATTTCACCAATGTAAATAGAACCGGGGGCTTTCGGACACAGGGATACCAAATGTGTATGTGTTTCACAGTAATGTTTTTGTTTTATATGTATTGTAGGGCTATGGGGGTGATTTGAACATATCTATCTAATCTATCCTATCTATCTATCTATCTATCTATCTATCTATCTATCTATCTCCTATCTATCTATCTATCTATCTATCTATCTATCTATCTGTCTGTCTGTCTGTCTATCTGTGTATCTGTCTGTCTATCTATCTATCTATCCATCTATCTATCTGTCTGTCTGTCTGTCTATCTATCTGTCTATCTGTCTATCTATCTATTCTATCTAATCTCATCCATGGATGGAAAGAGACACCCTGCAGTGAAGCTATGTAAGAAGAGAAAAAGGGGCGGGCCAGACGGGTGAAGGAGGTGTGGTTTTCTAAGCAAACTTGAAAACACACCTCTTTCACCCATCTGGCTCGTCCCTCCTTCACTGCCTCTCAGATGTCGCTTCTGCAATGATGCCACACAGGCAGGGAAATAGGGGCGGGCCAGACGGGTGAAGGAGGCGTGGTTTAAAGCTTGCCGAGAAAACCACGCCTCCTCCTCCCGTTTGGCCCGCCCCTCCTTCCCTGTCTGTGTAGCATCATTGCCGGAGCCAGATCTGAGAGGCAGTGAAGGAGGGGCGGGCCAGACGGGAGAAGGAGGCGTGGTTTTCTCGGCAAGCTTGAAACCACGCTTCCTTCACCTGTCTGGCCCGCCCCTACTTCCCTGCCTCTCATATCTCGCTCCTGCAAACACGCGACACAGACAGGGAAGGAGGGGCAGACCAGGCAGGCACCGTGCTGCTCTCCTTTTCATTCGCACAGACGGGACACAGACGCTGCACACGCTGCATTCGGACTATAAGACGCACACACATTTTCCTCCCATATTGGGAGGAAAAAAAGTGCGTCTTATAGTCCGAAAAATACGGTATTTACCGATCCTGGCAGGGAGCCGGTATCGGTATGTGACGCCATAGGCCCCACAAACACTATCATTATACTCAGGGTCTTTTCAGACCCCAGAGTATAATAATTGTTTATGGCTGTTCACAATGGAGCAAAATACTGTGTATAGGGGCCACTATGGGGCATAATACTGCGTGCAGGAATGTGCGGGATGGGGGGGTGGGGTTGGTCAGGGTCTTCGGCATCGGGTGGGGGTGGGGGGGCACGGTGGATGTCAAAAGTTCACCATGGAGCCCCGCCATTCCTAGTTACGCCAATGCATATAGATATGTTCACCTACACACTATATAAACACTCACACATACAATAACGTACATACAGTATATACATTATATGGACGCATATGAATGAGAAGATTCAGCCTTCTTTACACTGAATGGCCATTTTTTTTTTTTAGAAACACCCACCTAGTAGTAGTGCGTCACAGATCTGATTTTTGTACAGACAGGCACCAGTCATAGAAGGGCAAGTATATATAACAAATTGGCAAGCCATGCAGCCAACTTTACACTAAATGGCCACTTTATTAGAGACACCCATTTAGTAATGTATCACAGGTCTAATTTCCATACAGGGAGGCTCCAATAACAGAAGGGCAGGTGTCTCTAATATCGTGGCCAATGTTCATTGTAGTGTTATATGCAGCACATCCGATGAACAGACATCCATGTAATAAATGGACAACTGAAGTCCACCAGAACAAGACTCCTAGTTGTCTGTACTGGCCTATAAATCTAGGGCGCTGAGCGCTGGATCCCTCGTTCTATGACATCTATAGACACAATGTAGGTTGTATACCTGTGGTGGTCCACTAAGCAGCAGTCTCCTGGGATGGAAGGTATCCATTCTACCCTCATTGACATTGCAGTAGTCTATATGACTCGGTTTGGGTACCGTCCACTGGCGGTAATACAACGACTGCTCTGTGCAGGTCATCATCTTACTTAATAGTGGACGGAAAGAACTGGCCCACGAGACGTCGCAATGTGGCAGAAAAGAAGATGATTTGGAGAGTCCGCTGCTGTCTGTGGAGATGATGATGTCATACACCAGTTTGGGAAGGAAAACCACAGGCGGCTGTTTATAAGCCTTGGCCATAGCACATTGTGAAATCTGTAGGCTTGTGCCACTGTGAAAGAAAGACGATGATGTCGATGAGGGCGTTGATACTGAGCTCGGATTGCTCTTCATGGTGTGACTGAGGTTGTTGCCGTCCGGTTGTTCACAAGTGACAGCAGATTGTTTCTTCGTGCTATCACAGGGTAATCTCCCTCTTTCTGTAGCACAGTCCTCACTGTTAGAGACTCTCGACTGTTGTGTTGGTTTGGTGTTGTCGTCCGCCATTGCTGAATAGGACGATTCGCTGCTAGCTAGTGAACCTAATAGGGGAACAAAAAGCTTATTAAAGGAAATGTATAACCATTTAAGATGTATTTATTAAAACCACATAATCAAATATATTACTTTTTTTGTATTCTGCTTTTATTTGGGGTTAAGGGGATATTGTCACTCCTTAGGGAGAGACCACCATGTAGGTGTGTGGCGTCATATTAAGCCATAGACGCTCCACTGTGCAAAGGAACATGGGAAGAATATGCAAATCTGTCTTCCATGATTAAATAGGAAGACAGTGCCTCAGTCATGCAGCCCAATAGAGGGCGCTCCCTTTTACATCATGCCCAACCTACCCAGAGGCCTTTGCTGCAATGAATATGCAAATCTGTCTTCCATGATGTAATTAGGAAGACAGTGCCTCAGTCATGCATCCCAATAGAGGGCGCTCCCTTTAACATCATGCCCGACCTTCCCAGAGGCCTTTGCTGCAAATGATGTGGGATTTTACCAAGCCAGTCTTCTCAGCCGTGGACAGCTGTTTCCATCTGATTGGATCTCTTCAGCCCGGCACAAAGAAGACTGACTTGGCAGAGGTGAGAGGCTTCTAGACAGGGTTAAGGGGATAGCCTGAAGAGATCCAATAAGATAAAAAAAAAAGTAGGTAATTTTCTGATGACATATTCTCTTTCAACAAATATGAACCGGTTGCATCATTTGCTTCATTGTTTACAAGGCATGGCTTCATACATTTAATAGTGGCCGGGCATGGTATTGCACTGTAGCTCAGTCCCATTTAAGTAAATGGGACTGAGGTGCAATACTAGACGCAGCCACCACAAGATGTATGGAGTTGTGACTCATACACAATGAAGGAGATGCCATTCTCGCTGGTGCGTTGTAACATGTGCAGCCATATAGGCTCTATGTACATAGCACTGCCCTTTATAAGAGCCCTTATCCTTCCCTCTTTATATGTCTTCTTTACAGAGGTACATTGGTGCTTTAGGTTATAAAAGGACTGCCAAGGATTAGAAAAATATGACTTCTCTTTCTAAAACCAGCGCCACATCTCTCCACAGGTTGTGTGTGGTATTGCAGCTCCATCGACTTCGATGGGTAAGGGTGCATTCACACGGCGTAACGTGCCACGTGACCTGGCACGTATACGCCGTGTGAGATTTTGAGCGCTGTATACGCTCCCATTGATTTCAATGGGAGCCTGGATCGTATACGCCGCGTTATTTTGCGGCCGTGATTTTGCGGACGTGAAATAATGCGGCGTATACGAGATTAACTCCCATTGAAATCAATGGGAGCGTATACGGTGCTCAAAATCTCACACGGCGTATACGTGCCAGATCACGCTGCACGTTACTCCGTGTGAATGCACCCTAAGATTGTTTCAGTAAGAAAGCAGCCATGTTTTTCTAATTCTGTAAAATCCCTTTAACTACAGAGTCAAGAAATGACAGATGTAGTCGTAGTATGAAACTATCACCCGTGTTTACTGCAGCCTTTCAAGGTCTTCTTTTCTATGGCATTGTCAGTCCAGCTGTTCCTCTAACTACAAGACCCATCCGCCTCCTCAAAGGAACAGCAAGTTCGCTCAATATTGCCTAATCCATTACACAATGGCAGGATCTTACCAGAGGCTTTTGAGCAAAGAGATGAAGAGGCAGAATCGTCTGATGGAGATCTTTGTCTTTTACCAGGGCTCCGTTTCTCCGAATTAGACCCTTTGTCAATGGAAGGAAACAAAAACCTATTTATCAGATGCCAAAAGCTATTATCCCATTGACTTACAGAACAAGCGAGCAATTAAAGGCGTAGTGTGCAACCAAGAGAGCAACATCTTTCTATACTAGTTATGTAATGGTCCCTAATAATGAGAATGACAAGTACTGAGGAGACATAATGGGGGCAGAAGGGGGGCATACTGACATTACATAAGACAGAAGATGATAGTGACATCAATCTATTAAGGACATTAAGGTATTGGGAATTTGGGATGATGCTAGACTCAGGCCTCGTTCACATCTGCGTCTGTAATCTGTTCATTTGCATACCGAAGAAAATCGGGATTTGTACGGAACGGCGGTGCGGAGAAGACATCTAAAGTTAGGAGAAGAATAGCCTTTCTTAAGGGTATTACTACGTGTTAGGAACAAAAAATGTCATTTTAATGAAATCAAAGAAAGCACAAGGAATGGTTATAGTCACCAAGAGTGGCCGCGCTTCTTTAGGAACTCAGGTACTCTGCTGAACCTGGTCTGAAGGTCTGCCCGTTAGAAATCTGTATTCAGCGCCCTAATAGGCGTATAGATGGCCGAGGGTGATGGGCAGCATCTACCGGTATACGACTAGTGAAGGTGGATCAGAATATACAGCCAATGGAAGGAGTCTCCCACAATACACGCTCCCTCGGAGAATTAGAGCGTTCAGTATACACAAAGGGTAGTTTATTGAAAAAAGATGACCCGTTTCGGGGTAACCGTGCAAACGAAGAGCGCCAACCCTTCATCAGATCAGGCTGTACAGATCCTTCAAGTCTCCTGTTTTTGCCTTGGTCTGTGATCTAATACTGTGTACATGAGAAAAGTTGGTGATGAAGATATATGAAAGTTATTTGGTGGTACAACCCTCAATCTTCCAAAAATAGAATATAGAATAGAAAGACAAGTCTTAAACACATATGTCTTCTATCCATGGAGCGTAGGCATTTTAAAAAGTCACATGCAAAGGTCCAGGGACCAGCGGGGATGAGAGCATCACATAAAGGTTCTCCTGATCAACGCTGGTCGAAACAGTGAGGTGTTTCTTCTAAATACCAAGCTGAATTGTCAGTCCAGAAAATCACATGGATTCCCAGAAGCAGAGACAGCCATATACCTGTGTACTGTCTGGTCTTAAAGGGGTATTCCCATGACGCTTGTTCACTAACCTGCAGGCTGTTGTGCTCTCTTCACTTCCTGCTTTTCTCGGCACATAGTTGGGCGGGGTTTCACTTGCACGGGATTGGTTGTAAATGAATTACCACAGTGTGAAGCTGATGTAGCAGAGCTGAATTTGAGTCAGTTTGCATTACATACAGAGGTAACTCCCTATCTCAGCCCTTATCAGCCAAATTCAATTAAACCGACTGATAAGAGCTCAGAAATCCCGGAGCTCTCACCTCCCCTATCTGAGAAGCTCCGCTCAGAGCTGCTCCCAGCCCCTCCCTCCCCCCCCCTGAGAGCAGGTAGCTACATCACTTGACAAATCAAATGAGCAGATAATCCCAAGGGCCACAGAAACGGAGTGTAAACAATGAAGTGAATAAATTAAGATGGCTGCCAAAGAAGTTTTGATAAAGCAATGTATTTAGGAAAAGTCTTAAATCCACATAAATTAGCAGTATAGATAGGATCCTTGTGATGGGACAACCCCTTTAAGTACACACACACAAACTCTAATTCTCCGAGGGAGCGCGTAACCGGGTTGAATCATGAAATCAAAGATAGAACATTAGGCCAAAAAGCTGTCACAAAAGCTAGCTAGAGACTCAAAGATAGTACATCATGCAAGAGTACAGTCATAAATGAGAGAGAGATTGCCAATAGCAGGTTCTACAACAGACCATTAGACAACGAGATGACTTATTGAAGCCAGCTTTAGACTCGGAGAGTCATGGATGTTGACTACAGACTCAAAAATGTAACAGAGTGAGACATGAAAAGTACTAGAAAATGAAGCCTCAAGTACAGAATGAAGATGAATTCAAGAAGACTAACAGGAAATTCAGCGCGGAACACTAGACGGGGAGATGGAGGATGACTAGTCACTTGAGAATGGAAAGATGGAGCTATATATATATCTAAATCCAGAGAATATCTTAGAATGCTTTAAATGCTGTCTTAAATTGGATACTTGGTAGTCACTTTGTCGGACTGGCCCACCAGAGTGCCTGAGAATCATCTGATGGGCCCAGGCCTGTCATATAAATAAAGTCTTGTGCAATCTTTTGTCCGGGGCCCCCTACTTCATCCCTACATCCCTTAGTGTGGTCGGGGTAATCTGTGGGTCTCCTTGGCGTATGGTCCAGATGGAAGCTGCAATCTCAATACTGATGCCAGTGTTTATGGGCCCCGATGTGACTGCACCCTCTGCACCCCCTGGCCCAGGCTCTAACATATGGTCCAGAAGAATACACCCAAATTTTAAGGGTACTATGGTCTATTTTCTAAGGAGTGTTTCATCTGGTGAGCCCAAGGAACGTCAGTCCAACCTCAGGTAACTCCATAGTGGCGTTTTTAATCATTAAAGATAGTCTGTCTATGGTTTCAGCACCAAAGTTTGCTGACAGCTATGGAAGGGATAATACTTTGTGTTATTACCATATGGAATTATAAGACAGTCTGAGTTACTTACCATCCGTCCCCACCTCCTCATCCTCATTGTCAGTGCTACTTAGTTTTTCTGGGTCACTATCCAGGACATCCTTGCCCAGTCCTCTGTCCTGAGATCCATCTGAATCAAGAAAACAAGATGCAAACCCCAGCTCCTGCTCTATTGCTGTTCTTTCCCAAGTATGAAACTGTACGAGACGGAGATCACAGTATCGTAAAGACCTGAAATAGAAAAACATCAGTGATTTCACATTAGCTAATGATACCAATGACTTGGTAAGGACCAGTGTGCTCCATATGGCTGCTGGATGAAAACATGCTGGTATATAGAAAATCTTCTGGAACTTGCCAAATAATAAAGATCCTATTTGGATCAAATGGAGAGATCAGATTCTGCTTTCTCTAAGCAAATCTTAGACTCACCTTGGCAAAGATTCCCCAAGAGGTTCCATACCGCTGAAAATCAGAATGCATGGAAGGCCCTCCAGTGCCAGGTATGCCCGGGGATGCCAGTCTTCCTCCTCATTCTTTTGCCAGACCTGCCAATTAATTGATATAAATATTATTTCTACCACATGTCGCCTTAAAAGCTTGTCTGTCTGACAGCTATTACCCCAGGTTCCCTCATGCACATGCATACTCTGCACGACTTGCATGTGTTTTCATCTCTTGCACAGTGGTCAGTTTTGCAGAGCTGGTGTCCTGGATTTGAGACAAAACCAAGGGTAACATCTGCATGGAGTTTGTATGTTTTTCCCATGTTTGTGCAGGTTTCCTCTATGGTCCCCAGTTTCCTCTCACATTTAGAAAATATTTTGATAGGTTAATATGGAATTAAGATTACGAGCCCCATTGGGGACAAGGATCAATGTGAGTGATGACAATATCTTTACAGCACTGCAGAAAAATGTTGGTGCGGTGTAAATAAATAATAAAAGAAAACTATGGAGAAGTGAATAAGCTCTCCTTAAAGGGATTCTACCAAAGCCGCTTAAAGGGATTCTACCATTAAAATCACATTTTTTGCAGATCACACGTAGGAATAGCCTTAAGAAAGGCTATTCTTCTCCTACCTTTAGATGTCTTCTCTGCGCCGCTGTTCGGTAGATATTCTGGTTTTTGTCTGTATGCAAATGAGTTCTATCGCAGCACTGGGGGGCGGGCCCCAGCGCTCAAACAGCACAGGGGACGTCCCCAATGCTGCAAGAGAAATCTCCAGCGATGGCCTCTTCTTCCTCTGGAACAGCCTCTCTGCGCGTCTTCTTCCGGCGCTGGGTTCAAACTTCTAAGCCTCGGGCCGAGCCGACTGCGCATGCCCGTGGCCACAAGAAAAATGGACACTTACACATTAAGTAAGCGGCCATTTTCTTGTGGCCTGTGGGCATGCACAGTCGGCTCTGCTCAAAGTCTGCAAGTTTGAACCCAGCGCCGAAAGAAGACGCCCAGAGAGGCCTTTCCTGAAGAAGATGGAGGCGGCGCTGGGGATTTCTCTCGCAGAACTGGGGATGGTCCCAGCACTCAAACAGCACTGGGGGCATCCCCAATTCTGCGAGAGAAATCCCCAGCGCCGCCTCCATCTTCACTCATTTGCATACCAACGAAACTTGGGATTTCTAATGAACGGCGGCGCGGAGAAGACATCTAAAGGTAGAAGAAGGATAGTCTTTCTTAAGGCTACTCCTACGTGTGATTCACAAAGGGGTTGTCCAGGAATTTGTAGTAGGCCATGAATAAGTGATAGGTGCATGCCCTGATCGGCTGTATGGGGCCGCTTCTGACACCACCATACTCAATATGGAACCAGAAGCAGTTGGCACTGGTCCCTGTATAGTGGCTGGAGGCTGCTCAATGGGAGCTGAGCTGCTGTATCCAGGCCTGGCCACTATACATAGCATTGTGTTGTGTATAGTAGGGGTGTCAGAAGCTTTTCAGTGCAGGGGCAGCCTGTTGGCACCCCACAAATCAGATCATTATGGCCTATCCTAATGAACGAATTAGAGATCTACAGGAAAAGACACAAATATCAAGTCAAGCATGGTTACCTTCAGCTGATCCACAAAGTGCTTTCCAATAGTGATTGTAGAGTTGGCCATCCCGAGTATTACTTCAAAGCGATTCTGTAAACCCAGCCGTTCCCTCACATGGCAGAGGCGCTCATAGGCCAGTGTCGCCAGCTGAATGCAAGGGATTCGCAGGAGAACCATAAGTCCATGCCCACTGGCACACTGCTTGGGCGAGTTCAGGAGGTTCTGGACAATCTCTAGAGTTTCCACTGAGGTATAGCTCTTCATCTGAGAGAGTCCACAGACGGCCATCATAGCTGAGGAATAGTGCTGGATGAGAAGGAACGTCCGGATCACAGCACTGTTAAGCTTAGGAAACCTAATGGGGGTAAGCATAACAAAAAAAAAAAAAAAAGAAATGGTGAAACTGGGGGAAGAGGATACTTTGACTCACATATGAAACAAGAAGGTCTTCAAGTTTTATCTCTGATCAGAATATCTATATGTGTTGTCTAACATCAAAAGAGATGCAAGGATTGTGAGAGGGATCCCTAGCAATTGCTTACCCGGGTCTCCAGGGTAGGTGTGCCTGCCACTGCTCTTTTCTAGAAATGGCACCCCATTTGGTCATTGACTGCGTCTGGTATCACAGCTCAGCCCATTTCGATTGAACAAGGATGAGCAGCAATACTAGAAACAGGCCATAGACTGAACATGTTTATGTAGCAGAGCTTGCTTGCTTGTTGTCTAGGGTTCAGGTTGGATGGCAGGTGAAACTAGAGCATTATCTTAACTCTAAAGCCGGGTTCACACGGGGTTTTTTGGACCGGATTTTAAGGTGGAAGCTACCTCAGAATCCGGTCCAAAAAATGGCTAGCCGCAACTGGATACCAGTGCAGTGCATACAGTGCAATGGGCCTAGTCAGGAGGGAGTGTCGCACATCGGAATCCGCCTGAAGAAAGGGCATGACGCTTCTTTTTTCCATGAGCGGGAACAAACCGCTCGCGGAAAAAGGAACCCATTGAATTCAGTGGGAGGCAGTTTTTTTGTGCCGGTTCAGATTCCGCATCAATATCCGGAACAAAAAACCCTGTGTGAACCCGGCATAAGGGTATGTTCACACAGAGATTTTTTACAGGCTGAAAAAATCTGCTTCAAGAATTAGGAAATGTTTTAAACTCCCATGTGAACTTACACTTAATGATTTTTTTCTCTAGCTAGCTGGCGCCCATAGAAATGAATTGGAGGCATTTTTCGAGGCAGATTTTGAGGCGGATTCCGCCTCACCCTAATAGTTATCACAATGAATTTCTACAATTGTTATTATTGAGTTACATTTATAAAGTCTGCATGATCATTTCAATGGAAACATCTGACATTCTCGAAATCATAAGGGTCTCCAAGTATCTTCTTTTATGCAGGTAAATGACACAAGCCCCAGCACAAGTATAGTTATAATCCGATTTCTGACCTTTTTCCTAATCCTAGAACAATGGCTTCAAAGGAACTGTCATAACGCAGCAATGGCAGACTGTGCCCGGACAGCGTGGACTCAATGTACTGCGACAGGCCAAAGTACTTCCTGTTCTCATGGTACAGCTCCATCCCCTGGAGGAAGGAAAGCATCACATCATCTGATCAATTAGGAGATAGACAATACACAGCATAATACACAAGTCCTCAAGTCATGGGATTGGCTCCTTCCCATACAGAAAAAAATATAAGAAAAAGCACTTTTATACTTTATGGATAGGTCCGAAATGTTGTATATATTTATTTCCTAAATTATGCCTATAATGGCTGTAACAGAGCTCCAAATCCTCTGCATAGATATAGATTTAAGACCCCCCCCACTCTGACTGTCTGCAGTCACCACTAGAGGCTAGTTTGCTGCATACTGCGTTATTATGGAATTCTATGTAGAACAGTGCGCAGTCAGCTCTTGAGCTCCCTCTAGAGGTGGGTGCATTCAGCCAAAGTGTTTCAAATATATGCAGGAGATATGTAGTTTTGTATCAGAATGGGAGCTCAAAGCAATATAAACCTCTTGGATTAAGATTAGCAAAGTGGTGTTAGAGAGGCCTTCACATTAAACCATAATGTACGGAATGTCCCTTTAAGAAATTTCTTTAAGGTATTATCTAGCTTTGTACATCTAGAACTATGACACTTATAGAAGGGAATTGGTTACATAATTCATGTAAATAAGGGCACTCATTATTACATAAGGGGCTATTTTGGCTCCCATATGGATTCTTGATAAACTAAATAATTGGATAGGCCCCATACAGCTAGGTAGTATTTGTTATACTAGCCTGTTTCCAAAAGTGAACCACTGGAACCCCCATTGACCGTTAGAATGGGGGTTCCATGTCCCCTGTTAAAATGGAGTAGTAGTTACGTATGTCTACTGAATTTAATTCACTGTCTATGGGACTGTCAGAGATAGCCAGGACCTCTGTTCTACCCATATAAGGGGTAAGTCTCTGATTGTTGGGTAGAGCCATGGTCAGCATGTCCGGATATATGTTGGATATATCTAGGACCCCTGATTTCTTGATGGGACCACCAGTCATCACAGACTTTTCTCCTACCCTGAGATTAGGGGATAAGTGTTCTTTGTAGAACAAGTCCTTTGTATGCAACACCATCACTATATTACAATATAATACCTACATGACTATATGGTGAGGGCCAGTGGATCTCGTTGTAGGGGCTGATCCGGGTGTTCTGCGTCTGCAGGGCGTAGGGACAAGATGTTGCATGCAGAAGTAAAATATTAGCCGAATCTCTTAACTCCCTGCAGTTCAGCAATCGATCGACCAGTCCAAAGGGAGCTTCCCTCTGAGGATACGGGCTGTACAGGGAGCTGCTGAGAAGAAGACATGGAGGAAGACACAGGAACAACATGACTAAGAGAGTCAATGTAGCTATAGCCCATATGGAGAATAGAAGAAAAGATCTATAGACTAATACATTCATAGAACTGCGGTCAAGAACGTGCCTCAAGCCCCTGAACATTACTTAGTCCTGACAGATAGGGCAGTCAAGTGGTTGCTGGGTAATTGAAGCAACAAACCTTTTGATCTCTAATGTCAATATATTCCTGACCGCAAATATAAAAGTCTTATTACAGTATATAAAAGCAGACGTCTAACTCCCAGCCTGTGTGAATATTCCTGTAAGTCTATGAATCCATTCCCTAATATTCAATAAAGCCATCTGGTCTATGTAGTTCTCGGAAGCAGAGAGAAAAGGGGTTACAGAAAAGCTATATAGAGTGATCATCTTTACTAACTTGTGAAATGTGCATATTATATAGTACAATCTCTTCTCTGCTTCACACAATTTCATTTTGTCAGGGTGGCCTGACCATACGCTGATCATAGGATAGTCTTGCTGGTTAAATCCCTAGGGATTGGCTGTAATCTCTGCAAGTGTTCGGTTTCTCTGCAGTGCCTCCGCAGGTAAAATGAAGAATTACACAGTTTCCGTTGAAATCGGTATGCGTTATGTAGGACAGGGGTACTCAACTGGAATATTGTGGACTGAACCCAGACTATGGAGGTCAGCTGTCCGGACCCGTGCCTCCTTGCACCTTCATAACGGCAGCACACAAGTGCAAATTATGAGATTTTCCCTGTGGGTCCCCTACACCTTCCCTGTATAGTTGACAGAGGAGGAACTATGGTGGTCATTGTACGGCTGATGCATTACACCAATTAAAGTCTATGGGTTCGTGGGGAAAAAAATGATGATATCCACTTTGATCCAAAGACATACAAAATATAGAAAATTAGGAAAAAAAAGTTGACCTGCTTTTATAGACGTGAAAAGCGGATGAATTATGGACAGCACTCCACCCACAAATGGCTGGATCGCTGTCCATGTATATCACGGACCTCACACATCTGCCTCCATGAGGCCTTACTCTTCATTGCAAAGAAAATGGCGGCTTTATTCTTACTAAGTATTGAGTCACATACTTGTGCACATGCTTCCTCCAAATAGACTAGATATATATTTAGCCTGAGACAGGATGACAATATCCCAAACATTGGTGGGTGAATAAAGTACCAATAACCCCATATGTGCACCCCCTGAATGCTGTCTCTATTTTACAATTACATTTGTGAGGCCCTAAGGCTGAAGCTTCATGAGACCCGGACCAAAAAGACAAGAAGAGCTAGTGTACCCATCACATCAGGTTTGGCACAGACATACATGTAAAAGACATATCACCTGGTAAGATCCCAGTGAGCGTGGTCATGAACCAGGACGAACAGTGTGTGTGGATTTTGCATGGCTTTTTGAAGAAAAGACTTGAATTTTCTGGAGGCGTCAGCATCAAGTTTCATGACGTATTGCTCAGCGCACTGTATAGTCAGCCGGTCCTTCTCTAATCCCAGCTCCAGCAGGACACCTGCATAAAAGGAACAAGTCATGTCATACTGACCACGATCACTGTCTGCATTGCTACTGTTGTAGTCCTAGTTGTATGGAACAACAGGACCCAGAATGCGCTTTTTGTCTAGGTTATCGTGCGGATCACTATAAAAATCCATTTTCCATAAAGTCCAATAATCCGGCACATGACATGTCAGAGAAGTCACAGCAACTGCTATGGTGGTGGAGCCCGGCAGCCAAAGGGGCCAACCTTACTACTGACAGAGCGGGAGAGGCGAGTATCATTTTGCAAGAAGATTTAAAGGTAGAGAATGCGAGAGAAGGCGACAAACATGGACGAGATACATGGACCAACAACGGACAGAAGAGAAATATTAAGCAAGGGGCAACACGGTGGCCCAGTGGTTAGCACTGCAGCCTTGCAGCGCTAGAGTCCTGGGTTTCCACCAGGAAAACATCTGCAAGGAGTTTGTATGTTCTCCCAGTGTTTGCGTGGATTTCCTCCCATTCTACAAAGACATACTGATAGGAAAAAAAATGTACATTGTGATCCCTATATGGGGCTCACAATCTACATTTTAAATATATATATATATATATATATATATATATATATATATATATATATATATATATTAAGCGATATTCACTGGCAGAAGGGAGCAGCCGATGAAGATCGGGGGAGAGGTGGATTAAACGAGCAGCGCCATTTAAGGTGGACTGGAGGGGGCGAGGGTGTTAGCTGGGAGTCCATGGAGGAGGGTGCTGCAGTAGTCTAAGCGGGAGATTATGAGGGCCTGGACGAGTATCTTAGTGGTTTCAGTGGTGAGGAAGGAGCGGATTCGGTGGATGTTCTTGAGTTGGAGGCGGCAGGAAGTGTTGAGGGTTTGAACGTGTGACTTGAAGGATAGGTCGGAGTCCAGGGTTACCCCAAGGCAACGGGCTCGTGGGACAGGGGTAAATGTGGTTCCATTAACTTTGATAGATCGGTCAGGAGGAGGGGCCATACGGGGTGGGGTGAAGATGATGAACTCTGTTTTGCAAGTCTGATTTTTTTTGTCTGATGATGTCAGGGAAAAACAGTAGATCCCTGATGGAACCCTTTATAGTTACGGGCCTTCCTAAGGAGCCTTTGTTATCCATCTATAGACAGATCAGTTTTATCATTTAATCCATCTTTCTGGTCTTACAATGAACCAGAAGAACGGACTAAAATTATGCAGATGTGAATGCACTCTTAGAAGGCTCCAAAGAATCAATAACTGTGTACAAATTAATTGGGGACACTATTTAATTCTCAATGGGGCCCTATAACATGATGTGTATGCGGGAGTTGTAATGAGCAGCTCTTTCTACACCTCCACATCTCTATAGATAAAAAGTGACACAAATATAAAAATGACTCCATACCTGAGTTCCAGACATGAGACAGGGTTTGCTGATAAGTGACCTCAGATGGGGGAACGCAAATAAGAAAATCTACTTTCTCAAAAGATCCGAGATCAAGGTTCTGGGTGCTGGAGTCGGCGATAGAGCACACGTGAGATAACAGCTTCTGCGCCACCGCCAGCTGAGAGGGACGCAACTGGTGCCACTCTATATTATAGCCTGTACGGGAGGAGAAAGCGCAAGCAAGACAAATTTGAATATTATTTTTATTTTTTTTAAACTGTAATTTTTATTGAAGTTTTCTATAATTTTATTATTACTATTTTTATTAATAATAATAATTTTACAAAATGGGATGATTTAACTACTTAAGGCTCAAACTAGCGCTCAGCCTCTGTTGGGGGTTTCTCTCCATGATTCTACTTGAAAACTGCAAGCAGGACGGGACTCTCCACATTTTTCGGACGCAAACCCAGCTGACCCCATTATAGTCTATAGGGTCCGCAACTTTCCGCGGGTAACCGCTTTTTAAGTTGATTAGGTTTCCATTCTTCGAGTCCACTTTGAATGGAAAGCCAAACACAGGTGTGGAGTCTACCACGTGTAAGACCCCTTAATGCTAAAGCCCCATGGTACGGATTTGTTGCAGATTTTGTTGTGTTTTTTTTTTTAGCCAAAGCCAAGAATGTCTAGAAATGGAATGGGAAATAAATAGGAAGCTCTAATACTTCTCCCTTCTACTCAATCCATTTCTGCCTTTGGCTCAAAACATTGCAACAAAATCTGCAACAAAAAAAAGCTGCATTTCCGCAATGTGGGACCTCAGGTTAAGGTACCACCTTATGGAAATGCAGTGTTTTTGTTGCAGATTTTGCTGCATATTTTTGAGCCAAAGTAATGAGTTTATTTAACAGAAGGGAAATGTCTAAGAGCTTCCTGTATATATTTTTCATTCCTATTCAAGCCATCCCTCACCTTGTCTTAAAAACCACAGCTAGTCTGCAACAAAAAACGTTGCATTTCCGTAACGTGGGTCCTAAATCACCACATAGTGTAAACATTGCGTCTAAAAAAAATTGGAAAAATTTTCAAACTAGATGCGCTAAAGTTGTGCCAGTGTCAAATCGTAACAATAGTAAATCAAACTTTTTGTAACTATCTGAAATTGAGTCAAATATCGTGGATTCCACCTCACAGTGTGCTTGTGCCATCTGGTGGTGAAATAATAAAAATGCAGTATAGTTATTCTAACCATGTCAGGTTGATATTCTGTATAAAGATTATTTCACTTTCCGGATAACAACAACAGAAAAGTGTAAAGTCAATTAAACTGCATGTGGATTCTGCAACAATTTTGTCCGATCCTTGCAGACGCATCATTACTTTACATACAGACAAGTGTCCTAGAGTCTTACTGGAGCATGTGGCTGGCCTGCTATCTCCGTTTGGCTTTTTTGGTGTTGAAGAAATGAGGCTGTGGTTTTCTTGATGGTATTTATCCAATAAGACGTCAATGTCTCCATCTATTGACACAGATCAGACAGGCAGGTCAATCCATAGAGAAAGCCAGACATCAGATAGGGGTCATAGAGAAAGTTAGACATCAGATAGGGATCCCTGGCATGAGTCTTACACAATATAATACCTGGACAGAAGCTGCTGAAGAACGCACGCAGGGACTCAACCTTCCCACTTGTCAGTTCATAGTTTATTTCCTTCAGGTAGTCCACCGGGGAATACATACTTTCTATTAAAGTACGAGCCTGGTATTTTCCTGTAGAAGTAAAAAAAAAGTACATTATAGGATATCTATGTGACTCTGAGACTGACATACACAATACAGACAGGTATGGCAGGAGGAGAGAGTAGGAAAATATGTTTATACCCATATACCCTGTGGGACTGTGTGACCAGAAGACTTCCCAATGGCTAACAGTGACAGGCGAGTGTGCTTTTCATATTGCACCTCCTTCAGCCTCCACAGGGGTTTGTCCAAATCCTGGACAACCCCTATAAGGGTAAAACGTATACACTAAGTTATACCTAGCTTAGAAACATTTTGCCTGAGCTTCTCTTCTTTTAACAGCATTTAGTGACATGCTTTACGGCAATGTCATAGTCTGGAGCCTGACTTATTGAGGTCTTTGGGGGAGTTTTCTAGGCATGACTTGTACAGGGGAAGGGGCTTTTTCACCAATCATCGGTTGCTTCATTGTTTACCCAGGCATACCCCAGTCAGCACTGCAGTACATGCACCCTGTTGTCCGCTGAGGGTTCTGGTGATCAGACCCCCTCAGTTTGTGCATTCTTGGCATTGATCATAAACATAAGCTGCGAATTAAAAAATTCCAGGTAACCCCTTGAACAATGTTTTATTGTATAAGAACACTAAGAATTATCATTGAATATGGATCAAAGTCTAACCTCCTGACCTCTTGGTCTGCCCCAGGGTCCACTAAAAGTGGTTGTCGAAACAGAGACAACTGCATTTAGCACGGAGCCCCCCGGGAGAATAGTCCCAGATACTGGCCCTGGCAACCCCAGAAAGCAGATGAGTTTTCCAGGGACAACCATGGCCAGTCAGGCATTTCAGTACCCCCTGAAGGGGATATGTAGTATTACATGGCAGCCATTCAAATTAACGGATGAGTAAGTAACGCATGGTCAGCATGGGTCCTCCAAAGCAGCAGATGCTCCTACAGAAGTTCTCTGTTCCGGTTCTTAAGGTCGGGGTCCCATGGGCCGTAAATGCCGCGATTTGCCAGGTGCGGTTTTGGAAATCGCAGCATGTCAATTATATCTACAGAAACGCTGGTGGCTTTGCCGTAGATATAATGGCAACAGAAAGTCCGCGGAGGAAAACTCTGTGAACTTTCTGTGCAAAGGGTTGCGGGAATAACCACAATGCGTTCCCGCCATGGATCGTCCCGTGGGGCCTTAGCCTTAGAGAGGGAAAAGCTCATCACTTTGTGACAACCATATTCCATATGGTCCCCTAAATTAATTAATTAATAACCCTAATAAAAATGTTTGTACCCCATAAAAACAATACTTATCGTAGTCGCGGTGGAAGACTATTGAGACCTACCTGTTATCACGATGCAGGAGTCAATGCCGTTGTGTCGCGTCGTGCAGATTATTACCACGTAGTTGGTTTTGGTCAGTTTTTCCTCCACCAGCAGTTTTAACATCTCGGTGAGACCCTCTGCTAGGGAGTAGTTGCATTCGATGATTTTAACACTTTCATTACAAGAACTGGCAGCAAGGCCTGCTAGCCAGGGCAGCTGAGAGGCGGTCACGGCAGTCACAAGGCTCGGAAAGTGAGGGAATGCCTGTGACAGGTTCTGCTGGTACTGGCGGATCTCGGCGAGGTGCGTTTCTCTCCAGGAACGCATTAATATCTGCTCTAGATCTTCTATGAGAGGCACCTGGTCTGGAGCTGGGAACAAAGGTAAATGTAATCATGTAAATTGCTATCACTGGTGAAGGGGTTGTGCCATTAAGGACACAGAACAGGGGATGGGCCATGTAAGTCAGAGTAAGGGACACCATAGACAATCAGTTCAGTAATTCCTGTATATTTTGACTATTTCCATCTATCACATTCTCCACTTACCAAGCTGAACAAGGTAATAGACTGTGAGCAGCAGCTGCATTTCCTCAGAGATAGGCTGGATGGTGGTGGGTCCATATTGTTCATAGGTCTTCGGCATGGACTGCGAGTTCTTGTAGCAGTTGTACAACAGGGGGCTGACGATAACCTCACTCACATTACCACACAGGTAAGGGAAGTTACCATGGCCTGTAAGGCGAAACAAGTCATGTCATTTGTACTAAAATTTGTCTCTAAAAATAAGTTTAAGACTTAAGAGTTTGCCGAATTTGTTGTATTTTTTGAGCCAAAGCCAGGAGTCGATTTAGCAGAAAAATGACAATAAATTTTTAATGCTTTGGTAGAAAACAGGGTTCCTCTCATTTTTAAGGGATTCAATCATTTGAAACCCGTTTTGGTACTATTCCGTTATCGGGCCAGCAGCAGCGCAGTTCAGCAGCAGCTTTCGGGACAGCAGTTCAGCAGCGGGAATTACAATGACATCCGAGGACTGCTGGCCCGATGCTTGTGCCCAGTAACCAGTACATCGATGACCCCCCTCCCCCATCCTTCTCCTCCTGCCAGTGCTGCCCCCCAGCTCTCCTTACATCTTCCCCGTACCCTCTCCCCGCCACACGACTAGGCCTCACCTCAGCGCTAGTACCGAGACCGAAAGGAAAGACACCGGGGCTCAATCCAGGCCCTGACAAGAAACACGCCGACTATAGGAACGGTGAGCTACAGCGAGCCGGAGGGACAAACTTTCTGCAGCGTCCGGCGGCTATCTAGTAGCATTCATTGCTCAAGATTTACGGTGAGGCCTATTACAGGGAGAGGGTACGGGGCAGATGTAAGAAGAGCTGGGGGGCAGCACTGGAAGGAAGAGGAGGATGAGGGCATCGATCGATGTACTGCCTACTACACACAAGCACAGCCTCTATCATCGGGCCAGCATCGGCTTAGTCATGTGGCGGGGAGAGGGTATGGGGTAGATGTAAGGAGAGCTGGGGGGCAGCACTGGAAGGAGGAGGAGATGGAGGGGGGGTCATTGATGTACTGGCTACTGGGCACAAGCATCGGGCCAGCAGTCCTCGGATGTCATTGTAATTCCCGCTGCTGAACTGAACTGCTGTCCCGAAAGCTGGTGCTGAAATGCGCTGCTGCTGGCCCGATAACGGAATAGTACCCCCGTTTTTTCTCCCTAAAATGTTGGAATAGCCTTAAGAAAGGCTATTCGTCTCCTACCTTTAGATGTCTTCTCCACGCCGCCGTTCTGTAGATATCCCGGTTTTCATCGGTATGTAAATGAGTTTTCTCACAGCACTGGGGGCGGTCCTCAGCGCTGAGAGAAAACTCTCTAGCGACAGCCTCTGTCTTCTTCTGGTCTCCCCAGAACCAGACCAAAAGCCGGGCAGCCACGACTGAAAGCCAGTGCACTGCACCATCATCCAGCCACACACTCCGCTCCGGATTAGGATGAATGGGCCTAGTAGCACCTCGCTTCTTTTTTCCAAGAGCTGGAAGACACGGCTCCCAGAAAAAAGACCTGAGCGGCTCCCATTGATTTCAATGGGAGACGTCTTTTTGGTCAGGATTTTGAGGCAGATACAGCCTCAAAATCATGACCAAAAAACTTTATGTGAACTTACCCTAACCCTGGGTACTTTCTGATGGACAGCAGCACCTGAATGGGCCTAAGTTTTTGTTAATATGCGCAGTCAGTGGTGTACGTAGAGTATTTTGGGAGATGGCGCACAAGGCAAGTTAATAATATGACTTAAGTGTGAAGTCGAAGCTCAGGTTAGGAAGAAAAGTAAGTAAAACCCTTTCATCTATTATGGGCCATCTTGTGTTCCCTGGGGCCTGAGCTTTATTTTTGTTTTGCCCATGTCCCCATCATGTAGCTATGCACTGACTGACTGCAACCTAATAAGAAATGTGACTTACATACTAATTCCTATATTGACTTACAAAGACAAGAAGGTAAACCCTTTCTGCTACCTGCACCTTGTTATACCTGGGGCCGGGGATTGGGCAGGGATATGTATGTGACGCTGGGTTCACATCAGCGTCAGGACTCCGTTATCAGGTTTCTGTCTTCTGCATGCAGAAGACGGAAACCTGTCATGCAGAGTCCGGCTGTGAGCGCTGGTGAGCATTTTATGCTCTCTGCGGCGAAACAGTTTTTTTTTAAACTGGACACAGAGTACTGCATGTCCAACTTTGTGTCCGGTTTTAAAAAAAAACTGTTTCGCCGCAGAGAGCATAAAATGCTCACCAGCGCTCACGGACGGACACTTTTCAAACCCATTCAAACGAATGGGTATGAAAGATGCTGGCAGGTTTCCATCTCCTGCTCAGTTTTGTGCAGGAAACAGAACGGAGATCGGGAGCAGATGTGAACGAGCCCTGAGAGGTAATGGGCTACTCATGGCCGCTTATCTCATGTGTCCCTGAATGTGTTTGAGGTTTCACCTACATGGTCCTGCTTCAGCCATGCAAACTCCTGGAAGATCCCTCTATTCTATGCTTAATGAAGGCTCATTTTTTGCAGGACAAATCGCACTTAGCAGTAGTGTCATTTATTATACTGAGTAGTGTACTGGAAATCTGGATGCCAAAACCTGGGATGGGGTGGAATTTACCAAAGAAACCTGCCATTTTCTTATGGGTCTTGGTTTTACAGCATTTACTGTGCAGCCAAAATGACGTATTGCTTGTATTATGTGAGAAGGAACAACGATGGTAATACCAAATTTATATAGTTTTATATGTTTCAGCACTGACAAAATTAATTGTCTTGTGGTCTATGGTAAAAGTTGTCGAATGATGGCAAGTCCCTTCGGGAGGCTTAAATTTTGTTTTACAAAAACCTAAAAATTATAAACACCCCCATTTCCATAGATCGCAAATAAAAATAAATAAATACTATAAATTTAGGAATTTAATAGAAGTTATCCATAAGGCAGGGGATAAAATTCATGATTTTTGGAGGTTCACCCACCGTCAGCCCCAAAATCTGTTACATTACCCTCATCCTAAATATAGCGTTGGTTGCAGAATGTGGTCAGTTCACTTCATTGAGACTTCACTGACATAAAACTAGTGAGGGCGCTCTGCGTCCACCCATTCTTTTCTAGATTCAGGCACACAAACACACTCAGATGGATGCTCACTACACACACGGACTAACAGAGCAACATGTGTACTCACACACAACTACCACACACATGGACACTTGCACTGCGCCTGCACAAACACATGGAACACATGCGCACATACACGCAGACCACACACGTGCATGTACATGCATACATACGCATGGATTACACACACACACACACACACACACACACACACTGACAAAACACATCTGGTATCCTTAATGGCTGCTTGCACACTGCAGTATTTTTCATGGGTCTCCAGGCCATGGATTTGGCAGTTCCATAGACTTCTTTGTGCAGAAAGTTGTGAATTTTGCAGGCTCCATAGAAGTCTATGGAGATGTAGAATCCACAGGCCACAGACTGTAGTGTTACTGTAGTGTGCAAGCAGCCTTACTGAGCAGCAATATTGGTCAGGAGAAAACTGCCTGATAGTAAGATTGTCATTATTGCTGACTATACCGGGAGCTTTCATCACTGAAGCCCGACAATAGATAGTTGTGTAACTGGAAACCAATTTTACTCTTTTGTCCATGAACTACTTATAGATGACACTGGAGGGAGGGGGAAGGGCTGCACTATGTTGTTCATTGGGTGTAATTGTTTTATATGTTTGTGTAAGGGGCAGAAATTTTAATCTTTGATGAAAAATAGTTCAAAAAATCATTGTAAGGGTGCATTCAGACTACGTAACGCCGGGCGTGTATGAGAGCCGTACACGCCGGCATTACGGCAGACTGCCGAACACTTCCCATTCACTTCAATGGGAGCGCTCGTAAACGCCGCTGTTACGAGCGCTCCCATTGAAGTGAATGGGAAGTGTTTGGCAGTCTGCCGTAATGCCGGCGTGTACGGCTCTCATACACGCCCGGCGTTACGTAGTCTGAATGCACCCTAATAGTTTCTACTACATAATATGTATTGGATATGTAAAAAATAATAAAAATGTTGAAATAAAAAAAAAGTTGTTCACATCAATGTTATGACAAATTAGTAAAATGTCAAAATAATAAAAAAATTTAAACTGGAGAAAAAGATTTACTGCAGTGTGACATGGAAAATTTTACTATAACATAACCAATAATTAAACATATTTTGCGCGAGCGAAGCCGCCGGGTATTCTACTAGAATGTCATAAGATACACGAGACCACATCAAAGTATTAAACGGGATTCCAGGGTTTAAAACACATATTCTTGTCAGTGACATGCAAATGAGGTTGACCTTTACTGTGTATTTAAATGAGGTTGACCTTTTGCATTGGAATTCCAAGACCATTACGACATCACTAGAACATGATGACATCACAATGATGTCATATGCAAATGAGGTTGACCTTTACTGAGTATTTAAATGAGGTTGACCTTTTGCATTGGAATTCCAAGACCATTATGACATCACTAGAACATGATGACATCACAATGATGGCAAAGGTATAAAAACACATGACACTACCGGAGCTGCTCAGAGGACGGTGACAGATGAAGATGTCCATGCTGAGGAGAGGACTACAACAGGTAAGTACAATAGGGAAGATTTAGCCCAGTACTATAGGGGGCATCCATGCTGGGGAGAGGACTACAGCAGGTATGTACAGTAGCCCAGTACAGTACAGTAGCAGGATTGGGGAGGCCCCAGTGGATATGTCAGGATCGGGGAGGCCCCAGTGGATATGTCAGGATCGGGGAGGCCCCAGTGCATATGTCAGGATCGGGGAGGCCCCAGTGGATATGTCAGGATCGGGGAGGCCCCAGTGGATATGTCAGAATCGAGGAGGCCCCAGTGGATATGTCAGGATCGGGGAGGTCCCAGTGGATACGTCAGGATCGGTGAGGCCCCAGTGGATACGTCAGGATCGGGGAGGCCCCAGTGGATACGTCAGGATCGGGGAGGCCCCAGTGGATACGTCAGGATCGGGGAGGCCCCAGTGGATACGTCAGGATCGGGGAGGCCCCAGTGGATACGTCAGGATCGGGGAGGCCCCAGTGGATATGTCAGGATCGGGGAGGCCCCAGTGGATATGTCAGGATTGGAGAGGCCCCAGTGGATATGTCAGGATCGGGGGGGCTCCACCCAATCTGATAAGCCACACTCACTAGAAATCGATGTTTGTGAAAATGTCGGCAGAGCCAAAATTTTCCATTTTAGTAACTCCAAACAACCTTAGATTAATTCTCCCATGGAACATCACTAGCTCGTATGACATCACAAGGCCATGTGACATCACAGTCAAGATGCAGTGGAGAGAAATCATTTTGATTTTCCCTTTGTTTTTTTTTTATTTGCAGAAGTTCTCTATGCAAAGTCTTCTCAACACATCAACAACACAGGTATTAGACTAGGGAATGGAGGGTTCCTTCCTTTAGATTGTAAGCTCCTTGGAGCAGGGCAGACATTAATGATGGTTTCCTTTAGATTGTAAGCTCAGAAGAGCAGGGCTGGTCTTATCATGGAAGGTTGGAAGGAACTCTCCGGAATAGATTGTAAGCCTTTAAAGTCAATAGACATCTTAAAGAGGACCTTTCACCACTTTTGGGCACAGGCAGTATTATATACCGCAGGAAAGCCAACAGTGCTCTGAATTCAGTGCACTGTCGGGTATCCTAATCTGTGCCCCTGGTGAAGAGCTATCGGACCCGGTACCGTAGCTCTTCACCGTCAGAAGGGTGTTTCTGACAGTCTGTCAGGAACAACGCCCTCCACAGCAGCGCCTATCGCGCTGTACAGTGTGAGCGGGGAGGAACGTCCCCTCCCCACCTGATAATACTCGTCTATGGGCGAGCACTGTGAGAAGAGGGAGGGGGCGTTCCTCCTCGCTCACACTGTACAGCCGATAGGCGCTGCTGTGGAGAAGGATGTTCCTGACTGACTGTCAGGAACGCCCCTTTTGACAGTGAAGAGCTACGGTGCCGGGACGATAGCTCTTCACCTGGGGCACAGATCGGGAAAGCCGACAGTGTACTGAATACAGCGCACTGTCAACTTTCCAGCAGTATATAGAACTGCCTGTGCCCAAACCCATGAAAGGTCCTCTTTAAAACTGACTTTGTTGGCAGGAATCCTCTCCTTTAGTCTAGGGCTAATGATGGCCAGGATGGCTCCTATCTCTGAGGTCGGGGCTACATGGCAGCTTTGGCTGCAGCATATGTCATGTGGTTGGAGATTACAGTGTTAGGGCTTTTCCATTTAATGGAAGTGAATGTGGTTGCGTTATGACAAGCAAGTAATCTGCTATATTCTGGCAGTGGTTACAACTGGTGGTCAGACCATCATTGAGCCCTTGTGAGTCACCGAGACACAACCACATTCACGTTACTGGCGGTGATGCCGGAATTTGGCCACTACACAGTGGTCTTTGACTGTGTGATGTGTGTTGTGGCTGAAGTTGGCGTGTAGCCCCTGCCCCGCAGATAAGCAGCCATCATGGTCATCATTTATTATGTATCATCATAGAGAGGATTTCTTACTAGTCTGTAAGCTCTCCGGAGCAGGATAACTACCATCATTAGAGGGGATTGTTGTATATTATATACATATTACTACATACTTATCTATATACATTGTGAGCCTTCAGACTCCTGCAAAGAAGAGGAGAGGAGAAGAGCTCCATCTGCCTCATTTTCCCTTTGTTTTTTTTTATTTGCAGAAGTTCTTTACGCAAAGTCTTCTCAACACATCAACAACACAGGTATTAGACTAGGGAATGGAGGGTTCCTTCCTTTAGATTGTAAGCTCCTTGGAGCAGGGCAGACATTAATGATGGTTTACTTTAGATTGTAAGCTCAGAAGAGCAGGGCTGGTCTTATCATGGAAGGTTGGAAGGAACTCTCCGGAATAGATTGTAAGCCTTTAAAGTCAATAGACATCTTAAAGAGGACCTTTCATGGGTTTGGGCACACGCAGTATTATATACCGCAGAAAAGCCAACAGTGCCCTGAATTCAGCGCACTGTCGGGTTTCCCAATCTGTTCCCCGGGTGAAGAGCTATTGGTCCCGCTACTGTAGCTCTTCACTGTCAGAAGGGCGTTCCTGACAGTCTATCAGGAACGACGTCCTTCTCCCCAGCAGCGCCTATCAGCTGTACAGTGTGAGCGGGGAGGAACGCCCCCTCCCCTCCTGATAATACTCGTCTATGGACAAGCACTGTGAGAGGAGGGAGGGGGCGTTCCTCCCCGCTCACACTGTACAGCCGATAGGCGCTTCTGTGGAGAAGGATGTTCCTGACTGACTGTCAGAAACGCCCTTTTGACAGTGAAGAGCTACGGTACCGGGTCCGATAGCTCTTCATCTGGGGCACAGATCGGGAAAGCCGACAGTGTACTGAATACAGCGCACTGACAACTTTCCAGCAGTATATAGAACTGCCTGTGCCCAAACCCATGAAAGGTCCTCTTTAAAACTGACTTTATTGGCAGGAATCCTCTCCTTTAGTCTAGGGCTAATGATGACCAGGATGGCTCCTATCTCTGAGGTTGGGGCTACATGGCAGCTTTGGCTGCAGCATATGTGGTTGGAGATTACAGTGTTAGGGCTTTTCCATTTAATGGAAGTGAATGTGGTTGTGTTATGACAAGCAAGTAATCTGCTATATTCTGGCAGTGGTTACAACTGGTGGTCAGACCATCACTGAGCACTTGTGAGTCACCGAGACACAACCACATTCACGTTACTGGTGGTGATGCCGGAATTTGGCCACTACACAGTGGTCTTTGACTGTGTGATGTGTGTTGTGGCTGAAGTTGGCGTGTAGCCCCTGCCCCGCAGATAAGCAGCCATCATGGTCATCATTTATTATGTATCATCATAGAGAGGATTTCTTATTAGTCTGTAAGCTCTCCGGAGCAGGATAACTACCATCATTAGAGGGGATTGTTGTATATTATATACATATTACTACATACATATCTGTATACATTGTGAGACTTCAGACTCCTGCAAAGAAGAGGAGAGGAGAAGAGCTCCATCTGCCTCATGCGGGGTGGGAGGGGGGACTGGGGGGTATGGGGGTGGGCAATGTCAGGCATTTGGTTATTAATATAGTTGTAGTAAGTCCATGTGCCTCACGCGGGGTGGGAGGGGGGACTGGTGGGTATGGGGGTGGGCAATGTCAGGCATTTGGTTATTAATATAGTTGTAGTAAGTTCATGTGCCTCATGTTAATAGCAATTAACCCCATCATGTCCCTCATATAAGGGTTGGAGTTAATAATAAAGGACCTTAATGATGAAGATACTTATTTATTACATCCACATGTCTCATATATCAGTAACCTTTATGTAAAGCACACAGAGGTTAATGTGAGGGCCATGATGGGGTTAACTGCATTCAGCGCACTGTCTGTTTTTCCATTATATGCCCCCGGTGAAGAGCTATTGGTGCATTTACCGAGAACTTTTCACTGTCAGAAGGGTGTACCTGACAGACTAGCCGGGAACGCCCCTCCTGACAGTCTGTCCGTAGCGCTGTACTGTGAGGAGTCATCCAGCCATGACACTGAGCGGTGAGGAACGTCCCCCCTTCCTTCCTGACAGTACCCATCCATAAACTAGTACTGGGGCGTTCCTCACCACTCAGCGTCATACCTACCCCTGATATATACAGTATGTTACTATATATATATATATATATATATATATATATATATATATACATTGTGAGCCTTCGGGCAGTATTTCTAGACTGTAAGCTCTTCAGAGCAGGCGTCAGGTTTCTGGTCAGCAGTAGGCAGATGGATAGACATGATCCAGGGTTCATCACCGATCGCCATATTTGGGGTCAGGAAGGAATTATTTTTTCCCCTGAGACGTAGATCTCCGGGGTTTTTCTTTGCCTTCTTCTGGATCATAGGGTTGAGGTTCTTATCTCAGGACCTTATTTATGGATGGTCAGATGGACTATCACAGGAGCTCAGACTCCATGGACCTGAGATAAGAACCACAACCCCCATCATTTAGTAGGATATAATACAAGCCTTTATTATTAATAATGGCTCCTCTGCTTATTGCTAATAAAAGGTATAACATTAGTTTTTCCCATGTCCTCCGCGTCTCCTCAATCATTCACTGAAAATATAGAAGACGTCAGAAGTTTACCTTTAGGTTACATTCATACGGAGCTTTGTGCCGCTGTTTTTGCCACAAAACTCGTGTGAAGAATCAGCGCTGTAAAAACAGAATCCCATTGAGTTCAATGTCTAATGCGCTTAAGACGGAACTCATTGAACTCAATAGGATTCTGTTTTTACAGCGCTGATTCTTCACACGAGTTTTGTGGCAAAAACGGCACCACAAAACTCTGTGTGAATGCCCCCTTACTGCCATTTAGTTAGACAGGTTTGCTTTGTTATGGTAAGTTCACACTGAGTTTTTTGGTCAGGATTTTGAGGCCGTATCCGCCTCAAAATCCTGACCAAAAAAACGTTTCCCATTTCAAATCAATGGGAGCCGCTCAGGAGCTTTTTCCAGGAGCCGTTTCTTCCGACTCCTGGAAAAAAGAAGCGAGGTGCTCATTCTTCAGGCCGAGTCACCTCGCAATTCGGCCTGAAGACACTCCCTCCTCCGGACTAGGCCCATTCATTAGGCCTAATCCGGAGTGGAGTGCGCGGCTGGATGATGGTGCAGTGCACCGGCTTTCAGTCGCGGCCACCTGGCTTTTGATCTGGAACCTGAGGCGGCCTCCACCTCAGGTTCCGGACCAAAAATTGTCGTGTGAACTTACCCTTAGTTAGAGTAGGGACTCGCAAGAAAATGAGGACCCTTGACGTGGGTTGCGAGCTTACATACTTTTGCCAAAATATTTTATTGCACCTTTTTTTTTTTTTTTTTTATTTTAAAAAAAGAACAATTTAATAGAACTTTTTTACATTTTGGCAAAACTATAACCAATACCTCATTATCCAACTGATTAAATAAAAGTTGTTAAAAATATGTTTCCATGTTTCAATTTGTAAAATGTTTCATGTGAAGAAATTCCTGCAGTTCTGTGGCCATTGTATGAGCTGAGCTGCAGTAATGTCTTCACAGAACGTGAGATGTGAGATGTGGACCAGGCCTGAGAGGTGGATTAGAAATGATTCTTGTGGAGAGAAAAATCCAAGATTTGGCCATTTCTATGAATGTTATAACGTGATGCGAGTCTACAATTGTCAAATATATAGAGCTGCCCGGTCTCTACCTGTATACTATTACATTGTAGGATCTCTGTAGATCAATGTCTGTCAATCTCAGCCTATATAGGGCAGCCAATAAGTAGTGGTCCCACCTCTAGAAGGAACCAGACTAGACCTGGTGAAATGTAAGAAATGTTTCTAAGTCAGGATAATAGGGGTAGCTGAATAGAGGGATAGTAATAGGTCTAATAATAAGCCAAAATAAGTGTGTACATTGACTGCAGCCCCCGCCACTAAACAGTGCTGCTGCACTTGATATTTTAACCCCTTCCTGCACCCCACATCTCTCCCCAACACAGTACACCCTGCACTCCACATCTCTCCCCCACACAGTACACCCTGCACCCCACATCTCTCCCCCCACACACACAGTACACCCTGCACCCCACATATCTCCCCCACACACAGTACACCCTGCACCCCACATCTCTCCCCCACACACAGTACACCCTGCGCCCCACATCTCTCCCCCACACACAGTACACCCTGCACCCCACATTTCTCCCCCCCCACACAGTACACCCTGCACCCCACATCTCTCCCCCACACACAGTACACCCTGCACCCCACATCTCTCCCCAACACAGTACACCCTGCACCCCACATCTCTCCCCCACACACAGTACACCCTGCACCCAACATTTCTCCCCCACACACAGTACACCCTGCACCCCACATCTCTCCCCCACACACAGTACACCCTGCACCCCACATCTCTCCCCCACACACAGTACACCCTGCACCCCACATCTCTCCCCCACACACACAGTACACCCTGCACCCCACATCTCTCCCCCACACACAGTACACCCTGTACCCCACATCTCTTCCCCCGACAGACCCCACAAGACAACTGCTCAGGAGGAACATTTGTTGGTTAGAGAATCAAAAGCCTGCCCCTCTTCCACTGCACCCTCATCCTAAATATAGCGTTGGTTGCAGAATGTGGTCAGTTCACTTCATTGAGACTTCACTGACATAAAGCTAGTGAGGGCGTTTTGCGTCCACCCATTCTTTTCTAGATTGGGGCGTTTGTCATGTTTCGACAGGTTTCAGATTCCTGACTGAGCTTTATAGTGAAAACACATGCCCATAGACCTGGATATGACCATATAATAAACCTCTATACGCTGTATATTCCTATAGAGCAGGGGTCTGAAACTTGTGGCTTGCGGGACGATAGTTTGTGGCCCCCGCACAGTTCCCTCCCTGCATTAAACTTTCACTCCCCCGCTCTTATAACAGCAATAGAAAGTGATGGGTGATCGGTGGAAAGCTAGTACTACTGAAGTTTAAAACTGAAGGACCTGTGTGTCACGTCAGATGTCACGTGACAAGGGAGGCGTGTCTTAGTGTGGCGGCCGGAAGATGAAGAGATGTAGTACTGAGAGGAATGTGAGATGCAGAGTGGAGTGTGTGTCAGTAACCTAGGGGCAGAGATGGAGGGGGGATATGAAACTGGGGGCAGATGGAGGGGGACATGAAACTGGGGGCAGAGATGAGGGGGAGCATGAAAATGGGGGCAGATGGAGGGGGGACATAAAATGGGGGAAAATGAAGGGGAGACATAAAATGGGTCAAATGAAGGGGGATATCAAACTGGGGGAGAAATGGTGGGGGGAGATGAAACTGGGGGTAGATGAAGGGGGGCACTTAAACTGGGGACAACTGGAGGGGGCAGTAAACCATGGGAGCAGAGTTGTCCCCAGTTTATTGTCACCGTCCAGCTACCCCTACGATTTAATGTCTGCTTCTAGCCTCCCAAGTTTAATGTCCCCCTCTAGTTGCCCCCAGTTTAATGTCCCACTTCAGCTGCCATTAATTTATTGCCCCCCTCCAACTTCCCCCACTGTTTTATATCCCCCTCCAGCTGCCCCAGTTTCATGTGCCCTCTAGTTTCCCCCAGTTTAAACTGGGGCACCAGGAGAGGGACTTAATACTGTGGGGCAGTTGGAAGGGAATATTATAATGTGGGGACATATAATGTATGGGTGACTGTAGGAGGATTATACTGTGTGGGGGAACATGAACAATAAATAAGAATGGGCAGAGACATCATAAAATTGGGCGGAGCTAAATTTGCTGCGGCGAGCATAGCTTGTGGAAAACCTAATGCGGCCCAGCCTCACCCAGACTCTACCTCCAGACTCTACTGTATATATTTCAGACTTTGCATTTGGTTAAAAACTGCTTCTATATGAAAAGTATATTTATATGCCGTTTACCGCTTTATTATAACATTTCTCATTTACATCTTAATTAGATACTTACCTTCGGCGTTTGTCTTTTCTTGGGTCTTCTTGTTTTCTTCTCTGCTGGGCAGCTGTGTGCTCGCTTGTCTTCGTTTCACTTCATGGGGAAATTTACCATCTGACTGCAGACTATGTTTATCCGCTGTCCGTGGAGTTAAATCCCATTGGTCCAAATGTGGTCACGTGTTCCAGCTCTGTCAAGAATGAATCTCCAGTATCGTCATCTCATTGGACGACAGCCGTCAGATAGAGGGTTTCCATTGGTCAAATCCTGTCACGTGACCTGGCTCCTTTCATGAATGGATCTCCGTTACTAGTACACTACGGGATGTTTGTGTAGGAGATTTATTGACATTATTTAAATTGATTATTACTTCTCAGCTCCGTTCATTCTAGAATGTCATTTTGTAGGATGGACTTATTTATTAGCCTGTTGTAATTACTTCAAATATTTTGTCTTTTTGTAGTCTAGGATTTTGTCCTTAATATATTGGTTTTCAAATGAGAGTTTTCCACTTTTTGTAGGTGCATATTTTTATATGTTCCATTCCATATGGATATATGGGTGTCATAAATGTACATACATATGTGAAACTTCCTATTTTAATCCATATGTAGTTGTATATGAACTACTCCATTTAAATCTATGGTGCTGTTATTTTCTGACATCATAGGTGTGCTTAGTTTCAAGACACAGGTCTTACCAATTAATGATCGTGATTACTTCCTTTATATACTAGTCAGTTTGTATTTAGTTTAGGATGCCATGACTAAGGAACTGGGTGTTCCGAAACGCGTTGGCGTTTTTTAATGTTTTTTGTCCTGTTTTTTCATTTCTTTTGCACTGTCTGTACTTTTAATATTTAATATGAATTAAAGAAGAATTTTTTCATCGTCCTCGGAAGTGATGCCGATTCCTCTATTTGTTTGCCTCTATCTCTTGGCTTTTTTGGTCCGAAAGTTTATCGTGCACCCCGAATTGGACACAGGATTAAGTGTGGTGAGCTCCAAAAAACCTTTTTTGTCTACCTCCAGTGACCCCCGCGTAAATTGAGTTTGAGTCCCCTGCTATAGAGTAATGTTCAGTCTCCTGTGTATGCCATAAGGACATCTATGGTGACGAATTATAAAGCTACAGTGGAATCCAACATCCATATTCTGGAGGGTCAGGCCATTACAAAGAGCTACAATATCAAGAGCCCAGACCAGGGAACACATGGACATATTTTGAAGACGACACAGATATGTGAACAAGGTTAAAATAAAGCTGGTTATGTATGGACTGTAGACTATGGGAAAGGAAAGATGGCTACTGTGAGATATGAGCTTGTGCCAATAAACGTAACCTTTATTACATCTATATATACAGAACTTACAATCTGTAGTAGTCTGCTTTATACAAATCCACAGTTCTCGCCCAATTTGGGTGAAATTTTGATCGCCCCCTCTCCAGCCACAGGAGCAGAATACTGTGCAAGCTAAATCTTGCTAGCACAGGGACGGATTATAGCAACAGCGCCAAAGAGTCGCTGCTAAAGGGGCCGCACCACCACACACAACACACAAACATCACACGTACAGCACACGTACACCAACCCACATGCACAACACCACACAATCACCAGACCACTCTAGATACACAACACAAACAACAACACCCAATAAATACCACACACACACGCATGCATGCAAGGACCACACACGCACACAAACACACTCAGATGGATGCACACTACACACACGGACAAACAGAGCACATGCGTACTCACACACAACTATCACACACATGGACACTTGCACTGCGCACGCACAAACACATGGATCACATGCGCACATACATGCATACATATACACAGACCTCACACATGCATGCACACATGTATACATACGAATGGATTACACATGCACGCACTGACAAAAGAGGTCTGGTATCCTTAGTGGCTGCTTGCACACTGCAGTATTTCTAACGGGCCTCCAGGCCATGGATTTGGTGGTTCCATAGACTTCTTTGTGCACAAAGCTGTAAATTTTGCATGCTCCATAGAAGTCTATGGAGATGTAGAATCTACGACCCGCAGACTGTAGTGTTACTGTAGTGTGCAAGCAGCCTTACTGAGCAGCAATATTGGTCAGGAGAAAACTGCCTGATAGTAAGATTGTCATTATTGCTGACTATACCGGGAGCTTTCATCACTGAAGCCCGACAATAGATAGTTGTGTAACTGGAAACCAATTTTACTCTTTTGTCCATGAACTGCTTATAGATGACACTGGAGGGAGGGGGAAGGGCTGCACTATGTTGTTCATTAGGTGTAATTGATTTATATGTTTGTGTAAGGGGCAGAAATTTTAATCTTTGAGGAAAAAATAGTTAAAAAAAAATCGTTGTAATAGTTTTTACTACATAATATGTATTGGATATGTAACAACAATAAAAATGTTGAAATAAAATAAAAGTTGTTCACATCAATGTTATGACAAATTAGTAAAATGTCAAAATAATAAAAAATTTGAAGTGGAAAAAAAGATTTATTGTAGTGTGACATGGAAAATTTTACTATAACATAACCAATAATTAAACATATTTTGCGCGAGCGAAGCCGCCGGGTATTCTACTAGAATGTCATAAGATACACCAGACCACATCCAAGTATTAAACTTATTTAAATGAGGTTGACCTTTTGCATTGGAATTCCAAGACCATTATGACATCACTAGAACATGATGACATTACAATGATGTCATATGCAAATGAGGTTGACCTTTACTGCGTATTTAAATGAGGTTGACCTTTTGCATTGGAATTCCAAGACCATTATGACATCACTAGAACATGATGACATCACAATGATGGCAAAGGTATAAAACGACCTGACACTACTGGAGCTGCTCAGAGGACGGTGACAGATGAAGATGTCCATGCTGAGGAGAGGACTACAACAGGTAAGTACAATAGGGAAGATTTAGCCCAGTACTATAGGGGGCATCCATGCTGGGGAGAGGACTACAGCAGGTATGTACAGTAGCCCAGTACAGTACAGTAGCAGGATCGGGGAGGCCCCAGTGGATATGTCAGGATCGGGGAGGCCCCAGTGGATATGTCAGGATCGGGGAGGCCCCAGTGGATATGTCAGGATCGGGGAGGCCCCAGTGGATATGTCAGGATCGGGGAGGCCCCAGTGGATATGTCAGGATCGGGGAGGCCCCAGTGGGTATGTCAGGATCGGGGAGGCCCCAGTGGATATGTCAGGATCGGGGAGGCCCCAGTGGATATGTCAGGATCGGGGAGGCCCCAGTGGGTATGTCAGGATCGGGGAGGCCCCAGTGGATATGTCAGGATCGGGGAGGCCCCAGTGGATATGTCAGGATCGGGGAGGCCCCAGTGGATATGTCAGGATCGGGGAGGCCCCAGTGGATATGTCAGGATCGGGGAGGCCCCAGTGGATATGTCAGGATCGGGGAGGCCCCAGTGGATATGTCAGGATCGGGGAGGCCCCAGTGGATATGTCAGGATCGGGGAGACCCCAGTGGATATGTCAGGATCGGGGAGGCCCCAGTGGATATGTCAGGATCGGGGAGGCCCCAGTGGATATGTCAGGATCGGGGAGGCCCCAGTGGATATGTCAGGATCGGGGGGGCTCCACCCAATCTGATAAGCCACACTCACTAGAAATCGATGTTTGTGCAAATGTCGGCAGAGCCAAAATTTTCCATTTTAGTAACTCCAAACAACCTTAGATTAATTCTCCCATGGAACATCACTAGCTCGTATGACATCACAAGGCCATGTGACATCACAGTCAGGATGCAGTGGAGAGAAATCATTTTGATTTTCCCTTTGTTTTTTTTATTTGCAGAAGTTCTCTACGCAAAGTCTTCTCAACACATCAACAACACAGGTATTAGACTAGGGAATGGAGGGTTCCTTCCTTTAGATTGTAAGCTCCTTGGAGCAGGGCAGACATTAATGATGGTTTACTTTAGATTGTAAGCTCAGAAGAGCAGGGCTGGTCTTATCATGGAAGGTAGGAAGGAACTCTCCGGAATAGATTGTAAGCCTTTAAAGTCAATAGACATCTTAAAGAGGACCTTTCATGGGTTTGGGCACACGCAGTATTATATACCGCAGGAAAGCCAACAGTGCTCTGAATTCAGCGCACTGTCGGGTTTCCTAATCTGTTCCTCAGGTGAAGAGCTATTGGTCCCACTACCGTAGCTCTTCACCGTCACAGTCTATCAGGAATGACGTCCTTCTCCACAGCAGCGCCTATCGGCTGTACAGTGTGAGCGGGGAGGAACGTCCCCTCCCCTCCTGATAATACTCGTCTATGGGCGAGCACTGTGAGAAGACGGAGGGGGCGTTCCTCCCCGCTCACACTGTACAGCTGATAGGCGCTGCTGTGGAGAAGGACGTTCCTGACTGGCTGTCAGGAACGCCCTTTTGACAATGAAGAGCTACGGTATCGGGTCCGATAGCTCTTCACCTGGGGCACAGATCGGGAAAGCCGACAGTGTACTGAATTCAGCGCACTGTTAACTTTCCAGCGGTATATAGAACTGCCTGTGCCCAAACCCATGAAAGGTTCTTTTTAAAACTGACTTTATTGGCAGGAATCCTCTCCTTTAGTCTAGGGCTAATGATGACCAGGATGGCTCCTATCTCTGAGGTTTGGGGCTACATGGCAGCTTTGGCTGCAGCATATGTCATGTGGTTGGAGATTACAGTGTTAGGGCTTTTCCATTTAATGGAAGTGAATGTGGTTGTGTTATGACAAACAAGTAATCTGCTATATTCTGGCAGTGGTTACAACTGGTGGTCAGACCATCACTGAGCACTTGTGAGTCATCGAGACACAACCACATTCACGTTACTGGTGGTGATGCCGAAATTTGGCCACTACACAGTGGTCTTTGACTGTGTGATGTGTGTTGTGGCTGAAGTTGGCGTGTAGCCCCTGCCCCGCAGATAAGCAGCCATCATGGTCATCATTTATTATGTATCATCATAGAGAGGATTTCTTACTAGTCTGTAAGCTCTCCGGAGCAGGATAACTACCATCATTAGAGGGGATTGTTGTATATTATATACATATTACTACATACATATCTGTATACATTGTGAGACTTCAGACTCCTGCAAAGAAGAGGAGAGGAGAAGAGCTCCATCTGCCTCATGCGGGTGGGAGGGGGGACTGGTGGGTATGGGGGTGGGCAATGTCAGGCATTTGGTTATTAATATAGTTGTAGTAACTCCATGTGCCTCACGTTAATAGCAAAGGACCTTAATGATGAAGATACTTAATTATTACCTCCACATGTCTCATATATCAGTAACCTTTATGTAAAGCACATAGAGGTTAATGTGAGGGCCATGATGGGGTTAACTGCATTCAGCGCACTGTCTGTTTTCCCTTTATATGCCCCCGGTGAAGAGCTATTGGTGCATTTACCCAGAGCTCTTCACTGTCAGAAGGGTGTACCTGACAGACTAGCCGGGAACGCCCCTCCTGACAGTCTGTCCGTAGCGCTGTACTGTGAGGAGTCATTCATTACCACCCAGCCATGACACTCAGCGGTGAGGAACGTCCCCCTCCTGACAGTACCCGTCCATAGACTAGTACTGGGGCATTCCTCACCACTCAGCGTCATGCCTACCCCGAATAAATACAGTATGTTACTATATATATCTATATACATTGTGAGCCTTCGGGCAGTATTTCTAGACTGTAAGCTCTTCGGAGCAGGCGTCAGGTTTCTGGTCAGCAGTACGCAGATGGATAGACATGATCCAGGGTTATATCACCGATCGCCATATTTGGGGTCAGGAAGGAATTATTTTTTCCCCTGAGACGTAGATCTCCGGGGTTTTTCTTTGCCTTCTTCTGGATCATAGGGTTGGGGTTCTTATCTCAGGACCTTATTTATGGATGGTCAGATGGACTATCACAGGAGCTCAGACTCCATGGACCTGAGATAAGAACCACAACCCCCATCATTTAGTAGAATATAATACAAGCCTTTATTATTAATAATGGCTCCTCTGCTTATTGCTAATAGAAGGTATAACATTAGATTTTCCCATGTCCTCCGCGTCTCCTCAATCATTCACTGAAAATATAGAAGACGTCAGAAGTTTACCTTTAGGTTACATTCATACGGAGCTTTGTGCCGCTGTTTTTACCACAAAACTCGTGTGAAGAATCAGCGCTGTAAAAACAGAATCCCATTGAGTTCAATGTCTAATGCGCGTAAGACGCAACCCATTGAACTCAATAGGATTCTGTTTTTACAGCGCTGATTCTTCACACGAGTTTTGTTGCAAAAACAGCACCACAAAACTCTGTGTGAATGCCCCCTTACTGCCATTTAGTTAGACAGGTTTGCTTTGTTATGGTAAGTTCACACTGAGTTTTTTGGTCAGGATTTTGAGGCCGTATCCGCCTCAAAATCCTGACCAAAAAGACGTCCCCCATTGAAGTCAATGGGAGCAGCTCAGGAGTTTTTTCCAGGAGCAGTGTCTTCCGACTCCCTGAAAAAAGATGCACGAGGTGCTCATTCTTCAGGCCGAGTCGCCTCACAATTCAGCCTGAAGACACTCCCTCCTCCGGACTAGGCTCATTCATTAGGCCTAATCCGGAGCGGAGTGCGCGGCAGGATGATGGTGCAGTGCACCGGCTTTTAGTCGCAGCCACCTGGCTTTTGGTCCGGAGCCTGAGGCGGCCTCCACCCCATGTTCCGGACCAAAAATTGTCATGTGAACTTACCCTTAGTTAGAGTAGGGACTCGCAAGAAAATGAGGACCCTTGACGAGGGTTGCGAGCTTACATATTTTTGCCAAAATATTTTTTTGCACCATTTTATTATTTTTTTTAAATGAATAATTTAATAGAACTTTTTTACATTTTGGCAAAACTATAACCAATACCTCATTATCCAACTGATTAAATAAAAGTTGTTAAAAATATGTTTCTATGTTTCAATTTGTAAAATGTTTAACCACTTCAGTCCCATGCCAATTTGTGGTCCAGGACCAGACACATTTTAGGTTTATTTTTTATGTGTGGTTTTGAGGGCTGTAACATTTTTTCGTATGTCAGTCAACTAATTTTTGCATCTTTTTTCGGGGACACAGGGCTTTATTTTTATGTTTTTATTTTCAAATGTGTTTTAATTTTTTTTTATATCCGGGAAAATATAAACAAAATAGGAGGGAAATTGTGTCTGGTTTTCAATGTATTATTATTTTTTTTTTTATTTAATAACACAAAGTGTCACTGAAAAACTTAATTTTTATTTTGTATGGTGTCGTCGGGGGTGGGGCTATAACCTGTAATAACGGCGTGTTATTAGCGTTTTATTATTTTTTTATTATTATTATTTTATTTACATTTTTTTAAACTTTATTATTATTATTTTTTTTTTTTCAGATTGTGTCCCCATAAGGTGATAAGAGACCTTTGGGGACATCTGATCACTTTTTTTTTTTTGTTACAGAGGCTGATTTCCCCTTCAACTGGGGCTGGTACATTTAGCCTTAGTTGCAGGAGGAATACAGCCTCCTGCACGCTGTATACACAATATGTAGAGCTGATCTGGATCCTGTAGGACCCAGCATCTCTTGCAAGACTCTTCTCCCGGCGGATCACATGACCGCCGGGTCAGAGGGTGGCCGAATCATGGCAGTGTGCATAGCTGTGTATACAGCGCTCATTGAGCGCTGTATACAAAGCGATCACAATGGCAGGGGAGGTAATAAATCTTCCCTGTCTTCTCTCTGGGAGCTCCGGCTGAAGTTACAGCTGGCTCCCAGCTTCAGTAGCTGCACGATCACCGTGCAGCTGCTGTTTTCTGACTGGACGTACAGGTACATCCTGTCAGAACTAGGCAACCACTTCCCGGACGTATATAGTCTATGGGCGGTCCAGAAATGTTTAATGTGAAGAAATTTCTGCAGTTCTGTGGACATTGTATGAGCTGAGATGCAGTAATGTCTTCATAGAACGTAAGATGAGAGATGTGGACAAGGCCTGAGAGGTGGATTAGAAATTATTCTTGTGGAGAGAAAAATCCAAGATTTGGCCATTTCTATGAATGTTATAAAGTGATGCGAGTCTACAATTGTCAAATATATAGAGCTGCCAGGTCTCTACCTGTATACTATTACATTGTAGGATCTCTGTAGATCAATGTCTGTCAATCTCAGCCTATATAGGGCAGCCAATAAGTAGTGGTCCCACCTCTAGAAGGAACCAGACTAGACCTGGTGAAATGTAAGAAATGTTTCTAAGTCAGGATAATAGGGGTAGCTGAATAGAGGGATAGTAATAGGTCTAATCATAAGCCAAAATAAGTGTGTACATTGACTGCAGCCCCCGCCACTAAACAGCGCTGCTGCACTTGATATTTTAACCCTTCCTGCACCCCACATCTCTCCCTCCCACACAGTACACCCTGCACCCCACATCGCTCCTCCACACAGTACACCCTGCACCCCACATCCCACCCCAACATACAGTACACCCTGCACCCCACATCCCTCCCCCACACACAGTACACCCTGCACCCTACATCTCTCCCCCACACACACAGTACAACCTGCACCCCACATCCCTCCCCAACACACAGTACACCCTGCACCCCACGTTCCTCCCCAACACACAGTACACCCTGCACCCCACATCTCTCCCCCACACACAGTACACCCTGCACCCCACATCTCTCCCCACACACAGTACACCCTGAAACCCACATCTCTCCCCCACACACACAGTACACCCTGCACCCCACATCTCTCCCTCCTGAAGACCCCACAAGACAACTGCTCAGGAGGAATGTTTGTTGGTTAGAAAATCAGAAGCCTGCCCCTCTTCCACTGCACCCTCATCCTAAATATTGCGTTGGTTGCAGAATGTGGTCAGTTCACTTGCGTTCTGCGTCCACCCATAGATTGGGGCGTATGTCATGTTTTGGCAGGTTTCAGATTCCTGACTGAGCTTTATAGTGAAAACGCTGTATATTCCTATAGAGTAATGTTAAGTCTCCTGTGTAGACCATAAGGACATCTAAGGTACCGAATTATAAAGCTACAATGGAATCCAACATCCATATTCTGGAGGGTCAGGCCATTACAAAGAGCTACACACACAGCAAACATACACCAACCCACAAGCACAACACCACACAAACACCAGACCACTCTAGATACACACAACACAAACACCACAACACCACCCAATAAATACCACACACACACACACGCACGCAAGCAAGGACCACACACGCACACAAACACACTCAGATGGATGCACACTACACACATGGACAAACAGAGCACATGTGCAATCACACACAACTACCACACACGAACACTTGCACTGCGTACACACAAACACATGGATCACACGCCAACATACATGCATACATATACACGGACCACACACGTGCATGCACGCATGCATACATATGAATGGATTACACACGCACGCACTGACAAAACAGGTCTGGTATCCTTAGTGGTTGCTTGTACACTGCAGTATTTTTCATGGGCCTCCAGGCCATGGATTTGGCGGTTCCATAGACTTCTTGTGCACAAAGCTGTGAATTTTGCAGGCTCCATAGAAGTCTATGGAGATGTAGAATCCACGGCCCGCAGACTGTAGTGTTACTGTAGTGTGCAAGCAGCCTTACTGAGCAGCAATATTGGTCAGGGGAAAACTGCCTGATAGTAAGATTGTCATTATTGCTGACTATAACTTGAACTGCTTATAGATGACTCTGGAGGGAGGGGGAAGGGCTGAACTATGTTGTTCATTGGGTGTAATTGATTTATATGTTTGTGTAAGGGGCAGAAATTTTAATCTTTGAGGAAAAATAGTTCAAAAAATCGTTGTAATAGTTTCTACCACATAATATGTATTGAATATGTAAAAATAAAAATGTTGAAATAAAATAAAAGTTGATCACATCAATGTTATGGCAAATTAGTAAAATGTCAAAATAATAAAAAATTTGAAGTGGAAAAAAAGATTTACTGCAGTGTGACATGGAAAATATTACTATAACATAACCAATAATTCAACATATTTTGCGCGAGTGAAGCCGCCGGGTATTCTACTAGAATGTCATAAGATACACGAGACCACATCCAAGTATTAAACGGGTTTCCAGGGTTTAAAACACATATTCTTGTCAGTGACATATGCAAATGAGGTTGACCTTTACTGCGTATTTAAATGAGGTTGACCTTTTGCATTGGAATTCCAAGACCATTATGACATCACTAGAACATGATGACATCACAATGATGGCAAAGGTATAAAAAGACCTGACACTACCGGAGCTGCTCAGAGGACGGTGACAGATGAAGATGTCCATGCTGAGGAGAGGACTACAACAGGTAAGTACAATAGGGAAGATTTAGCCCAGTACTATAGGGGGCATCCATTATGGGGAGAGGACTACAGCAGGTATGTACAGTAGCCCAGTACAGTACAGTAGCAGGATCGGGGAGGCCCCAGTGGATATGTCAGGATCGGGGAGGCCCCAGTGCATATGTCAGGATCGGGGAGGCCCCAGTGGATATGTCAGGATTGGGGAGGCCCCAATGGATATGTCAGGATCGGGGAGGCCCCAGTGGATATGTCAGGATCGGGGAGGCCTCAGAGGATATGTCAGGATCGGGGAGGCCCCAGTGGATATGCCAGGATCGGGGAGGCTCCACCCAATCTGATAAGCCACACTCATTAGAAATCGTTGTTTTTGCAAATGTCGGCACAGCCAAAATTTTCCATTTTAGTAACTCCAAACAACCTTAGATTAATTCTCCCATGGAACATCACTAGCTCGTATGACATCACAAGGCCATGTGACATCACAGTCAGGATGCAGTGGAGAGAAATCATTTTGATTTTCCCTTTGTTTTTTTTATTTGCAGAAGTTCTCTACGCAAAGTCTTCTCAACACATCAACAACACAGGTATTAGACTAGGGAATGGAGGGTTCCTTCCTTTAGATTGTAAGCTCCTTGGAGCAGGGCAGACATTAATGATGGTTTCCTTTAGATTGTAAGCTCAGAAGAGCAGGGCTGGTCTTATCATGGAAGGTTGGAAGGAACTCTCCGGAATAGATTGTAAGCCTTTAAAGTCAATAGACATCTTAAATCTGTGCCCGGGTGAAGAGCTATCGGGGGCCGGTACTGTAGCTCTTCACGGTCAGAAGGGCGTTTCTGACAGTCTGTCAGGAACGACGCCCTCCACAGCAGCGCCTATCGCGCTGTACAGTGTGAGCGGGGAGGAACGCCCCCTCCCCTCCTGATAATACTACTCGTCTATGGACGAGCACTGTGAGAAGAGGGAGGGGGTGTTCCTCCCCGCTCACACTGTACAGCTGATAGGCGCTGCTGTGGAGAAGGATGTTCCTGACTGACTGTCAGGAACGCCCCTTTTGACAGTGAAGAGCTACGGTACCGGGTCCGATAGCTCTTCATCTGGGGCACAGATTGGGAAAGTCGACAGTGTACTGAATACAGTGCACTGTCAACTTTCCAGCGGTATATAGAACTGCCTGTGCCCAAACCCATGAAAGGTTCTCTTTAAAACTGACTTTATTGGCAGGAATCCTCTCTTTTAGTCTAGGGCTAATGATGGCCAGGATGGCTCCTATCTCTGAGGCCGGGGCTACATGGCAGCTTTGGCTGCAGCATATGTCATGTGGTTGGAGATTACAGTGTTAGGGCTTTTCCATTTTTAATGGAAGTGAATGTGGTTGCGTTATGACAAGCAAGTAATCTGCTATATTCTGGCAGTGGTTACAACTGGTGGTCAGACCATCATTGAGCCCTTGTGAGTCACCGAGACACAACCACATTCACGTTACTGGCGGTGATGCCGGAATTTGGCCACTACACAGTGGTCTTTGACTGTGTGATGTGTGTTGTGGCTGAAGTTGGCGTGTAGCCCCTGCCCCGCAGATAAGCAGCTATCATGGTCATCATTTATTATGTATCATCATAGAGAGGATTTCTTACTAGTCTGTAAGCTCTCCGGAGCAGGATAACTACCATCATTAGAGGGGATTGTTGTATATTATATACATATTACTACATACATATCTGTATACATTGTGAGACTTCAGACTCCTGCAAAGACGAGGAGAGGAGAAGAGCTCCATCTGCCTCATTTTCCCTTTGTTTTTTTTTATTTGCAGAAGTTCTTTACGCAAAGTCTTCTCAACACATCAACAACACAGGTATTAGACTAGGGAATGGAGGGTTCCTTCCTTTAGATTGTAAGCTCCTTGGAGCAGGGCAGACATTAATGATGGTTTACTTTAGATTGTAAGCTCAGAAGAGCAGGGCTGGTCTTATCATGGAAGGTTGGAAGGAACTCTCCGGAATAGATTGTAAGCCTTTAAAGTCAATAGACATCTTAAAGAGGACCTTTCATGGGTTTGGGCACACGCAGTATTATATACCGCAGGAAAGCCCACAGTGCTCTGAATTCAGCGCACTGTCGGCTTTCCTAATCTGTTCCTCAGGTGAAGAGCTATTGGTCCCGGTACCGTAGCTCTTCACCGTCAGAAGGGCGTTCCTGACAGTCTATCAGGAACGACGTCCTTCTCCCCAGCAGCGCCTATCGCTGTACAGTGTGAGCGGGGAGGAACGTCCCCTCCCCTCCTGATAATACTCGTCTATGGGCAAGCACTGTGAGAAGAGGGAGGGGGCGTTCCTCCCCGCTCACACTGTACAGCCGATAGGCGCTGCTGTGGAGAAGGACGTTCCTGACTGACTGTCAGGAACGCCCTTTTGACAGTAAAGAGCTACGGTGCCGGGACTGATAGCTCTTCACCCGGGGCACAGATCGGGAAAGCCGACAGTGTACTGAATACAGCGCACTGACAACTTTCCAGCGGTATATAGAACTGCCTGTGCCCAAACCCATGAAAGGTCCTCTTTAAAACTGACTTTATTGGCAGGAATCCTCTCCTTTAGTCTAGGGCTAATGATGACCAGGATGGCTCCTATCTCTGAGGTTGGGGCTACATGGCAGCTTTGGCTGCAGCATATGTCATGTGGTTGGAGATTACAGTGTTAGGGCTTTTCCATTTAATGGAAGTGAATGCGGTTGTGTTATGACAAGCAAGTAATCTGCTATATTCTGGCAGTGGTTACAACTGGTGGTCAGACCATCACTGAGCCCTTGTGAGTCATCGAGACACAACCACATTCACGTTACTGGTGGTGATGCCGGAATTTGGCCACTACACAGTGGTCTTTGACTGTGTGATGTGTGTTGTGGCTGAAGTTGGCGTGTAGCCCCTGCCCCGCAGATAAGCAGCTATCATGGTCATCATTTATTATGTATCATCATAGAGAGGATTTCTTACTAGTCTGTAAGCTCTCCGGAGCAGGATAACTACCATCATTAGAGGGGATTATTGTATATTATATACATATTACTACATACATATCTGTATACATTGTGAGACTTCGGACTCCTGCAGAGAAGAAGAGGAGAAGAGCTCCATCTGCCTCATGCGGGGGGGGAGGGGGGACTGGTGGGTATGGGGGTGGGCAATGTCAGGCATTTGGTTATTAATATAGTTGTAGTAACCCCATGTGCCTCACGTTAATAGCAATTAACCCCATCATGTCCCTCATATGACCTTAATGATGAAGATACTTAATTATTACCTCCACATGTCTCATATATTAGTAACCTTTATGTAAAGCACACAGAGGTTAATGTGAGGGCCATGATGGGGTTAACTGCATTCAGCGCACTGTCTGTTTTCCCTTTATGTGCCCCCGGTGAAGAGCTATTGGTGCATTTACCCAGAGCTCTTCACTGTCAGAAGGGTGTACCTGACAGACTAGCCGGGAACGCCCCTCCTGACAGTCTGTCCGTAGCGCCGTACTGTGAGGAGTCATTCATTACCACCCAGCCATGACACTGAGCGGTGAGGAACGTCCCCCCTTCCTTCCTGACAGTACCCGTCCATAAACTAGTACTGGGGCGTTCCTCACCACTCAGCGTTAGAGATGAGCGAACACTAAAATGTTCGAGGTTCGAAATTCGATTCGAACAGCCGCTCAATGTTCGTGTGTTCGAACGGGTTTCGAACCCCATTATAGTCTATGGGGAACAGATACTCGTTAAGGGGGAAACCCAAATCCGTGTCTGGAGGGTCACCAAGTCCACTATGACACCCCAGGAAATGATGCCAACACCTCTGGAATGACACTGGGACAGCAGGGGAAGCATGTCTGGGGGCATCTAACACACCAAAGACCCTCTATTACCCCAACATCACAGCCTAACAACTACACACTTTACACACTCAATACCACCTCTCTGACAGTAGGAAAACACCTTGAAACATGTGTATTTGGCACTTGCAGTGAGGAGAGCTTGTCACCAGCAGTGAATTTGGCCCTTGTAGTAAGTTGAGGTTGGCACCAACATTTGTTTTGAAAATCAGGGTGGATTGAGCCTCTAACCAGCAGAGTTTGGGCAAATTCATGGTGGAGGGAGCCTCTAAAAACCCCAGTTTGGACCAATTCATGGTGGAGGGAGACTCTAAAAACCCCAGTTTGGACCAATTCATGGTGGAGGGAGCCTCTAAAAACCCCAGTTTGGACCAATTCATGGTGGAGGGAGCCTCTAACCAGCCCAGTTTGGACCAATTAATGGTGGAGGGAGCCTCTAAACAGCCAAGTTTTGGGAAATTCATGGTGGAGGGAGCCTCTAACCAGCCCAGTTTGGACCAATTCATGGTGGAGGGAGCCTCTAAAAACCCCAGTTTGGACCAATTCATGGTGGAGGGAGCCTCTAAACAGCCCAGTTTGGGCAAATTCATGGTGGAGGGAGCCTCTAACCAGCAGAGTTGGTGGAAATCAGGGTGGAGGGAGCCTCTAACCAGCAGAGTTGGGGGAAATCAGGGTGGAGGGAGCCTAGTATTAGCAGAATTGTGCAACGCTTATGGTGGATGAGTATGAGGATGCGGAGGAATTGGAGAGGTTGAGTACAGACATGGAGTTTCATGTTGGGGTGCTTTACACAGGTGGGCACAAAAATGACGGCTCTACCCAGTGGTGGTTCATTTTTATCAAAGTGAGCCGGTCGGCACTCTCAGCTGACAGACGGGTGCGCTTGTCAGTGATGATGCCACCGGCTGCACTGAACACCCTCTCAGATAGGACGCTGGCGGCAGGACAGGACAGCACCTCCAAGGCATATAGGGCAAGTTCAAGCCACAGGTCCAACTTCGACACCCAATACGTGTAGGGCGCAGAGGGGTCGGAGAGGACAGGGCTGTGGTCGGAAAGGTATTCCCGCAACATGCGCCTATACTTCTCACGCCTGGTGACACTAGGACCCTCCGTGGCGGCACTTTGGCGAGGGGGTGCCATCAAGGTGTCCCAGACCTTAGACAGTGTGCCCCTCGTTTGTGTGGACCGGTGAGAACTTGGTTGCCTACTGGAGGAACTGCCCTCCCTGCCGCCAACGTCACATGCTGGAAACATCTCCATCATATTCTGCACCAATTGCCTGTGGCAAGCATTGATGCGATTGGCCCTCCCCTCTACCGGAATAAAAGACGAGATGTTGTTTTTATACCGGGGGTCAAGGATAGCAAAGATCCAGTACTGGTTGTCCTCCATGATTTTGACAATACGCTTGTCGGTTGTAAAGCACCCCAACATGAACTCAGCCATGTCTGCCACAGTGTTAGTTGGCATGACTCCTCTGGCCCCACCGGAAAGTTCAATCTCCATTTCCTCCTCATCCTCCATGTCTACCCATCCGCGCTGCAACAATGGGACGATTCGAAGTTGCCCGGAAGCCTCCTGTATCACCATCACATCATCGGACAACTCTTCTTCCTCCTCCTCCTCCTCCTCCTCCTCCTCCTCCATTAAACGCAGTGAAGCGGACAGATGTGTGGACCTACTCTCCAGCTGTGACGGATCGGATGCTATCCCTAACTCCTCTGTGTGATCTGAGTTATCCCTGATGTCAATCAGGGATTCTCTCAGAACACACAAGAGCGGGATTGTAAGGCTCACCATCGCATCCTCAGAGCTCACCCTCCTTGTGGACTCCTCAAAGACCCGTAGGATGTCACAAAGGTCTCTCATCCATGGCCACTCATGGATGTGAAACTGAGGCAGCTGACTTTGTGGCACCCTAGGGTTTTGTAGCTGGTATTCCATCAAAGGTCTCTGCTGCTCAACCACTCTATTCAACATCTGAAACGTTGAGTTCCAGCGTGTGGGGACGTCGCACAAAAGCCGGTGTTGTGGCACATGCAGGCGTTGCTGGAGAGATTTTAAGCTAGCAGCGGCTACTGTCGACTTGCGAAAGTGGGCGCACATGCGCCGCACTTTCACCAGTAGCTCTGGAACATTGGGGTAGCTCTTTAGGAAACGTTGCACCACTAGGTTGAAGACGTGGGCCAGGCATGGAACATGTTGGAGTCCGGCAAGCTCCAGAGCTGCTACCAGGTTCCGGCCGTTATCACAAACGACCATGCCTGGGCCCAGGTGCAGCGGCTCAAACCATATTGCCGTCTCATCGAGGAGGGCATCCCTCACCTCGGAGGCAGTGTGCTGTCTGTCCCCCAAGCTGATCAGCTTCAGCACAGCCTGCTGACGTCTACCAACGCCAGTGCTGCAACGTTTCCAACTCGTAGCTGGGGTCAATCTAACAGCGGAGGAGGAGGCGGTGGCGGAGGAGGAGGCGGTGGCGGAGGAGGAGGCGGTAGAGGAGGAGGAGGAGGAGGGGGGTGTTCTTCTCGTGTCCCTGCCAGGAATGTTAGGCGGGGAGACGAGGTACACCGGGCCAGTTTGGGAAGCAGTCCCAGCCTCAACTACATTCACCCAGTGTGCCGTCAGTGAAATGTAGCGTCCCTGTCCGCATGCACTTGTCCACGCGTCGGTGGTCAAGTGGACCTTTGTGCAAAGCGCGGAACTAAGGGCCCGCCTGATGTTGAGTGACACGTGCTGGTGCAAGGCGGGGACGGCACACCGGGAGAAGTAGTGACGGCTAGGGACGGCATAGCGAGGTGCCGCAGTTGCCATCAGGTCCAGGAAGGCGGGAGTTTCAACAAGCCGGAACGCCAACATCTCCTGGGCCAGCAGTTTAGCGATGTTGGCGTTCAAGGCTTGCGCGTGTGGGTGGTTAGCAGTGTATTTCTGCCGCCGCTCCAATGTCTGAGAGATGGTGGGTTGTTGTAAAGAAACGCCTGATGGTGCCTTTGATGGTGCAGGAGAAGGAGATAAGACAGGACCAGGGGAGGATGAGGTAGAAGTCAACAAAGTGGCGGAGGCAGATGAAGTGGTGTCCTGGCTCGTCCTCTGGAGTGCATCGCCAGCACAGTCAGCAGTGGCAGTGGCAGAGGCAGAGGCAGAGGCAGTGGCAGTGGCGTGAACGGCAGGCGGCCTTTGTCCTGCCGTTTCTGCCTGCCACTGATTCCAGTGCTTGGATTCCAAATGACGGCGCATTGAAGTGGTGGACAGGTTGCTCTTCTCAGAGCCCCTAATCAATTTCGAGAGGCAAATTGTGCAGACAACACTATATCTGTCCTCGGCGCATTCCTTGAAAAAACTCCACACCTTCGAGAAACGTGCCCTCGAGGTGGGAGTTTTTCGGGGCTGGGTACGAACTGGAACATCTTGGGAGATTCCGGGTGTGGCCTGGCTTCGCCTAAGCTGCTGACCTCTGCCTCTGCCTCTAGCTACCCTTTTTGGTGCTGCACCTGCCTCAACATCCACACTACTTTCCCCGCTTGACATCCCCCCTGTCCAGGTCGGGTCAGTGTCCTCATCATCCACCACTTCCTCTTCCAACTCCTGTCTCATCTCCTCCTCCCGCACAATGCGCCGGTCAACTGGATGCCCTGACGGCAACTGCGTCACATCATCGTCGATGAGGGTGGGTTGCTGGTCATCCACCACCAAATCGAACGGAGATGGAGGAGACTCTAGTGTTTGAGCATCTGGACACAGATGCTCCTCTGTTAGGTTCGTGGAATCGTGACGTGGAGAGGCAGGTTGAGGGACAATGAAAGGAGCGGAGAACAGCTCTGGGGAGCAGGGACAGTTTGGGTTATTGTTCTGTAAAGCTTCGGAATTTTGGGAGGAAGGAAGACAAGACTGTTGGGTAATAGGAGGAGAGGAGGCAGAGTCTGACTGGCTGCTGGACAATGTGCTGTAAGCGTTCTCTGACAGCCATTGCAAGACCTGTTCCTGGTTCTCGGGCCTACTAAGGTTTGTACCCTGCAGTTTAGTTAATGTGGCAAGCAACCCTGGCACTGTGGAGTGGCGCAATGCTTGCTGCCCCACAGGAGTAGGCACGGGACGCCCTGTGGCTTCACTGCTACCTTGCTCCCCAGAACCATTCCCCCGACCTCGCCCACGGCCTCGTCCACGTCCCTTTCCGGGAGCCTTGCGCATTTTGAATTCCTAGTTAGAAATTGGCACTGTATACCAGTAGTAAAAATTGTGGGTGCACGTAACCCCAATATATTCTTTGAATTCCCAGTCAGAAACTGGCACTATATGGCAGTAGCAAGAAATGAGGGTATTTGTATTCCCAATATACTCTTTGAATTCCCAGTCAGACAATGGCACTGTATACCAGTAGTAAAAATTGTGGGTGCACGTAACCCCAATATATTCTTTGAATTACCAGTCAGAAACTGGCACTATATGGCAGTAGCAAGAAATGAGGGTATTTGTATTCCCAATATATTCTTTGAATTCCCAGTCAGACAATGGCACTGTATACCAGTAGTAAAAATTGTGGGTGCACGTAACCCCAATATATTCTTTGAATTCCCAGTCAGAAACTGGCACTATATGGCAGTAGCAAGAAATGAGGGTATTTGTATTCCCAATATACTCTTTGAATTCCCAGTCAGACAATGGCACTGTATACCAGTAGTAAAAATTGTGGGTGCACGTAACCCCAATATATTCTTTGAATTACCAGTCAGAAACTGGCACTATATGGCAGTAGCAAGAAATGAGGGTATTTGTATTCCCAATATATTCTTTGAATTCCCAGTCAGACAATGGCACTGTATACCAGTAGTAAAAATTGTGGGTGCACGTAACCCCAATATATTCTTTGAATTCCCAGTCAGAAACTGGCACTATATGGCAGTAGCAAGAAATGAGGGTATTTGTATTCCCAATATACTCTTTGAATTCCCAGTCAGACAATGGCACTGTATACCAGTAGTAAAAATTGTGGGTGCACGTAACCCCAATATATTCTTTGAATTACCAGTCAGAAACTGGCACTATATGGCAGTAGCAAGAAATGAGGGTATTTATAACCCCAATATATTCTTTGAATTCCCAGTCAGACAATGGCACTGTATACCAGTAGTAAAAATTGTGGGTGCACGTAACCCCAATATATTCTTTGAATTCCCAGTCAGAAACTGGCACTATATGGCAGTAGCAAGAAATGAGGGTATTTGTATTCCCAATATACTCTTTGAATTCCCAGTCAGACAATGGCACTGTATACCAGTAGTAAAAATTGTGGGTGCACGTAACCCCAATATATTCTTTGAATTACCAGTCAGAAACTGGCACTATATGGCAGTAGCAAGAAATGAGGGTATTTGTATTCCCAATATATTCTTTGAATTCCCAGTCAGACAATGGCACTGTATACCAGTAGTAAAAATTGTGGGTGCACGTAACCCCAATATATTCTTTGAATTACCAGTCAGAAACTGGCACTATATGGCAGTAGCAAGAAATGAGGGTATTTATAACCCCAATATATTCTTTGAATTCCCAGTCAGACAATGGCACTGTATACCAGTAGTAAAAATTGTGGGTGCACGTAACCCCAATATATTCTTTGAATTCCCAGTCAGAAACTGGCACTATATGGCAGTAGCAAGAAATGAGGGTATTTGTATTCCCAATATACTCTTTGAATTCCCAGTCAGACAATGGCACTGTATACCAGTAGTAAAAATTGTGGGTGCACGTAACCCCAATATATTCTTTGAATTCCCAGTCAGACACTGGCACTATATGGCAGTAGCAAGAAATGAGGGTATTTGTATTCCCAATATATTCTTTGAATTCCCAGTCAGACAATGGCACTGTATACCAGTAGTAAAAATTGTGGGTGTATATAGCCCCAATTCTATTGCTAGGGGACTTGCAGGGTATTTCTGGGGTGAAGGTGGGGGGGCACACCGTTGGAACGGGTATCGGGGTATATATCGGGTATACGGGAATACACTGACAGTGTATTCCATTCAGGATCCTGGGAAAGCTGGGTTGCGGCGATTGAGCCCGTCAGTGCCACGTTACACTGACAAGCTTCTCCCTGGAATTTAGCTCTTACAAGAGCTGTTGGTTGTCTTCTCCTTCCTATCCTAGCCTGTCCCTGCCTACCCAGAATCTAAGCCCTAGCTAGCTGGACGGAAACCTCCGTCCTCGGTGAATTGCAAGCTCAGAATGACGCGAAGCTGGGCGTCGCTGTTCTTTTAAATTAGAGGTCACATGTTTTCGGCAGCCAATGGGTTTTGCCTACTTTTTTCAACGTCACCGGTGTCGTAGTTCCTGTCCCACCTACCCTGCGCTGTTATTGGAGCAAAAAAGGCGCCAGGGAAGGTGGGAGGGGAATCGAGTAATGGCGCACTTTACCACGCGGTGTTCGATTCGATTCGAACATGCCGAACAGCCTAATATCCGATCGAACATGAGTTCGATAGAACACTGTTCGCTCATCTCTACTCAGCGTCATACCTACCCCTGATAGATACAGTATGTTACTATATATATATATATATATATATATATATATATATATATATACATTGTGAGCCTTCGGGCAGTATTTCTAGACTGTAAGCTCTTCGGAGCAGGCGTCAGGTTTCTGGTCAGCAGTAGGCAGATGGATAGACATGATCCAGGGTTATATCACCGATCGCCATATTTGGGGTCAGGAAGGAATTATTTTTTCCCCTGAGACGTAGATCTCCGGGGTTTTTCTTTGCCTTCTTCTGGATCATAGGGTTGGGGTTCTTATCTCAGGACCTTATTTATGGATGGTCAGATGGACTATCACAGGAGCTCAGACTCCATGGACCTGAGAAAAGAACCACAACCCCCATCATTTAGTAGGATATAATACAAGCCTTTATTATTAATAATGGCTCCTCTGCTTATTGCTAATAGAAGGTATAACATTAGATTTTCCCATGTCCTCCGCGTCTCCTCAATCATTCACTGAATAAATAGAAGACGTCAGAAGTTTACCTTTAGGTTACATTCATCCGGAGTTTTGTGGTGCTGTTTTTGCCACAAAACTCGTGTGAAGAATCAGCGCTGTAAAAACAGAATCCCATTGAGTTCATTGTCTAACGCGCGTAAGACGCAACCCATTGAACACAATAGGATTCTGTTTTTACAGCGCTGATTCTTCACACGAGTTTTGTGGCAAAAACGGCACCACAAAACTCTGTGTGAATGCCCCCTTACTGCCATTTAGTTAGACAGGTTTGCTTTGTAAGGGTGCATTCACACTACGTATACTGAAGCTTATTCTGAACGTAAAACACGTTCAGAATAAGCGGCGTATAAAGCAGCTCCATTCATTTCTATGGGAGCCGGCATATGAGCGCTCCTCATAGAAATGAATGGGCTGCTTCTTTCACCACGAGCAGTCCCATTGAAGTGAATGGGAAGTGCCGGCGTGTACGGCAAGCTCTGCTCATGCCGAGCCGTACACGCCAGCACTTCCCATTCACTTCAATGGGACTGCTCGTGGTGAAAGAAGCAGCCCATTCATTTCTATGGGGAGCGCTCGTATGCCGGCTCCCATAGACATGAATGGAGCTGCTTTATACGCCGCTTATTCTGAACGTGTTTTACATTCAGAATAAGCTTCAGTATACGTAGTGTGAATGCACCCTTAGGGTAAGTTCACACAGAGTTTTTTGATCAGGATTTTGAGGCCATATCCCCCTCAAAATCCTGACCAAAAAGACGTCTCCCATTGAAATCAATGGGAGCAGCTCAGGAGTTTTTTCCGGGAGCCGTTTCTTCCGACTCCTGGAAAAAAGAAGCGAGGTGCTACTAGGCCCATTCATCCTAATCCGGAGTGGAGTGCGCGGCTGGATGATGGTGCAGTGCACCGGCTTTCAGTCGCGGCCACCTGGCTTTTGGTCTGGAACCTGAGGCGGCCTCCACCCCATGTTCCGGACCAAAAATTGTCATGTGAACTTACCCTTAGTTAGAGTAGGGACTCGCAAGAAAATGAGGACCCTTGACGTGGGTTGCGAGCTGACATATTTTTGCCAAAATATTTTTTTGCACCTTTTTTTTTTTTTTTTTAAAAGAACAATTTAATAGAACTTTTTTTTACATTTTGGCAAAACTATCACCAATACCTCATTATCCAACTGATTTTAGATAAAAGTTGTTAAAAATATGTTTCTGTGTTTCAATTTGTAAAATGTTTAACGTGAAGAAATTTCTGCAGTTCTGTGGACATTGTATGAGCTGAGCTGCAGTAATGTCTTCACAGAACGTGAGATGTGAGATGTGAACCAGGCCTGAGAGGTGGATTAGAAATGATTCTTGTGGAGAGAAAAATCCAAGATTTGGCCATTTCTATGAATGTTATAAAGTGATGCGAGTCTACAATTGTCAAATATATAGAGCTGCCCGGTCTCTACCTGTATACTATTACATTGTAGGATCTCTGTAGATCAATGTCTGTTAATCTCAGCCTATATAGGGCAGCCAATAAGTAGTGGTCCCACCTCTAGAAGGAACCAGACTAGACCTGGGGAAATGTAAGAAATGTTTCTAAGTCAGGATAATAGGGGTAGCTGAATAGAGGGATAGTAATAGGTCTAATCATAAGCCAAAATAAGTGTGTACATTGACTGCAGCCCCCGCCACTAAACAGCGCTGCTGCACTTGATATTTTAACCCTTCCTGCACCCCACAACTCCTTCCCACACAGTACACCCTGCACCCCACATCTCTCCCCCACACAGTACACCCTGCACCCCACATCTCTCCCCAACACAGTACACCCTGCACCCCACATCTCTCCCCCCACACACACAGTACACCCAGCACCCCACATCTCTCCCCCACACACAGTACACCCTGCACCCCACATCTCTCCCCCACACAGTACACCCTGCACCTCACATCTCTCTCCCACACACAGTACACCCTGCACCCCATATCTTCCCCCCAGAAGCGAGGTGCTACTAGGCCCATTCATCCTAATCCGGAGTGGAGTGCGCAGCTGGATGATGGTGCAGTGCACCGGCTTTCAGTCGCGGCCACCTGGCTTTTGGTCCGGAGCCTGAGGCGGCCTCCACCCCATGTTCCGGACCAAAAATTGTCGTGTGAACTTACCCTTAGTTAGAGTAGGGACTCGCAAGAAAATGAGGACCCTTGACGTGGGTTGCGAGCTGACATATTTTTGCCAAAATATTTTTTTGCACCATTTTTTTTTTTTTTAAACGAATAATTTAATAGAACTTTTTTACATTTTGGCAAAACTATCACCAATACCTCATTATCCAACTGATTAACCCCTTCCCGACATGCGCCGTAATAGTATGGCGCATGTCGGGTCTGTAACTATGACGACCGCCCGGGAGCCGGGCGGCCGCCATAGCCGCCGGGTGTCTACTGCTTTAAGCAGTAGACAACCGGCTCTAATGCCTCCGATCGGTCCCCGGACCGATCGGAGGCATTAACCCCTCCGGCGCCGCGGTCAAAGGCGCCGGAGGTGCCATTTTCCCAGCGGCGCATGGGCACCACCATTTTGGCCGGGATCGCCGGCTCCTGGAGCATGCTCCGGGCTGACGTCCCATTGCCATGACAGCCGGGAGCCTTGTACAGGCTCCCAGGCTTGTCTGCAAATCCTCTCTTTTGCAGGCTGGTCTATGCAGCCTGCAAAAGAAAGGATGCTTTTTTGCAATGCATTGCAATGCATTAGCATTGTAATGCATTGCATTAGTGATCAGACCCCCTGGGGTTCAACACCCCTAGGGGGTCTAATAAATGCAAAAAAAAAATTTTAAAAAAAGTAAAAAAAATATAAAAAAAATAAAAAGAATTAAAAATTCAAATCACCCCCCTTTCCCTAGAACACATATAAAAGTAGTTAAAAACTGTGAAACATATACATGTTAGGTATCCCCGCGTCCGAAATCGCCCGCTCTACAAATCTATAAAAATATTTTTCCTGTTCGGTAAACGCCATAGCGGGAAAAATAGTCAAAAGTGCCAAACCGCCGTTTTTTCACTGTTTTGATTCTGATAAAAATTTTAATAAAAAGTGATCAAAGCAATAACATTTCCCGAAAATGGTAAAACTAACAAGTACACCCGGCCCCGCAAAAAAAGACGCCCTATGCATCCCCGTACACTTACGTATAAAAAAGTTACGGCCGTCGGAATATGGCGACATTTAGAAAAAAAATTTTTTAACACAGTTTTGGAATTTTTTTTAGGGATCAAAATGTAAATAAAACCATATAAATTTGGTATCCCTGGAACCGTACCGAAACACAGAATATAGGGGACATGTCATTTTGGCTGCACAGTGAACGCCGTAAAACCAAAGCCCGTAAGAAAGTCGCAGAAATGCATTTTTTCTTCAAATCCACCCCATTCTGAATATTTTTCCTGCTTCCCAGTACATTATATAGAATAATTAATGGTAGCATCATGAAGAAAAATTTGTCCCGCAAAAATTAAGACCTCATATGACTCTGGGAGCGGAGAAATAAAAAAGTTATGGGGTTTAGAAGGAGGGGAGTCAAGAACGAAAAACCAAAGCCCGTAAGAAAGTCGCAGAAATGCATTTTTTCTTCAAATCCACCCCATTCTGAATATTTTTCCTGCTTCCCAGTACATTATATAGAATAATTAATGGTAGCATCATGAAGAAAAATTTGTCCCGCAAAAATTAAGACCTCATATGACTCTGGGAGCGGAGAAATAAAAAAGTTATGGGGTTTAGAAGGAGGAGAGTCAAGAACGAAAAACTAAAATCAAAAAATGCCATCGGCGGGAAGGGGTTAAAGAAAAGTAGTAAAAAATATGTTTCTATGTTTCAATTTGTAAAATGTTTAACCACTTCAGTCCCATGCCAATTTGTGGTCCAGGACCAGACACATTTTAGGTTTATTTTTTATGTGTGGTTTTGAGGGCTGTAACATTTTTCTCGTATGTCAGTCAACTAATTTTTGCATCTTTTTTCGGGGACACAGGGCTTTATTTTTATGTTTTTATTTTCAAATGTGTTTTAATTTTTTTTTATATCCGGGAAAATATAAACAAAATAGGAGGGAAATTGTGTCTGGTTTTCAATGTATTATTATTTTTTTTAATTTAATAACACAAAGTGTCACTGAAAAACTTTATAAAATAGTTTTTCCTCTCCGTTACGGTAATTTTTATTTTGTATGGTGTTGTCGAGGGTGGGGCTATAACCTGTTATAACGGCGTGTTATTAGCGTATTATTATTTTTTTTTGTTACAGAGGCTGATTTCCCCTGCAACTGGGGCTGGTACAATTAGCCATAGTTGCAGGAGGAATACAGCCTCCTGCACGCTGTATACACAATATGTAGAGCTGATCTGGATCCTGTAGGACCCAGCAGCTCTGGCAGGACACTGCTGTATACAAAGCGATCAAGATGGCAGGGGAGGTAATAAATCTTCCCTGTCTTCTCTCTGGGAGCTCCGGCTGAAGTTACAGCCAGCTCCCAGCTTCAGTAGCTGCATGATCTCCGTGCAGCTGCTGTTTTCTGACTGGACGTACAGGTACATCCTGTCAGAACTAGGCAACCACTTCCCGGACGTATATAGTCTATGGGCGGTCCGGAAATGTTTAATGTGAAGAAATTTCTGCAGTTCTGTGGACATTGTATGAGCTGAGCTGCAGTAATGTCTTCACAGAACGTGAGATGTGAGATGTGGACCAGGCCTGAGAGGTGGATTAGAAATTATTCTTGTGGAGAGAAAAATCCAAGATTTGGCCATTTCTATGACTGTTATAAAGTGATGCGAGTCTACAATTGTCAAATATATAGAGCTGCCCGGTCTCTACCTGTATACTATTACATTGTAGGATCTCTGTAGATCAATGTCTGTCAATCTCACCCTATATAGGGCAGCCAATAAGTAGTGGTCCCACCTCTAGAAGGAACCAGACTAGACCTGGTGAAATGTAAGAAATGTTTCTAAGTCAGGATAATAGGGGTAGCTGAATAGAGGGATAACAATAGGTCTAATCATAAGCCAAAATAAGTGTGTACATTGACTGCAGCCCCCGCCACTAAACAGCGCTGCTGCACTTGATATTTTAACCCCTCCTGCACCCCACACCTCCCTCCCACACAGTACACCCTGCACCCCACATCGCTCCTCCACACAGTACACCCTGCACCCCACATCCCTCCCCCACACACAGTACACCCTGCACCCTACATCTCTCCCCCACACACACAGTACAACCTGCACCCCACATCCCTCCCCAACACACAGTACACCCTGCACCCCACATCGCTCCCCCACAGTACACCCTGCACCCCACATCCCTCCCCAACACACAGTACACCCTGCATTCCACATCTCTCCCCCACACACACACAGTACATCGTGCACCCCACATCTCTCCCTCCTGCAGACCCCACAAGACAACTGCTCAGGAGGAACGTTTGTTGGTTAGAAAATCAAAAGTCAGCCCTTCTTCCACTGCACCCTCATCCTAAATATAGCGTTGGTTGCAGAATGTGGTCAGTTCACTTCATTGAGACTTCACTGACATAAAACTAGTGAGGGCGTTCTGCGTCCACCCATTCTTTTCTAGATTGGGGCGTCTGTCATGTTCAGCAGGTTTCAGATTCCTGACTGAGCTTTATAGTGAAAACAAATGCCCATAGACCTGGACATGACCATATAATAAACCTCTATACGCTGTATATTCCTAGAGTGATGAAAGAAATTTTTTGAGAGAAGTCCTCAATAGTTGATACCTTTTTTAATGGCTAACTCAAAAAGTTTTTTGATGACATATCGAGCTTTCGGGACTACTATAAAGGTCCCTTCATCAGGATGGTATAACACAATGTCTGAAGGTAGGCATATATATACAGAGAAATGGAGTGTTAGATGCAAAATAGATGGAAAACAGAACATAAACAGTTTTTTTAAAAAAAAACTCACATATATATCAGTTCGCAGGAAAGTTCTCTGGGTTTATGGCTTCTTTGATCAGTGACGTGGTGTCTAGTGGTTATAAAAGGCCATATGTAAGGCTGTATGTAGGTGAGACAGGACAGTCACTGAGGATGAACTCACACAGACATACGATTAGAGAGCAAAGAATGGACCTCCCGGTGCCAAAACAATTCTGTAATCAAAATCATAATATGACCCAGGATATGAAGATCCTGGTACTAAGGGGGAATTTCAGAGACAGAAAAGATCGCCTCATATGGGAATTTAAACTTATGACGACCCTTTGCACTCTCCAACAAGGTTTAAACAGGGCCCAGGGTTTTATGGCCTTTTATAACCATTAGACACCACGTCACTGATCAAAGAAGCCATAAACTCAGAGAACTTTCCTGCGAACTGATATATATGTGGGGGTTTTTTTTTTAAACTGTTTATGTTCTGTTTTCCATCTATTTTGCATCTAACACTCCATTTCTCTGTATATATATGCCTACCTTCAGACATTGTGTTATATCATCCTGATGAAGGGACCTTTATAGTAGTCCCGAAAGCTCGATATGTCATCAAAAAACTTTTTGAGTTAGCCATTAACCCCTTAACGCTCTGGTCAGTAATAGTACGTCCTCGCATGTAGTATGTTAACGCTCAGGTCAGTACTATTACTGACCAGCTTCCCCTCACCCTCCTGCCTCTGTTTCACCGAAAAAAGTTGTGATGGCTGCTGTTCCCTACAGCAGACCATCACAGGCAAGTAAAAAAAGACAAATGGTGGAGGTCTCACATTAGCGATCGCCGCTATTAGTCACTGACTGATAGAATACTAATGGCGGCGATCGCCGAAGTTGGATCGCTGCTATTTTGTTTCATTATGCGTACAAGCTGGGATGGTCTGCTGTCTGAGACAGCAGACCAACCCAGCTAACTGCCAGGTGACAAATGGCAGTGGTCCCACTTCGGCGATCGCCGCCATTAGTCACGTGGGTAATGGCGGCGACCGCGGAAGTGCGACCCCTGCCATGTGAGTCTCGTCGCTGCAAATAAATAAAATTCCTGCTGTGATAGTTGCTGTAAGGGACAGCAGTCATCACAGCATGCAAGATGAGGCCCCAGTATGATGCACCAAACCCCGGTATGAGAGGCCAGCATGAGGCATGAGTCGCAAAAGAGAAAAGTGGCTGCGGTCGCCTGTTAGGATCGTGAACATATTGGCGATCGCCGCCATTGCAGACATCTGAACAATGTCTGCAATGTCTGCAATGGCAGCAATCGCCAATATGCAAACGCAAATGCATGTTTATCCTGCTGTGAATCAACGCCATTGCATATGTGAGCGATATGCTGCTGCTTGCATCTATCCAGATGTGCATTGGCGCCCATGCTGTGATTGGCTACTGTAGTAGTAGTCCTGCCTCCTGATCGCCACTATTGTTTAGTCACTGACTACTGACCAATAGTAGTGATCAGTGATGTCACACAGAACTGCTACTACATCTTGCACCTTCCTCCATCTTCTCTGTTGGGTTTAGTCAGTCGTTGAGAGAGGTTGCTAGTGGTTGCTGTGCTGTGCTATTTTGAGATATATTGAAAACTCTGTTCCTGTGTGTTTGTGCCCACTGTGTTCCATCTGAATTTCTCCCTCTGCCCATCTCCTTATTGCACCACCTGAATTACCCCCTCTGCCCACCTCCTTATTGCACCACCTGCATTTCCCCGTCCGTCCACCTCCTTACCTGTGTCCCATCTTTGTCTGTTTGTCCTTGTTTTTTGTGGGTTTTTGTGGGGTTTTTTTTATATAATAATAATAATAATAGTAGATTAGTGTTAGGAACCCGTCACCTTAGTTTTAGTAATAGGGATTAGTTCAGTGTTAGTTAGGTGCGTTTACTGTTACTGTCTACCCCCTGCGTCTTGTCTGTATGTCTTTTTTTTTAATTATTATAGTCAGTGTCAGGAAATTTGCAAAAAATTTAGTTAGGTTAGTTAGGTTTAGCATCAGGGAATAAATAAAATTAGGTGTAGTGTAGTGTAGTGTAGTTTAGGGAATCCTTAGTGTAGTGTAGGGAAGTCCAATCTTCATTTATATACCTGATTTTTTGGGGTATATTATTTTTTTTCTTTATACAGTTTTTACTGTATATACAGTTTACTGTGAACACACCAATATAATAAACTGTGAACACACATTACGTACAAAAATGTCCAAGCGCTCCTTTACTGCTGAAGAGGCGTATCAATTTCTCGCCTCTGAAAGCGAATCTTCTGATGGTGCCACACTGTTTTATTTATCATCATCCTCATCAAGTCATGGTGAGGATGATGATGAGGGACCCCCAAGAAGACGCCCTAGACCCACTGCACTTGAGACCCCAGAAAGGAGTGACAGCACAGTACAAAGCCCAGAGGAAAGTTGCCCCATTTGGACTTCGGTTCCTGAGAACTATGTTCCCCAGATCCCCGAGTACACAGGCACCCCAGGGATTAAATTTGACACGGCAGGGCTCAGAGAATTTGATTTCTTTAATTTTTTTTTCTCTGAGGACCTCATAGAGCTCATGGTGGTGCAGACGAATTTGTACGCCGAACAGTACAAAACCAAAAACCCTGGTGCATTTCTTTCGCAACCCCACAGGTGGACCCCTGTAACAGTAAATGAAATGTACATATTCTGGGGACTCTTGTTAAACATAGGGCTTGTAAAAAAGCCGTCCCTTAGAGACTACTGGAGCACGGACATATTATACTACACCCCATTATATCGCACTAGAATGTCCAGGATGCGCTATGAGGCTATACTTCGATTCCTGCACTATGCAGACAATGAACAGTGCCCACCCCGTGATGACCCCAGTTTTGATCGCTTATATAAATTGAGACCCATAGTAGACCATTTCAGTGCCCGGTTTGTCCATGCATACACCCCAGAGAAGTATATTTCTATTGATGAATCGCTGGTACATTTTAAAGGGAGGCTTAAATTCCGCCAATATCTGCCAAGCAAGAGGGCAAGGTATAGCGTGAAGATGTATAAGCTGTGCGAGAGTGCATCAGGGTATACCTACAGATTTAGGATATACCAAGGGAAGGACACCAAAATTGATCCTCCAGAATGCCCCTCCTTCCTGAAAGTTAGTGCCAAAATTGTGTGGGATTTGCTACACCCACTGCTGGACCAGGGTTACCACCTCTACCTGGATAATTTTTATACCAGCGTGGCACTCTTCAATAGCCTCGCCTCCAGAAATACTGCAGCATGCGGCACCATCCGAAAAAATCAGAGAGGCCTCCCTAAGACCCTGCTTGGGCAAACACTCAGAAGGGGTGAGAGCAGGGCTCAATGTACCAGCAATGTATTGTGTGTCAAGTACAAGGACAAGAGAGACGTCCTTGCATTGACAACAATACATGGCCACACCAGCACCCATGTACCAGTACGAGGTACCAGTACAGAGACTCCCAAACCAGATTGCATCCTGGACTACAATAGGTACATGGGAGGGGTAGACTTGTCAGATCAAATCCTGAAGCCCTACAGCGCCATGCGCAAATCAAGGGTGTGGTATAAAAAACTGGCTGTGCACATTGTACAGATGGCAATGTACAATGCGTACGTGCTATTTCGATGTGCAGGCCAGAGGGGAACTTTCCTGGATTTTCAAGAGGTGGTTATCAAGAACCTCCTGTTTAGAGACCAGGAAGGAACGGTACCCAGTACATCTGGAAGCGTGGCCCCACGCATCGTTCCAGGACAACACTTTCCAGGAGAAGTTCCTCAAACTTCCAAGAAGGGAAAGAATCAAAAGAGGTGCCGAGTCTGTGCAAAGAGGGGGATAAGGAAGGACACTATATACCAGTGTGATACGTGTCCTGAAAAACCAGGGCTCTGTATGAAAGAATGTTTTCGCATTTATCATACATCCCTTGATATTTAATTTTACCCTGATGCACTCCGCACAGCTTATCCCCTTGCTGCATGCTGCCTCTTTCCCTTCTCTTTCCCTTGTGTGCCCAGGTATCACATAGCAGCCATGGGGGATTGCCATTTCCAGGAAAATCTATGGTAATAAAAGCTGGGCATAATATATCAGGCACTGAAATGGCATTTATGATTCGAAAATTACAATTCTCACTGTGCTCCAGTAGTCTAAATAGTGGCCCTTCCATTCTGAGCCCTGCCGTGTCATCAGGCATTATACAACTGCCACATGTAGGGTATTGCCATATCCAGCAGAACCTACGTTACATTTTATGGGGTCAATGTCTCCTGTGGCATGTACTGGGCACTGAAATGGCATATATGGTTTGAAAATTGCAATTCTCACTCTGCACCGTCTGCTATGCAGTATCATTTGGAAAAGCCTGTGGGGTCAATATGCTCACTATACCCCTAGATGAATTCCTTAAGGGGTCTAGTTTCCAAAATGGGGTCACTTTTGGGGATTTTCTACTGTTGTGGTACCTCTAGGGCTCTGCAAATGCAACATGGCACCTATAAATCATTTGTGTGAAATCAGAGCTCCAAAAGAGAAATAACACTCCTTTGCTTCTGAGCCCTCCTCTGTGCCCAAACAGAGGTTTTTGACCACAAATGGGGCATTTCTGTGTTCGAGAGAAATTGGGTAACAAGATGGGCTACTTTATTCCCTGGTAAAAGGGAAAGAAAATATGAAAAAGTGCATAAAACTGTAGAAATTATCATTTTTTTAAACTGACGGCCAAATTCAAAGAAGTTCAGTGAAAATTCTGGCCATTCAAAATGGTCATATGACCCCTAGATGAGGTCAACCCCTAGATGAGGGCCTGAATGCCCGCCCGCCCTGCACCGCTCGGTAAGTTTCACGTTCTGTTTCAGGCCGGCGTGACAGCAGGGCTGCCGAACACTTCCCATTCATTTCTATGGGAGCCGGCATGCGAGCGCTCCCCATAGAAATGAATGGGAAGTGTCTGTCCATTCATTTCTATGGGGAGCGCTCGCATGCCGGCTCCCATAGAAATGAATGGGAAGTGTTCGGCAGCCCTGCTGTCACGCCGGCCTGAAACAGAACGTGAAACTTACCGAGCGGTGCAGGGCGGGCGGGCATTCAGGCCTCCTCTTCCTCCGATGTTCCGTCCTTCTCCTCCGGCGCTCGCGAACTAATGGCCTGGGCGCATGCCATTCTCAGTTATTGAGCGGCGGAGGAGGAGGACGGAACATCGGAGGAAGAGGAGGCCTGAATGCCCGCCCACCCTGCACCGCTCGGTAAGTTTCACATTCTGTTTCAGGCTTTTATTTTAAAACGGGGGGGGGGGGGGGGGGGGGTAGTTTAATCTAACTTTTACGGTTGGGCTCTATCAGCATGATTTTGCTGATAGAGCCCCTCCTCGCCTGCCGAGCGCTTCCAATAGAAGCGGCTGGCACGCGGGGGGTTAAGCGGCCGCTGGCAAAGTCTGCCTGCCGCCGCTTTCAATAACATATAATGCGCACCGGACTGTGGCTTATAGTCCGGTGCGCCTTAGGGTGCATGCACACTACGTAACGCCGGGCGTGTATGAGAGCCGTACACGCCGGCGTTACAGCAGACTGCCGAACACTTCCCATTCACTTCAATGGGAGCGCTCGTAACAGCGGCGTTTACGAGCGCTCCCATTGAAGTGAATGGGAAGTGTTCAGTAGCCCTGCTGTAACGCCGGCGTGTACGGCTCTCATACACGCCTGGCGTTACGTAGTGTGCATGCACCCTTATATATGAACCGAGACGGACTATAAGGCGCTCATGGGCAATGCGGCTTATAGTCCAGTGCGCCTTATAGTCCGTAAAATACGGTATATGTTTGTGTAAGGGGCAGAAATTTTAATCTTTGAGGAAAAATAGTTCAAAAAATCGTTGTAATAGTTTCTACTACATAATATGTATTGAATATGGAAAAACAATAAAAATGTTGAAATAAAATAAAAGTTGTTCACATCAATGTTCTGACAAATTAGTAAAATGTCAAAATAATAAAAAATTTGAAGTGGAAAAAAAGATTTACTGCAGTGTGACATGGAAAATTTTACTATAACATAACCAATAATTAAACATATTTTGCGCGAGCGAAGCCGCCGGGTATTCTACTAGAATGTCATAAGATACACGAGACCCCATCCAAGTATTAAACGGGATTCCAGGGTTTAAAACACATATTCTTGTCAGTGACATGCAAATGAGGTTGACCTTTACTGTGTATTTAAATGAGGTTGACCTTTTGCATTGGAATTCCAAGACCATTACGACATCACTAGAACATGATGACATCACAATGATGTCATATGCAAATGAGGTTGACCTTTACTGAGTATTTAAATTAGGTTGACCTTTTGCATTGGAAATCCAAGACCATTATGACATCTCTAGAACATGATGACATCACCATGATGACAAAGGTATAAAACGACCTGACACTGCCGGAGCTGATCAGAGGACGGTGACAGATGAAGATGTCCATGCTGAGGAGAGGACTACAACAGGTAAGTACAGTAGCCCAGTACAGTACAATAGCAGGATCAGGGAGACCCCAGTGGATATGTCAGGATCGGGGAGGCCCCAGTGGATATGTCAGGATCGGGGAGGCCCCAGTGGATATGTCAGGATCGGGGAGGCCCCAGTGGATATGTCAGGATCGGGGAGGCCCCAGTGGATATGTCAGGATCGGGGAGGCCCCAGTGGATATGTCAGGATCGGGGAGGCCCCAGTGGATATGTCAGGATCGGGGAGGCCCCAGTGGATATGTCAGGATTGGAGAGGCCCCAGTGGATATGTCAGGATCGGGGAGGCTCCGCCCAATCTGATAAACCACACTCACTAGAAATTGATGTTTGTGCAAATGTCGGCACAGCCAAAATTTTCCATTTTAGTAACTCCAAACAACCTTAGATTAATTCTCCCATGGAACATCACTAGCTCGTATGACATCACAAGGCCATGTGACATCACAGTCAGGATGCAGTGGAGAGAAATCATTTTGATTTTCCCTTTGTTTCTTTTTTATTTGCAGAAGTTCTTTACGCAAAGTCTTCTCAACACATCAACAACACAGGTATTAGACTAGGGAATGGAGGGTTCCTTCCTTTAGATTGTAAGCTCCTTGGAGCAGGGCAGACATTAATGATGGTTTCCATTAGATTGTAAGCTCAGAAGAGCAGGGCTGGTCTTATCATGGAAGGTTGGAAGGAACTCTCCGGAATACATTGTAAGCCTTTAAAGTCAATAGACATCTTAAAGAGGACCTTTCATGGGTTTGGGCACAGGCAGTTCTATATACCGCAGGAAAGCCAACAGTGCTCTGAATTCAGCGCACTGTCGGGTTTCCTAATCTGTTCCCCAGGTGAAGAGCTACCGGTGCCAGTACCGTAGCTCTTCACTGTCAGAAGGGCGTTCCTGACAGTCTATCAGGAACGACGTCCTTCTCCACAGCAGCACCTATCGCGCTGTACAGTGTGAGCGGGGAGGAACGCCCCCTCCCCTCCTGATAATACTCGTCTATGGGCGAGCACTGTGAGAAGAGGGAGGGGGCGTTCCTCCCCGCTCACACTGTACAGCCGATAGGCGCTGCTGTGGAGAAGGACGTTCCTGACTGGCTGTCAGGAACGCCCTTCTGACAGTGAAGAGCTACGGTACCGGGACCGATAGCTCTTCACCTGGGGCACAGATCGGGAAAGCCGACAGTGTACTGAATACAGCGCACTGTCAACTTTCCAGCAGTATATAGAACTGCCTGTGCCCAAACCCATGAAAGGTCCTCTTTAAAACTGACTTTATTGGCAGGAATCCTCTCTTTTAGTCTAGGGCTAATGATGGCCAGGATGGCTCCTATCTCTGAGGTTGGGGCTACATGGCAGCTTTGGCTGCAGCATATGTCATGTGGTTGGAGATTACAGTGTTAGGGCTTTTCCATTTAATGGAAGTGAATGTGGTTGCGTTATGACAAGCAAGTAATCTGCTATATTCTGGCAGTGGTTACAACTGGTGGTCAGACCATCATTGAGACCTTGTGAGTCACCGAGACACAACCACATTCACGTTACTGGCGGTGATGCTGGAATTTGGCCACTACACAGTGGTCTTTGACTGTGTGATGTGTGTTGTGGCTGAAGTTGGCGTGTAGCCCCTGCCCCGCAGATAAGCAGCTATCATGGTCATCATTTATTATGTATCATCATAGAGAGGATTTCTTACTAGTCTGTAAGCTCTCCGGAGCAGGATAACTACCATCATTAGAGGGGATTGTTGTATATTATATACATATTACTACATACTTATCTGTATACATTGTGAGACTTCAGACTCCTGCAAAGAAGAGGAGAGGAGAAGAGCTCCATCTGCCTCATGCGGGGTGGGAGGGAGACTGGTGGGTATGGGGGTGGGCAATGTCAGGCATTTGGTTATTAATATAGTTGTAGTAAGTCCATGTGCCTCATGTTAATTGCAATTAACCCCATCATGTCCCTCATATAAAGGTTGGAGGTAATAATAAAGGACCTTAATGATGAAGATACTTAATTATTACCTCCACATGTCTCATATATCAGTAACCTTTATGTAAAGCGCACAGAGGTTAATGTGAGGGCCATGATGGGGTTAACTGCATTCAGCGCACTGTCTGTTTTCCCTTTATGTGCCCCCAGTGAAGAGCTATTGGTGCATTTACCCAGAGCTCTTCACTGTCAGAAGGGTGTACCTGACAGACTAGCCGGGAACGCCCCTCCTGACAGTCTGTCCGTAGCGCCGTACTGTGAGGAGTCATTCATTACCACCCAGCCATGACACTGAGCGGTGAGGAACGTCCCCCCTTCCTTCCTGACAGTACCCGTCCATAAACTAGTACTGGGGCGTTCCTCACCACTCAGCGTCAAACCTACCCCTGATAGATACAGTATGTTACTATATATATATATATATATATATATATACACATTGTGAGCCTTCGGGCAGTATTTCTAGACTGTAAGCTCTTCGGAGCAGGCGTCAGGTTTCTGGTCAGCAGTAGGCAGATGGATAGACATGATCCAGGGTTATATCACCGATCGCCATATTTGGGGTCAGGAAGGAATTATTTTTTCCCCTGAGACGTAGATCTCCGGGGGTTTTCTTTGCCTTCTTCTGGATCATAGGGTTGGGGTTCTTATCTCAGGACCTTATTTATGGATGGTCAGATGGACTATCACAGGAGCTCAGACTCCATGGACCTGAGATAAGAACCACAACCCCCATCATTTAGTAGAATATAATACAAGCCTTTATTATTAATAATGGCTCCTCTGCTTATTGCTAATAAAAGGTATAATATTAGTTTTTCCCATGTCCTCCGCGTCTCCTCAATCGTTCCCTGAAAAAATAGAAGACGTCAGAAGTTTCCCTTTAGGTTACATTCATACGGAGCTTTGTAATGCTGTTTTTGCAACAAATCTCGTGTGAAGAATCAGCGCTGTAAAAACAGAATCCCATTGAGTTCAATGTCTAACGCGCATAAGACGCAACCCATTGAACTCAATAGGATTCTGTTTTTACAGTGCTGATTCTTCACATGAGTTTTGTGGCAAAAACGGCACCACAAAACTCTGTGTGAATGCCCCCTTACTGCCATTTAGTTAGACAGGTTTGCTTTGTAAGGGTGCATTCACACTACGTATACTGAAGCTTATTCTGAACGTAAAACACGTTCAGAATAAGCGGCGTATAAAGAAGCTCCATTCATTTCTATGGGAGCGGCATATGAGCGCTCCTCATAGAAATGAATGGGCTGCTTCTTTCACCACGAGCAGTCCCATTGAAGTGAATGGGAAGTGCCCGCGTGTACGGCAAGCTCTGCTCATGCCGAGCCGTACACGCCAGCACTTCCCATTACGTTCAGAATAAGCTTCAGTATCCGTAGTGTGAATGCACCCTTAGGGTAAGTTCACACAGAGTTTTTTGATCAGGATTTTGAGGCCATATCCCCCTCAAAATCCTGACCAAAAAGACGTCTCCCATTGAAATCAATGGGAGCAGCTCAGGAGTTTTTTCTGGGAGCCGTTTCTTCCGACTCCTGGAAAAAAAGAAGCGAGGTGCTCATTCTTCAGGCCGAGTCGCCTCACAATTCGGCCTGAAGACACTCCGGACTAGGATCATTCATTAGGCCTAATCCGGAGCGGAGTGCGCGGCTGGATGATGGTGCAGTGCACCGGCTTTCAGTCGCGGCCACCTGGCTTTTGGTCCGGAACCTGAGGCAGCCTCCACCCCATGTTCCGGACCAAAAATTGTCATGTGAACTTACCCTTAGTTAGAGTAGGGACTCGCAAGAAAATGAGGACCCTTGACGTGGGTTGCGAGCTTACATATTTTTGCCAAAATATTTTTTTGCACCTTTTTTTTTTTTTTTTTTTTTAAAAGAACAATTTAATAGAACTTTTTACATTTTGGCAAAACTATCACCAATACCTCATTATCCAACTGATTTTAGATAAAAGTTGTTAAAAATATGTTTCTGTGTTTCAATTTGTAAAATGTTTAATGTGAAGAAATTTCTGCAGTTCTGTGGCCATTGTATGAGCTGAGCTGCAGTAATGTCTTCACAGAACGTGAGATGTGAGATGTGGACCAGGCCTGAGAGGTGGATTAGAAATTATTCTTGTGGGGAGAAAAATCCAAGATTTGGCCATTTCTATGAATGTTATAAAGTGATGCGAGTCTACAATTGTCAAATATATAGAGCTGCCAGGTCTCTACCTGTATACTATTACATTGTAGGATCTCTGTAGATCAATGTCTGTCAATCTCAGCCTATATAGGGCAGCCAATAAGTAGTGGTCCCACCTCTAGAAGGAACCAGACTAGACCTGGGGAAATGTAAGAAATGTTTCTAAGTCAGGATAATAGGGGTAGCTGAATAGAGGGATAGTAATAGGTCTAATCATAAGCCAAAATAAGTGTGTACATTGACTGCAGCCCCCGCCACTAAAAAGCGCTGCTGCACTTGATATTTTAACCCTTCCTGCACCCCACATCTCTCCCCAACACAGTACACCCTGCACCCCACATCTCCCTCCCTCCCACACAGTACACCCTGCACCCCACATCTTCCTCCCACACAGTACACCCTGCACCCCACATCTTCCTCCCACACAGTACACCCTGCACCCCACATCTCTCCCCCACACACAGTACACCCTGCACTCCACATCTCTCCCCCACACACAGTACACCTGCACCTCACATCTCCCTCCCACACACAGTACACCCTACACCCCACATCTCTCCCTCCCACAAAGTACACCCTGCACCCCACATCTCTCCCCAACACAGTATATCGTGCACCCCACATCTCTCTCCCCACACAGTACACCCTGCACCCCACAACTCCCTCCCACACAGTACACCCTGCACCCCACAACTCTCCCCCACACAGTACACCCTGCACCCCACATCTCTCCCTCCCACACAGTACACCCTGCACTCCACATCTCTCCCCAACACAGTATATCGTGCACCCCACATCTCTCCCCCCACACAGTACACCCTGCACTCCACATCTCTCCCACACACACAGTACACCCTGCACCCCACATCTCTCCCCCCGGCAGACCCCACAAGACACCTGCTCAGGAGGAATGTTTGTTGGTTAGAAAATCAAAAGCCAGCGCCTCTTCCACTGCACCCTCATCCTAAATATAGCGTTGGCTGCAGAATGTGGTCAGTTCACTTCATTGAGACTTCACTGACATAAAACTAGTGAGGGCGTTCTGCGTCCACCCATTCTTTTCTAGATTGGGGCGTCGGTCATGTTTCGGCAGGTTTCAGATTCCTGACTGAGTTTTATAGTGAAAACACATGCCCATACACCTGGATATGACCATATAATAAACCTCTATACGCTGTATATTCCTACAGGGGTCCTCAAACTTTTCAAACACGGGGCCAGTTCACTGTCCCTCAAAACACTGAAGGGCTGAAATATTTCACCTCAGGTGGCAAAAAGGCTAGGTTCACCCCTGCTCCTCAGTATGCCCCCCCCCCAACTGTATTGTATACTCCTCAGTAACCCCCCCACACACACACACACACTGTATTATATACTCCTTAGTACCCCCCACTGTATTATATATTCCTCAGTAACCTCCCCCACTGTATTATATGCTCATCAGTACCCCCCCACAACACTGTATTATATACTCCTCAGTACCCCCCCACTATATTATATGCTCATCAGTACCCTCCCCCCTGTACTATATTTTCATCAGTACCCCCCCGTATTATATACTCATCAGTACCCTCCCTCACTGTATTATATGCTCATCAGTACCCCCCACTGTATTATATGCTCCTCAGTACCCCCCACTGTATTATATGCTCATCAGTACCCTCCCCCCACTGTATTATATGCTCATCAGTACCCCCCTGTATTATATGCTCATCAGTACCCTCCCCCTACTGTATTATATGCTCATCAGTACCCTCCCCCCACTGTATTATATGCTCATCAGTACCCTCTCCCCACTGTATTATATGCTCATTAGTACCCTCCCCCCAGTATATTAAATGCTGATGAGCATATAATACAGTGGGGGGAGGGTACTGATGAGCATATAATATAGTGGAGGTACTGATGAGCATATAATACAGTGGGGGGAGTACCCTCTCCTCTCATCAGTACCCTTGCCCCCTGTATTATATGCTCATCAGTACAATCACACCCACACTGTCATACTTACCCATGAAGAGCCGCCGCGGTGCATCCTCCTCCTTCCAGACTGCAGGAGCGATGACGTCATGGCGTCCGCGTCGGGGGCAGAGGTCACGCTCTGCCATCAGTGTAGGCCGCGGTCGGCGGCCCCTGACAGCTTTCAGTTGTATGTGCAAATGCACATACAACTGAAAGCGGCGATCCGCTCACTAACGGGGAATCGGATTCCCCGTCAGTGAGCGATCCAGGCGATAGCGCGGGCCACATGCGGCGGGCCGGATAAATGTCCTCGGCGGGCCGCATGTGGCCCGTGGGCCATAGTTTGAGGACCGCTGCTATATAGTAATGTTCAGTCTCCTGTGTAGGCCATAAAGACATCTATGGTACCGAATTATAAAGCTACAATGGAATACAACATCCATATTCTGGAGGGTCAGGCCATTACAAAGAGCTACAATATCAAGAGCCCAGACCAGGGAACACATGGACACATTTTGAAGACGACACAGATATGTGAACAAAGTCAAAATAAAGCTGGTTATGTATGGACTGTAGACTATGGGAAAGGAAAGATGGCTACTGTGAGATATGAGCTTGTGCCAATAAACGTAACCTTTATTACATCTATATATATAGAGCTTACAATCTGTAGTAGTCTGCTCTATACAAATCCACAGTTCTCGCCCAATTTGGGAGAAATTTTGAACGCCCCCTCTCCAGCCACAGGAGCAGAATACTGTGCAAGCTAAATCTTGCTAGCACAGGGACGGATTATAACAACAGCGCCAAAGAGTCGCTGCTAAAGGGGCCGCACCACCACACACAACACACAAACATCACACAGACCGCACATATACACCAACCCACAAGCACAACACCACACAATCACCAGACCACTCTAGATACAAACAACACAAACACCACAACACCACCCAATAAATACCACACACACACGCATGCATGCAAGGACCACACACGCACACAAACACACTCAGATGAATGCACACTACACACACGGACGAACAGAGCACATGCGTACTCATACACAACTATCACACACATGGACACTTGCACTGCGCACGCACAAACACATGGATAACATGCGCACATACATGCAAACATATACACAGAACTCACACATGCATGCACATATGCATACATACGCATGGATTACACATGCATGCACTGACAAAACAGGTCTGGTATCCTTAGTGGCTGCTTGGACACTGCAGTATTTTTCACGGGCCTCCAGGCCATGGATTTGGTGGTTCCATAGACTTCTTTGTGCACAAAGCTGTGAATTTTGCAGGCTCCATAGAAGTCTACGGAGATGTAGAATCCACGGCCCGCAGACCAGTGGCGTAACTACCATAGAGGCAGCGGAGGCGGCTGCCACAGGGCCCGGGCCATTAGGGGGCCCGGTGACAGCCGCTACCGCTGCGGTTTTTTTTAAATAGGCTGTTACGGGCCCTATTCACTTGCCGATCCTGGCTGGGCCGGGATCGGCAAGTGACACCAGGGGCCCCACAGACACTATCATTATACTTGGGGGTCTTTGCACCCCCCCGAGTATAATGATCGGCGGACTGGAGAGGTAAGGGAACATAAAAAACTGTTACTTACCTCTCCACAATCCTGCCAGGCCTCCGTCCTACTGTTGTCTGACGTCTCTGACGTCACATGAACCCGGCATGCTTACCGGGTCATGTGACTTCCGACGTCATTAACAAAGGACGCGAGCGCTGGTCAGCACAGGAGGACAGCACAGCACAGGAGCCGGGGAACAGGTAAGAAGCAACAGTGGTTTTTTTTTTTAATGTTTTTATTCCCCGGGTCTCCGATTTTTATACTCTGGGGTCTGAAAAGACCCCAGAGTATAATAATTGTTTATGGGTGTCCACAGAGGGACACTATTGGGGTTAATACTGTGTGCAGGGGACACTATTGGGGTTAATACTGTGTGCAGGGGACACTATTGGGGTTAATACTGTGCGCAGGGGCCAGTAAGGGACATAATAGAGTGCGGAGGAGGGGGTCGGTCGAAGTCTTCGGCGTCAGTTGGGATGGGGGGGGGGCCCATGTCAAAAGTTCGCCACGGGGCCCCGCCATTCCTAGTTACGCCACTGCCGCAGACTGTAGTGTTACTGTAGTGTGAAAGCAGCCTTACTGAGCAGCAATATTGGTCAGGAGAAAACTGCCTGATAGTAAGCTTGTCATTATTGCTGACTATACCGGGAGCTTTCATCACTGAAGCCCGACAATAGATAGTTGTGTAACTGGAAACCAATTTTACTCTTTTGTCCATGAACTACTTATAGACGACACTGGAGGGAGGGGGGAAGGGCTGCACTATGTTGTTCATTGGGTGGAATTGTTTTATATGTTTGTGTAAGGGGCAGAAATTTTAATCTTTGAGGAAAAATAGTTCAAAAAAATCGTTGTAATAGTTTCTACTACATAATATGTATTGAATATGGAAAAACAATAAAAATGTTGAAATAAAATAAAAGTTCACATCAATGTTCTGACAAATTAGTAAAATGTCAAAATAATAAAAAATTGGAAGTGGAAAAAAAGATTTACTGCAGTGTGACATGGAAAATTTTACTATAACATAACCAATAATTCAACATATTTTGCGCGAGCGAAGCCGCCGGGTATTCTACTAGAATGTCATAAGATACACGAGACCACATCCAAGTATTAAACGGGTTTCCAGGGTTTAAAACACATATTCTTGTCAGTGACATATGCAAATGAGGATGACCTTTACTGCGTATTTAAATGAGGTTGACCTTTTGCATTGGAATTCCAAGACCATTGTGACATCACTAGAACATGATGACATCACAATGATGTCATATGCAAATGAGGTTGACCTTTACTGCGTATTTAAATGAGGTTGACCTTTTGCATTGGAATTCCAAGACCATTATGACATCACTAGAACATGATGACATCACAATGATGGCAAAGGTATAAAACGACCTGACACTGCCGGAGCTGCTCAGAGGACGGTGACAGATGAAGATGTCCATGCTGAGGAGAGGACTACAACAGGTAAGTACAATAGGGAAGATTTAGCCCAGTACTATAGGGGGCATCCATGCTGGGGAGAGGACTACAGCAGGTATGTACAGTAGCCCAGTACAGTACAGTAGCAGGATCGGGGAGGCCCCAGTGGATATGTCAGGATCGGGGAGACCCCAGTGGATATGTCAGGATCGGGGAGGCCCCAGTGGATATGTCAGGATCGGGGAGGCCCCAGTGGATATGTCAGGATCGGGGAGGCCCCAGAGGATATGTCAGGATCGGGGAGGCCCCAGTGGATATGTCAGGATCGGGGAGGCCCCAGTGGATATGTCAGGATCGGGGAGGCCCCAGTGGATACGTCAGGATCGGGGAGGTCCCAGTGGATATGTCAGAATCGAGGAGGCCCCAGTGGATACGTCAGGATCGGGGAGGCCCCAGTGGGTATGTCAGAATCGGGGAGGCCCCAGTGGATACGTCAGGATCGGGGAGACCCCAGTGGGTATGTCAGGATCAGGGAGGCCCCAGTGGATACGTCAGGATCGGGGAGGCCCCAGTGGATATGTCAGGATCGGGGAGGCCCCAGTGGATATGTCAGAATCGAGGAGGCCCCAGTGGGTATGTCAGGATCGGGGAGGCCCCAGTGGATATGTCAGGATCGGGGAGGCCCCAGTGGATATGTCAGGATCGGGGAGGCGCCAGTGGATATGTCAGGATCGGGGAGGACCCAGTGGGTATGTCAGGATCGGGGAGGCCCCAGTGGGTATGTCAGGATCGGGGAGGCCCCAGTGGATATGTCAGGATCGGGGAGGCCCCAGTGGATATGTCAGAATCGAGGAGGCCCCAGTGGGTATGTCAGAATCGAGGAGGCCCCAGTGGGTATGTCAGGATCGGGGAGGCCCCAGTGGATATGTCAGGATCGGGGAGGCCCCAGTGGGTATGTCAGAATCGAGGAGGCCCCAGTGGATACGTCAGGATCGGGGAGGCCCCAGTGGATATGTCAGAATCGAGGAGGCCCCAGTGGATACGTCAGGATCGGGGAGGCCCCAGTGGGTATGTCAGGATCGGGGAGGCCCCAGTGGATACGTCAGGATCGGGGAGACCCCAGTGGGTATGTCAGGATCGGGGAGGCCCCAGTGGATACGTCAGGATCGGGGAGGCCCCAGTGGATATGTCAGGATCGGGGAGGCCTCAGTGGATATGTCAGAATCGAGGAGGCCCCAGTGGGTATGTCAGGATCGGGGAGGCCCCAGTGGATATGTCAGGTTCGGGGAGGCCCCAGTGGATATGTCAGGATCGGGGAGGCGCCAGTGGATATGTCAGGATCGTGTCAGGATCGGGGAGGCCTCAGTGGATATGTCAGAATCGAGGAGGCCCCAGTGGGTATGTCAGGATCGGGGAGGCCCCAGTGGATATGTCAGGTTTGGGGAGGCCACAGTGGATATGTCAGGATCGGGGAGGCGCCAGTGGATATGTCAGGATCGGGGAGGACCCAGTGGGTATGTCAGGATCGGGGAGGCCCCAGTGGATATGTCAGAATCGAGGAGGCCCCAGTGGGTATGTCAGGATCGGGGAGGCCCCAGTGGATATGTCAGGTTTGGGGAGGCCACAGTGGATATGTCAGGATCGGGGAGGCGCCAGTGGATATGTCAGGATCGGGGAGGACCCAGTGGGTATGTCAGGATCGGGGAGGCCCCAGTGGATATGTCAGAATCGAGGAGGCCCCAGTGGGTATGTCAGGATCGGGGAGGCCCCAGTGGATATGTCAGGATCGGGGAGACCCCAGTGGATATGTCAGGATCGGGGAGACCCCAGTGGATATGTCAGGATTGGGGAGGCCCCAGTGGATATGTCAGGATCGGGGAGGCTCCACCCAATCTGATAAGCCACACTCACTAGAAATTGATGTTTGTGCAAATGTCGGCACAGCCAAAATTTTCCATTTTAGTAACTCCAAACAACCTTAGATTAATTCTCCCATGGAACATCACTAGCTCGTATGACATCACAAGGCCATGTGACATCACAGTCAGGATGCAGTGGAGAGAAATCATTTTGATTTTCCCTTTGGTTTTTTTATTTGCAGAAGTTCTCTACGCAAAGTCTTCTCAACACATCAACAACACAGGTATTAGACTAGGGAATGGAGGGTTCCTTCCTTTAGATTGTAAGCTCCTTGGAGCAGGGCAGACATTAATGATGGTTTCCATTAGATTGTAAGCTCAGAAGAGCAGGGCTGGTCTTATCATGGAAGGTTGGAAGGAACTCTCCGGAATACATTGTAAGCCTTTAAAGTCAATAGACATCTTAAAGAAGACCTTTCATGGGTTTGGGTACAGGCAGTTCTATATACTGATGGAAAGTTGACAGTGCGCTGAATTCAGTATTTCTAGACTGTAAGCTCTTCGGAGCAGGCGTCAGGTTTCTGATCAGCAGTAGGCAGATGGATAGACATGATCCAGGGTTATATCACCGATCGCCATATTTGGGGTCAGGAAGGAATTATTTTATATAATATTATATAAAAGGTATAATATTAGTTTTTCCCTTGTCCTCCGCGTCTCCTCAATCATTCACTGAATAAATAGAAGACGTCAGAAGTTTACCTTTAGGTTACATTCATCCGGAGTTTTGTGGTGCTGTTTTTGCCACAAAACTCGTGTGAAGAATCAGCGCTGTAAAAACAGAATCCCATTGAGTTCATTGTCTAACGCGCGTAAGACGCAACCCATTGAACACAATAGGATTCTGTTTTTACAGCGCTGATTCTTCACACGAGTTTTGTGGCAAAAACGGCACCACAAAACTCTGTGTGAATGCCCCCTTACTGCCATTTAGTTAGACAGGTTTGCTTTGTAAGGGTGCATTCACACTACGTATACTGAAGCTTATTCTGAACGTAAAACACGTTCAGAATAAGCGGCGTATAAAGCAGCTCCATTCATTTCTATGGGAGCCGGCATATGAGCGCTCCTCATAGAAATGAATGGGCTGCTTCTTTCACCACGAGCAGTCCCATTGAAGTGAATGGGAAGTGCCGGCGTGTACGGCAAGCTCTGCTCATGCCGAGCCGTACACGCCAGCACTTCCCATTCACTTCAATGGGACTGCTCGTGGTGAAAGAAGCAGCCCATTCATTTCTATGGGGAGCGCTCGTATGTCGGCTCCCATAGACATGAATGGAGCTGCTTTATACGCCGCTTATTCTGAACGTGTTTTATGTTCAGAATAAGTTTCAGTATACGTAGTGTGAATGCACCCTTAGGGTAAGTTCACACAGAGTTTTTGATCAGGATTTTGAGGCCATATCCGCCTCAAAATCCTGACCAAAAAGACGTCTCCCATTGAAATCAATGGGAGCAGCTCAGGAGTTTTTTCCGGGAGCCGTTTCTTCCGACTCCTGGAAAAAAGAAGCGAGGTGCTACTAGGCCCATTCATCCTAATCCGGAGTGGAGTGCGCGGCTGGATGATGGTGCAGTGCACCGGCTTTCAGTCGCAGCCACCTGGCTTTTGGTCCGGATCCTGAGGCGGCCTCCACCCCATGTTCCAGACCAAAAATTGTCATGTGAACTTACCCTTAGTTAGAGTAGGGACTCGCAAGAAAATGAGGACCCTTGACGTGGGTTGCGAGCTGACATATTTTTGCCAAAATATTTTTTTGCACCTTTTTTTTTTTTTTTTTTAAAAGAACAATTTAATAGAACTTTTTTTTACATTTTGGCAAAACTATCACCAATACCTCATTATCCAACTGATTTTAGATAAAAGTTGTTAAAAATATGTTTCTGTGTTTCAATTTGTAAAATGTTTAACGTGAAGAAATTCCTGCAGTTCTGTGGACATTGTATGAGCTGAGCTGCAGTAATGTCTTCACAGAACGTGAGATGTGAGGTGTGGACCAGGCCTGAGAGGTGGATTAGAAATTATTCTTGTGGAGAGAAAAATCCAAGATTTGGCCATTTCTATGAATGTTATAAAGTGATGCGAGTCTACAATTGTCAAATATATAGAGCTGCCAGGTCTCTACCTGTATACTATTACATTGTAGGATCTCTGTAGATCAATGTCTGTCAATCTCAGCCTATATAGGGCAGCCAATAAGTAGTGGTCCCACCTCTAGAAGGAACCAGACTAGACCTGGAGAAATGTAAGAAATGTTTCTAAGTCAGGATAATAGGGGTAGCTGAATAGAGGGATAGTAATAGGTCTAATCATAAGCCAAAATAAGTGTGTACATTGACTGTAGCCCCCGCCACTAAACAGCGCTGCTGCACTTGATATTTTAACCCCTTCCTGCACCCCACAACTCCTTCCCACACAGTACACCCTGCACCCCACATCTCTCCCCCACACAGTACACCCTGCACCCCACATCTCTCCCTCCCACACAGTACACCCTGCACCCCACATCTCTCCCCCACACAGTACACCCTGCACCTCACATCTCTCTCCCACACACAGTACACCCTGCACCCCACATCTCTCCCCCACACAGTACACCCTGCACCCCACATCTCTCCCCCACACAGTACACCCTGCACCTCACATCTCTCTCCCACACACAGTACACCCTGCACCCCATATCTCCCCCCCACAGTACACCCTGCTTTCCATATCTCAGCCCCTCACATTACAACCTGCACCCCACATCTCTCCACATTCCTCGATAGCATGGAATACAACTTTTCTTCATGTGGAAGGATCTTCTTACAAGCAAATATATGCCTTCCCAGTCACATGCCAAGAAAATACCATGTGACTTGTCTGACATCAGAAGGTCCTTACTGAGCATAGTATTTAGCCTTGTCATGGTTTTAATGATCCCTGCTTGTCAGCAAATCATAACGTCCCTATTAAGATCTGTAGGGCACATTTATTACCACTGGTGTTTTGTATGGCAGTCTAAATAAAGGCCCCGACTAGAGCAAGGCATGCCTGAATTATCAAGAGGCACCGGCCTCCTAATAAATCAGGCGCTTGCCCATGCACCATGATGGAAATCTATACCAGTCAGGAACTGGCGTAGAATTCCCATTGTGCTGTAGACTTACACATTTTAAGACTGTTTCAGCCTATTGCTTATTTATTTCATTTAGATGTATCTAGCCAAAAATAAACAGTAGCAGAGGAATAATGCTGCTGTTTGCCTATAGAGTATTCATGACAAGGAGTATAACTTTACTTATCCCTCCTCCTTGGCACACTGGATTTAAAGAAACAGCAATGTTCCTATAGCTGCGCCTCCTCATAAGATATAAATTTTACTCAGATGTGTACCTTTAAAAATGACTGGTGTCACCATGCATGTCTTCACGAGATTGTCAGGGATGACTACGGGTTCTCCAGTGGCCACCAGAGGAGAAGACAGAGTGTTGCCAGGGGTGGATTGTGGTGCACACTGCTGAACTACCATATCTAGAAAAAACAATACATTATTATATCTAGCAATTAGTATAATATAATTCTTATAGTGAAGTCACTTCTAAACAATATTTAAAAACAGACTTTAGCTCATTGCATTGTGTAAACTGATGCCATCCTTGGCTGCTTAGATGGTGAGACGTCCATGACTGGCCCCATTGGTATACAGCACCCTTTGCATTGAGGCCAGTGACTGGATGCTGCAGGGATTTATGTATATGGACGCCTTGTTGCTGCAGTCACGTATATGAGCGCCTAGTTGTTGCAGGCATGTATACAGATCCTGGTGCTGAGGACCAGAGGGCGGCACTCGGAGTGGTGGCAGCCAGGATAAGGTTTGGGTTTTTTTTGTTTTTTTTATAATTCCCTGTACACCTTCTTTAAGCAGCCCATCCACATTAAAGTCAGCAAAAAGCCACTGATTTCAGTAGACTGGCCATCCATCTAATGTGTATGCATACCTTCCAAGTTTTCCCCAATGGGAGTTGTCAAGCTGTTGGGTTCCAACATGTACTAATGGAGCAGTGATTTGGTGTAACAACTGCAACCCAGTATAGATTAAAAAATAAACAACCTAAAACCTTCTGAGGGTTCGTTCACACTTGCGCCCCGTGTCCAGTGTGTATATTCCCCCCCAGTTTTCGTCCTCAGTCCTCGGCAAAACTGGACAGGGGACGGAAACCCGGCTGTTGGCTTTAAAACTCATTCCCTTGACTGGGTTTGTAAAGGTGACCGCCGGTGTCAGCCTGCAGCCTGTCCGCGGGGAAAACTTTTTTTTTTAGGACAGGAAAGTCTGGGACACTAAAGCACCAGTACACAGGATCATGAAAGTGCTTTGTTATGCTCATCTATACATCTGATACTGTTTGCTTACCCACTTTTCCATAGTTACTGATGTTGTGCGAGGTGTTTTGGGGATGGTTGGCATCTGTGGAAGGGGGAGACTCCGGGGACCACCCTTTGTGTCGTTTTTTAGGAGGGCCAGAATTTGTGACATTTCCTTCAAAACAACAAAAGCAAATGTCATAAATATACAATAATACCACAATGATAGTTCAGAAAATAAATGAAATCACGGTATTTTTGCTATAAAATCATGATGACGAGTCTAGCTATAGTCCAAATGTGTTAAGTTGAACACATACTAAAAAACCTACCTAATACAGCCGGTCTGGGCTGTACAGACAGATTCACCTTTGCAGGTTGCTGAGAGTGACACGTGCCGTTCAGACCCTGATAAGATGTTCCATTCTGCACTTGGGGAAATCCATTTTCTCCTGCAAAACATTGGTACCACATCATACTTACTGCTGCCCTTTATTACAATAAGTCTCCAGTTTTCAGTCTCTTTAAGGATTATACGATCACAGAATTGAATAAATAGCAATTCCTTAATATAATTTACTTACAAGTAGATGCAATGCCAGTAATAACCTGCAGGCGAAGTGTGAGGAATTGAAAACCCTACAATGTTGTGTCAGCAGAATAGGCAAAGAAGCCCAAAATCAAATACTGTACATTTTAGGTTATCTAATATAAGGTATAATGGATTAATACTAGTAAGAATTATATAATATCATTTTTGGTAAGTAATATTTTTTTTAAAGGGGACCTTTTACCACCTCAACCAACCCTTATCCTTTAATAGACACCCCTCTACTGATTCTAGTTGCAATTTTCCTCTCAGCCCTCACCATTCCCGAGGAATCAGTGCAGTTAGTTTTGTTACCAGATATGCTGACTAGACTCTCTCATGTCCAGTGGGTGGTGTCAGACAGGAGCGGAAGGGAGGAGTCTCATCACCCACTTGGCATTAGAGAGTCTAGTTGGCATGTCTGGTAACAAAAGTAACTGCACTGATTCCTCCAGAATGGTGGGGGCTAGAGAGAAAATTATAACTGTGCAAGAATAAGTAAGTGGAGGGAGGTCTATTAAAGAATGAAAAGAGCTTGAGTTGGTGGAGGAGGTGGTGGTGAAAGGTCCAACTACATTGTAGCTGACCTACATTATCCAGTGCACACCACACATAATCCTAGGCTCAAACTGGTCCACAGGTGAATCTCCTGGTGGGCCCTGAGCCAGGTGATCCCCCATGGCGGACCTTAGAATTCATTTTACCATTGGGCCCTAGGCACCCCAGTCCAACACAGCATAATCCAGAGTGGATGTGAGGGATGCTGTATCTTCTCCATCAGAATACTGCACAGTGCTAGGTGCGAACATTAAGACTCTCACAGTGCATCATGATGTATCAAATCATACAGGCATTAAACCAGTAGAGGGCAGTAGTATCCTGCATTGTGAATGATAACCCAGTTTTCTGGCTTGCCACATTTTACTAAAGTTGATGGAGCATGGCAGACACCAAAGCGGACTATGGTAGGGACAAATTTATTTAGACCACACCTAAATTATAAAGAGGTCGCATCCTCATAATAGGTTAGGCACATCTTGCGCCTTACAGTGGTTTCATTACGACGTGTTTACAGAACGCCAATCTTAATAATTCTATTAGCTTATGGGGGAGATTTACCCCCGCACCTTGTGAGGAGTTTGGTGAATCCTTCCAGTGTCCTTGTACCTAGGTTGAATTCTACGCAGATTTTAGCATCATTTACGCCACAATAGTGGTGTAAATGACAATTAATGTGAGTGATGGCTCCGCCCCCGTTCATTTATTTATTTTTGAAAAGTAGCGAGAACAACGTAAAAAAAAACAGCCAGTTTTTAATTATTTGACACCAAGACATTGATGTAAAAATAATGAATTAGTGTTCACCTTAACCCTTACCTGCCTGTGGACTGCCAGTAGTCATGTGTGTAGCCGGGTCACTGATCTTATTGCTCACGCTAGCTGGGCCGTCCACCAGGGGGAGTCCGGCGCTTGAGCACATGCTGGAAGAAGAATGGCGGCTTCTTACCTCTTCAGGGACAGCAGATAGGAAATGAATTGAAAAAATAAATTGTCAATGTTAACGTAACTGAGCCAAGTCCATAACTACAACTATGGTATATCATGTAATATAGGATAGAAGTTCTTTGCAGCAATTTGAAATAATAGTAGCAGTAAAGACGGGCAATATTTTGAATTGCCGATTTAAGCGCACCTCTAGTGCAACTTGTAAATACACCCTTACATCATGGCGTATACTGCAGTATATATTACTACGTTACCATGTTTGTTTGGGCACTGTTATGCGCTATTGTGTTGGGTATTATTGGGTATATAAGAATATATTGTGGGTACTGTAGGATCTGACTGGCAGGCACTGTGCAGTATTATTTAGGCACTATATGGCAGTACATTGATAACACTTTATGATGGTATATTTAGACACTGGTAGAATTATTTAAGCACTATATGGCAGTATATTGTAGGCACTGTATCATACTTTGTTCAAGCTCTGTGCAGTTCTATTATTTTGGCAATCTATGGTGGTTAATTGATAGAATTTTATGGCACGGTTTGGCAGTATTATTTACAAATTATGTGGGTAGGCATTGTATGGCGCTATTTATAGAAACTCTATGGTAGCATTATTCAGGCGATATATGGCAGTAACTTATAGTACTTTATGGTACTATTTTCAGGCACTGTGTGGGAGTATTATTTAATAAATATATGGCAGTAAATTGATAGAACTTGATGGTATTGTTTTCAGGCAATGTGACTTAATATTATTTAAGCAACATAGGACAGTAAATTTTAGGAACTGTATGTTACTATTCCAGGTACTGTGCGGTATTATTTAGGCAATATATGGCATTAGATTGATAGTACTTTATTATACTTTCAGGCACTGTATGGGAGTATTATTTAGGCAATTTATCGCAGTAAATGGATAGAACTTGATGGTACTGTTTTGCAGTATGCTGTGCACACTTATTATTGCTCCATATTGTGCTCTGTTATTGTAATATTATAGCAATATTACTCATGTCCCTTTTTGAAAAAATGTCAGGGAGCCCCCACAGACATAGTCCTTGCATTAGCTCACCTGTCCCCTTCCAGGAAATAAGAGCGCCCTTTGTCAAGCATCCGTGTGCGTTCCTGATGAGATAGTACTTCAAGTGTTTCTGCTTCTTGGGCTGTGTGGTCAGCTTAAGGTTAATGTGGTTGGAAAACTCAGTAAAGTAGCGGAAGCCTTTCTCTCCACATCCAACACAATTGCCCGAAAAGCCTGCATGTGAGCAGACAGAAGATTAGGATTACTGAACCCATCTAACCTTCACTGCTGGTTAGGTGATAAATGATAAAAGCTGGAGACCCCCTTTAAATCAACATGCAATATAAGTTATGTTATGGTCCTTTGCCACGGAGAGGCACGAGACGCTCACAGACAGTCACTCTGCAAACCCACTTAAGTGAATGGGTTTGAAAACTGACCGCCGGGTTTCCGTCTCCTGTCCAGTTTCTCTCGGCAGAAGATGGAAACCGGGTGCAGGTGTGAACCTGCCTATAGCACTGCACTCCCCTTTATCTCCTCTCTCGTCACTGCTTACCGCCCTAACCGACCTCTCTGTTCTGCCAATGACCTTAGACTTGCATCCTCTGTTATCTGAACATCCCACTCCCACCTCCAAGACTTTTCTTGAGCTGCACCAGTGCTCTGGAATGCTTTACCCCGGACAACCCGATTAATCCCCATCTACAGCAGCTTCAAAACTGCCTTAAAACCACATCTGTTTGTTCAGGCTTATCACGTGACCTGATCACCATGTAGTATGCGGAGGTGTAGAACAAGAACTCTTTTTATCCTTCCTCCTCCATTCCTCAGATCCTGTCTTCTCCATTTAGAAGTTTCCCTGCACTTGCATTTAGTATCTGTATATTCACAGATACCAGATGGTGGCAGCTCATACAACTTCACTTATATGATCTTTTCTATTAAAAGATGGCTGGACCATTGTAGCAAACAATCCCTCTGACCTCTTGTGTCCCCCTACCTCCTCACAGAATGTAAGCTCTTGTGCCATCACTCCTATTGTTTGATATGTTTATTTATTTTTTTTGCCACATTGTAATGTCTCATATTGTCTGTTCATGTGTCCTCTGATTTGTACAGTGTTGCGGAATCTGTTGGCGCAATATAAATAAAGTTATTATTGGCCTCTTAAGTACCCCCAACACACAGCATAATGGCCCCCTATGTATCTCCACACACAGTATAATGGCACTCTCGGTACACCCACGCTCAGTATAATGGTCCCCTATGTACCCCTACCCACAGTATATTGGCCCCCTAGGTATACACACAGTATAATGGCCCCCTCAATCAGTACAATGGCCCCCTATGCACCCTCCACACAATATAATGGTCCCTCAGTGACCCCCCCACACACACACACACTCAGTATAATGGCCCATCAAGTTCTCCTCACACAGTATAAAGGCACCATTCAGTGCCCACACATACGGTATAATGGCCCCCTCAGTGCCCCCACAATCAGTATAATGGCTTCCCTCAGTGCCCATAAACACACAGTATAATATCCAATTAAAAAGTAGTGAACTGGATTTGTTACTTTCCTGCTCGTTCTCTTTTCTAGGGTCCGATGTGATGTCAGTGGTTAGCGCCCACAACAGAGGAGCAGCACGGTAAATATTAAATCCTTACTCACCTCGTTGTTCACTACAGCAGTGCTTTTACCATGGACATATCCCCAGGGATTCTGAGGTTAGCCCCCTGGGGTGCACATACTGCAGGTTGAGAACCACTGGTCTAGACCAGCAGTCCCAAAACTTTTTTGCACCATGGATCAGTTCCAAACAAGATAGCTTGCCCATGACCTGGGTTATGGGGAGGAAGGAGTGGTCTAGTGGAAAAAGCCTTACTCATAGGACCTTTAAATAGAGTCAGAGCATTGTAGCAGGGACTGTGCAAGCAGCGGACAGGCCAGACTATACATTATACAGGCTCAACTCCTGACAGACCTTATATGTTCATTCTACACATGGCAGCTCATAGATCAACCAAGTGACCAGAGAGACCTCACCCTGACCACATGGGAGTCATACAACACTGGCTAACACACATACAGACAAATTCTGCAGATGTATGAGCATATGTTATACTATAATATACAGTGGTATAACTCAAGTCTTGCGGGCCCCGGTGCAATATTTTGTCCAGGCCCCCCTACCTCATCCCTAGAGCAAATTCTTGATAGTGATGGTTATGGGTGCTAAGGAGTTTAATCCACCTTAGTGTGGTTAGGGGGATCTGTGGCTCTCCTTGGCTTATAGGCCAGATGGAAGTTGCAATCTCAATACTCATGCCAGTGCTTATGAGCCCCCTAAGGCTTCTGGGCCCCGCTGCGACTGGACCCTCTGCACTGCCTCAAATTATGCCCTGATAATATATGCTCATACACAGTGGCATAACAAAAGTCTTGTGGGCAAACTTTTGTCCGGGGCCCCCTACCTCCTTCCTAGAGTGAATTCTTGATAGTGGCGGTTACGGGTGCTGAAGCAATATTTCGGATACTTGAAAGGGATAAAGCTTTAGTACCCACAATTGCAGTTATCAAGAATACAGTGAGTAAGCAGCGCTCACAATGTAAACAATACTGGGACAGATTACAAGCTCTGCAGTGACCCCCAAACAGTATTACATGCTCCACTGTGGCTCCCACAGTAACCCACACACATATTATGTGCTCACCAGTGGCCCCACACAATATTATGTGCTAACAGTTCCCACCAGAGCCTGAACCCCCCATTCCCCCCTCTTGCTCACACATGTTTTCTTCTCTCCTCCTCACCTTCTATCAGTCTTGCTCCCAGCAGCTTTCACACTGTCCTGTACTATCAGAATATCTCTGCCTACACAAGAGTCTGATCATATCCTAGTGGGCAAAGGACCTTTGATGACGTCATGATGTCATCAAAGGCCTTTAACCCACTAGGATTTAGCATCTACTTCAGGAAAAGCCCAGGAACAGATGCTCAGCCCAGGACAGGTGAGTATAAGTATTTTTATTTTTATACACCTTACCTGGGCTGGCATTTAATGGAAAGGGGCCCATTCAGGCTCCTTTCCATTAACGATATGTATAGCGGTCGGGAACAAGTCTTTCCCTGACCATTTCCAACTGGCTGTGGGCCCCGTACCACTTTGTGCCCGCTTGCACCTCCTTGCGATCACCATCGCTCATATATTTGCTATAATGTGTCTCTACATGTTTTGAGCTCTAATTATAGCATTCAATTCTGATATTACATAGACAGTTCCTGTGGATACAGGCATCACTTACCTCCCCAGGTCTACTGGACAATGTGCATGCTGGTCTGGGTTGTGCTATTTATATTGATGTGTACAGATCAGGGCCTTGGTGAGTGCAGTTTGTATGCACCACCCAGAGTGCACTCCCAGCACTACATATACACATCCTTCCCCGGGACCAGCTACACATTCTGGTAACCGTGCGGCCCAGTACCAGGTGATCCACAGCCCAGTGTACAGACATTTTGAGCTTCCAAAATGGTATGTGTCACCAGAAAGTGTCCTAATTTTTGCAGATTTTTTTTTTTTGTTGTTGTCCATGTCATTATATATTTTTTATTTCATTAATTAATTAATTAATTAAATATGATAGACAATTAAAAAAATCATCAGAAATGAATTCTAAAAAGTGCTATATCCAGTAATTTGACACTTTGCCAACTTCTTGTGGATTTTCTTTGGAGCAGTCCCTTCATTTACATCAGAGACAGGATTACAATAGAAGACAACACCTCTATAGATAACACCACTGACCCATCATTGCTTCCACTACTGAAAACAGATGAGATCACAGCTTATCTATCCCCCTACTTGTGCAAATCATGCCCAGAAAACTCTCCCAGAGACCTCAATGAGTCTATTCTAGAATATTTCTGCTTATGCTGTAAAGCAAGTCACTAAATGCTGTTAACAAAGTAAAGTAGAAGCTCAGACAAGATGGCAGACCCATTACCATGTATAGATAATGGAATAAAAGGAAGAAAAAAAATCACAAATCAGAAAATAAAAACAGATTAGAAAAAAAGGGATTTATTTCACTACCTGGTTTTAATAAATTATAAAATAAATGCTAAAACATCTCCTTTAAGAGCAAAGAAAGACCAAAGCGACACCGATGCCATGCTCATTTCTATGGGCTTTTAATAGTATTCCTAGTGCACCCTGTCTAGTTTCTATGGGTACCAGGGACTGTACGAAGCATTAGCTGATGCAGGAGGTAGCATCACATGCTGTGGTACACAGGTTGCCTGCACAGGTCACTGTGACATCTCGGGTCAAGACAACTGGGCCGGCAGGACAATCCACAGTACTAATCAAGGTATTTGCCAGCCATCTGCTTAACATCCATGAAAAAGCCGCAGGAACATGAGCCTCTCCAGAACATTATCTCCGAACATTGGCTCATAAAATGCAGGAAACTCAAAACTGTGAAATCAAATAATACTCCTCGAGCTAAAGATTAATAGTGCCGCACAGCCCCGGGAGAGGGGGCATATCTCATTTCATGCGACTTCTCCCAAAGAACTGCTAGGTGAGGTCGATATTCTTACAAGAGAATCTCAACCTTGGAGTCATGGAGCTAAAAGTATCTGGAAACTGCTAAGATAACAATTCCTAAGAAGACAACGTTGAGATAAGGTCTGGAGCAATGCGTCGATTACATGCAAGATTTGTCACTAATAATAAGAAGAAGAAGAAGAGAAGAGACTTGTCTGCCTGTAGAGATGTGTCTTTAGGATGTGCTTGAAGCTGGGAGTTAATCTTATCGTCTGGGGTAGAGCATTCCAGAGAAGTGGTGCAACTCGGGAGAAGACTGGGAGATGGAAGTAGGAAGTTCTGATAATAGAGGATGTAAGTGAAAGAGCATGGGGGGGTGGTATACGGAGATGAGGGAGGAAATATACGGAGAGCCTTGTGGATGAGGGTGATAAGTTTATAGTGAATAGGCAGCCAGTGTAGTGACTGGCACAGACTGGATACAGCCTTGTGTATTAGCACATTTTTGAACCAATTTCCATGTTAAACATATTAAGACACGTTTATTAAACTGGTGTTTCGTACATCTCTTCATATATCACCTGTATGCTCCAGTGACAGAGTTGCTAACTGGCATAGATTGCCATTATAACTGGCATGAGTTATAATGAATATGTCAGGTCAAGGGCCCGCTGCTCTAGCCCACTCTGCTCTGCCCATATTCTTAAAATTGATGAGTGACATGCAGATGATAGTGTTGGTAAGAGTTTTTCTGTATTTGTGTCATGTTCTGGGGTATTGGGGCTCTTCATCCCTGATGCAGAGGTGGCAAAACATGCTGGGAGGGGCAATAATGGTGATTATAATGATATGCATCTGAGCTATTGCATATTCTAGGAAGTACTGCAAACTCGCCCAGTCCTAAAACTGATGAAAACGGCTACAGAAATATATATATATATATATATATATATATATATATATATATATTATATTTATTGTAATCCAATGACTGGTCAGGTAATGGAGGGGGTGTACATCTCACCCAGACAACTTTCGTCTGCTGAGCATTTTGGTAAATGCTCAGTACTGGGTTGGATTTTTAGGAATGACAGGTAAGTTGGTAGTGGGACCTGTCATTCCACCCCCCTCCAGTCCACACTTTGGGGATGTTCCAGCAGTGACTTAGCTGCAGAGAGTCTCCTCGTCAAGGAGGCTTAAGAAGCCAGCTCCAGCAGCAACACTTTGTCAGAGTTTGGCTGGAGAGCTGACAGAGAGGTCATATTTTTGGAGCTGTGTCCTGAATGATTCTACGGCTTCTTGATTTCTGTTATTCTAGGTGAGATAACTTATTCTATGTTTAGTTAGAGCCTAGCCGGGCAGGGATTTATTTATGTATTGTTTCCTTTTGTTGCTGCACTACCTTTTTTGAGTGAAAATAAACTCTACCCTTGTTTTTGGACTAAAGAAACTGGACTTGTGGGTCTATGCCACCCCACCTAGAAAACTTTTTATAGGGAATGAATAAAAGTTGTGAGTGTAGTTAGGATTTATTGCCTGTAGTATAACACCCTTCATCCATGTGTAATTGCAGTTGACTATATACTATTTACACCGCCCCGTGACACCTTAGTTATCTCTATGTACACACTCTTATCCAGACTGCGGCTCCCTATTGTCTGCTTCAGTATTTCATCATGGTCATGTACCTGGTTATGTCATGGCACTCCAGCATACCGGTATATGTCATACATGAGTCTCATGGCATTACACTCTGCGGGCTATACAGTATATAGCATTGGATCATATAGTGATACAGGGCAGACAGTGACTTTATCCCGACTCTTATTGCACAACTCCACAGTCTCACTAATAGTTTGGCTCTAGCTATATAAAGCTTCACCACACATGGCGATGTAAACACGTCATATACTGCCCTATTAGTCACCCCTTACTGGTGTTCCGAAAATTGTTTCTGTCCCATAGAAGTAAATTGGACTTTATGATTTATTTTTTTTTCAATGTTTCATCTTCCCCGGTCTCCTGCCCAAGTCCTGTAATTTCGGATCAACCCCTTTAACAAAAAAATTAAGTCAAATCTATATGCGAATATGTATAGAACACCATGGCTCCCGACTCTCCCCAGACTACTGGACCAGAAGGTACCAAGTGGCTAAGGCTAACAACTACCTGCTACTGGAGCAGAGGGGCGACTTGTTCTGGTTTCCTCAAGGGTTCTCCCAGAGCTTACAACTATGGCCACCTCCACAAAAGCAGAGGTGCACCTTTATAGAGGTGCTGGTAATGTTTACATTGGGGCAGACTACACACCTTGCTGACCATTACCTGCAGCGGCTCCTCTGTCTGGAAGGTCTGCAGACATGTTTATTGAGGATGTAGGGGGGTGGGAGTCTGTCTTGGGGCTGTACAGGTCTGGCCTCCACTACTATCATTTATTGTTCTTTTGTGCCTTTGTTTAGAGTGCTAGTCATACAATGGCTTCCTCCGCTCTAATTGCTGAGCTTTCATGTCCCAGACAGATCTGCTCTTCTGGAATTTTATTATCTATCCCTAGGAAGAGGATGGGACTTGTTTGTAGAATCCAGGAATTGTTCAACTAAATGACCTACAAGTGTTTGTTATGGAAATCTGTACACTAGGAAACAATCTGTAGAAAGTTCTGCTTTTGTGTAGTTTATTACGGCATAATATCCTTTTTCACACATGCCGAACATTTGGAAATTCAAGGGGTTTTAGGCCAAGGATTGTGTCACACAACCAAAAACAGTGTGCTGATTTTTTTTAGGGTACAAATTGGCAGAAAAAAAAATATATCATATGCGAATCACGGTTGCATTCAACATCCCTTGAGTCCACGATGGTAAAGTCATGTGCGACTTGTGATCCGTGACAAAATATCCCGCAGGTTTGGATTTTTTGACCACTGTGGTTGCACAAGGTTATAGGTTGCAACGTGACCCCATAGACAGGTAGGAGCTACAAAGTGATTTTTGTCACCCGGCGACACCTAGACTAACACATGGAAAACGAATTTCACTTGCATTAGGACATGGTGACTTGGCCATTTTTGGTCCTGTAAGGCCCCGTTCATATCTGCGTTTGGGTTTCCATTCGGGGACTCTGTTTGGAGACCCCTGAACAAAAATCTATCTACGTAAAAAAGTGGTTTCTTTTCTCTCCGCATATTTCATGTGTATAGGGGAACAGAATGGCACAAACGTAAATGTGAATCAGGCCTAAGATTTAGATTTACATGTAGCCCCAGCTTAGATACGTCGTTATGCATCAAAAGTCATCATATAGTCTAGCCTTACTAGTGTGTATATACTGTGCTGGGTAACTGATATTAAATATTCCAAATTATTGCATTATAGACAAAAAGTATATGTACAATGTAGTGAGGACAGCAGAGTCTCTAAGGACTTCTCTTCTGCCTTGATCTTGTGAAATAAAGTAGTCATTTCTGTTTGGAAGTGTCAGACTGCCAAAATTTCTATATTAGGGTAAGTTCATATGGGTTTTTTTGGTCCAGAACCTGAGGCGGAGGCCACCTCAGGTTCCGGACCAAAAACCGGGTAGCTGCAACTGAAAGCCAGTGCACTGCACCAGCATCCAGTCGCGCACTCCGATCCAGATTAGGCCCAATGAATGGGCCTAGTCGGGAGGAGGGAGTGTCTTCAGGCCGAATCACAAGGCGAAACGGCCTGAAGAATGAACTTTTTCTGGGAGTCGGAACAAACTGGCTCCCAGAAAAAAGACCTGAGCGACTCCCATTGATTTCAATGGGAGATGTCTTTTTGGTCAGGATTTTGAAGCGGATACGGCCTCAAAATCCTGACCAAAAAAAAACCCCTGTGTGAACTTACCCTTACTGGTTGTTGGATAAAATGGGTTTTACTCCATGCATGGCCGCAATCCAGCAATCCAGCAATTCAGTGACTGGGTGGCAAACTACGGAGCAGATCCTATTATTGTCTGTACTTGCAGCAATTTGATTTGCCCAAGTCTATGGGATCAAATAAGTCTTTGTACCGATCTGTGACTATGGATGACCGTAGTTATGGTTCCATTTATGCAAGTAGTTAAGACCACTATGGTTGTGATAAGATCAAAGCCGTGTTTATGACTAATTGATTAATAATCTCGGGTAACTGTTGTCGTCCTAATTAATTAGGCTGAGTGCCAGGCGGTAAAGAAGTCACAGCACTCTATATGTTGGTATTCGTTCCTCTCTCAGCTAAGGTATGTGTGCAGACGCACTTTTTATTACAAAACACGGGGGATAAATAGTAGCAGAGAAAGGAGGAGAGAGAACAACAACATAAGTTTTCATATTAATTCCTGATTGGTATGGTACATCTCAATCAAACAGAAAAAGTTTAGGCAGTGTCATATATAGCCAGCTACTCCTGGTCCTGTGTGGTAACTAGAGATGAGCGAATACTATTCGAAACTGCAGTTTCGAATACCTCACTCCATAGGAATGAATGGGAGCAGCTGCGCGCCGACCGGCGCCAGCGCTTAACCCCTTGTAGTTCGCCGGCTCCCATTCATTCCTATGGGAGCAAGGTATTCGAAACTACAGTTTCGAATAGTATTTTCTCATCTCTAGTGGTAACCTTGGGAGATGTCTTCTGGCAGCAAGCCAAGTATTTGTTTTTCTTGCACCCATCCTGGATGCAGGCGCCATCTTATCATATAACATTACACCAGTTACAATCATAAGCAACTATATCTAGCATTCAGTTTTTAAGGATAACAATGTGTTTCATACATTACATCATTATAACCTTGTGTGCATTTAACCTTAGGACACTTTTTGGGATAATGGGAACACTATAGGAAATAATGGGAAGGATTTCCTATAGGACAAATTATTCCAACTGCACCATGACATCACAATCACATCACATCCATCATTTATATGCTATTGGTGACGCTTGCATGTACACCCATGGTCGCTGAGACCAGTCCTTGGCTGCAGCGATCCTGTAAATGATGCATTTTTGCCATTTTATACCAATCCCTTTTGGGACTGGTCACATATAAAGATACTAGTTGAGCTAGGTTCACACCTGCGTTGGGGTTTCCGTTCTTTGGGTCTGCTTGGGGACCTGAAAAACAAAAACCCAATCTACTTAAAAAATGGTTACCCACTAAAACCCTCGGACCCCATAGACCCCAGTTTCCCCTTGCACGACTTTTCGGTGTCGGAATCCCCGAACAGACAATGAGTGCAGCTTGATCTGAGTTGAAAAATCGCCCCCAGATCTCACACCATTCCTTTTTATATTGCCTTGCATTATACGAGTTGCAGCCCCCTCTACATAGGTTACAAGTATCAGGCCTGTATATGTTGTAGGAGGAAACTAATATAAATGGCTGCACGAATAAATCAAAATAATTCAAGGACATGGGACTTGAAGTAACATAAAAAAAAAAAATCTTTTCTACTCGTTTTTCTCCCAGCCTACTCTCATTATCTTCTATTTATATAGTACTCGTTGTAATGCAGGACTTGGTCACGGTGCCCCGGCCTTATACCTGCACTTCAACAGCAGCGTCTGGTTTTTTTCTCTGACCATACATGGCACATCTAACCAAAACTGCCCCCAAAAAAGACCTTGTTATGAGTCCACATGCAAAAATTATTTTGCCATGACAATGTGTGCAAAAATGTAGCTTGAGGACCCCCAATGTAAAATCTGTAAGTCACACTTGCAATCCCGACTATAAGGACCTCTGGAGCCCATTTGTGGCCATTGTAGTCACAGGGCAAAAGCATCGAGAAACGTACCTAGAAGTGCATTGCGGCCATTGTCATCTGGCAGGAACTTCTTATCCACGGCACACACCAGGACGTGATCTGGTAAACTGGGCGACTTCGCACCAACCAATAAAAATCCAGGAGGAACTTCAAACTGTTCAGACGCTATGAACGCCAATCTCAAGTCTTTACCGGCCTGACAAAAGCCTTAAAGAAAGATAAAGAAATACAAAATTATAATTTTTTATTATGTCCAAATATCCTGGTCGGGCCATTGGTACGTACAATTTTTTAGTCTCAACAATAAGGCTAAGGCCCTACTGGGCGGGAAGGCAGGAAAAAAACTCAGCGTAAAAAAACGCAGAGAAAACGCGGCGTTTTCTGTCGCAGAAAAAAAAGCGCGGACACGCTGCAATTTCCAAAACCGTTGCAATTTTGAAAATCGCAGCATTTTATTATATCTACGGAAACGCCGGTGGCTTTCCCATTGATATAATTGTCATAGAAAGTCCGTGGAGGAAAACTCTGTGAACTTTTTGTTCAAAGCGCTGCGGGAAGCACTGCAATGTGTTCACGTCGCAGTTGTTCCCACAGCGCTTTAGCGTGGTGGTTCCGGCCCGTGGGGCCTTAGCCTCAACCAAGCAAAACAGTGAATTTTTGTCTACGAATTTTGTTGCTTTTCCGCGGCGTTTATGCGGAGTTTCCGCAACACATTGATCATGCAACGTTTTTTGCTGCAGTTTTCACACTCTCCATAGAAATCTATGGAGGGAAAAACTCAGCGTTTCCGCAACCATAATTGACGTGCTGCGTTTTTGAAAAACGCAAACGTTTTTGAAAAACACAGCTTTTCTGCAGCGTTTTTTTCCGCAGTGTGCGGTTAGGATTATACAAAATTGCATTCACTATGCTGTACAACATACTGTAAAACGCAGTGTTTTTTTCCGCTAAAGCGCTGCGGAAAGAACCGCGGCGTGAACGCACTGCAGTTCTTTCCGCAGCGCTTTCAACAGAAAGTTTGCAGAGTTTTCCTCTGTGGACTTTCTCTTAACATTATATCTACGGGAAAGCCACCAGTGTTTCCGTAGATATAATTGACATGCTGCGACGGCTTTGCTGCGCTGCGATTTCTTCCGCAAAGTGGGCATGGGATTCGCATGAATCCCATCCCCTTTGCTTGCACTGTAAAACACCGCGATTTTCGCGGCGTTTACGTCCCGTAGGGCCCCGGTCTAAAGGAGATGCAGAGCTCATGTGAATGCTGCAGTCCACCCACTATGATGGCAGAGGTGACCAAAAGAACAAGGCTAAGGGTGGCTTTACATAATATTCACAACTTATAAGGACCCTGGGTAAAGGATATGGTTAAAATTCCAAGATCTGCGGACCTGTCTAGGCCAACCGGTTAGCCTTCACGTATATATAGCATGGCTTCATGCAAGTTTCTAGCTGTATAGGGCTATAGTACGGCCAAGGTGGTGTCTATGGTCCATGCTCACCTTACATACCTCTGATTTTATGCCATGAAGAATTATGCCATTGTCGATTTCCTTAATATAGTGCCATACGTAGGCAGTATATGGCAGCACAATGAATATTTACAGCTATGTCATAGTTTTATTAAATTATTTTTGGCCTACATCAACCACACCATACAAATAGAGGTTTGGCATAGCCAAGCGAGCAGTGTTCTCAATGGGAGGAGGGCATAAGGCGCTACCAGAAACCTCTGGAAATTATTTATCTCCTGTGGGAACAAAGGATTGGGCATGTTGGAATCCAACAGCCCAATTCTTCTTCTTCGTGAGAGTTGGGGCATCTCCATGTACTTTAGATGGTTGTCTGGTCCCAACAAACCAGTCAGTTTTGTTCAATGTTTACCCAATGTGAATGGCAACCTTTAAAATCACTGAAATATTGTCTCAATGGCTCTGATTTTTATTGTGAGGGCCTAAAACACAAGACGAAGTTCCGTCATGAAGAAAATTGAATTCCTCATCAACAATAGTTTATTGCAAAATCTTGCAGAAGATATTATGCAACAAGAACCCAGGGCTCTTAGTCCTCACCATCCGTCGTGCAGCAGCCTTCAGGGGGAGGTTTGTTCTGATATGAATGAGCTGGACTGCTTGACCCAGATGCATCATCGTCTTCATCGTCATCGTCATTGTCCCCACCACCTACCGAGGATAAAATGGGATGATTATAAATAGAAACACTGATCACGAAGCGCATGCAAAATTGTTAAGATCTGAGCATCAAAAATTTCCATCTAAGCTTTATACTGAAGCTCTGCCTGTTTGGATCGGCCGCTTTGTATAAGCACAAGCCCAGCGCCAGCTCACAAAACAGTAGTTATGGCTGGAGACGTGAAGACATGGCAGCAACGGCCTGATATGTCATCTAATAGTTTGACTAGAGAGTGCAAGAAAAAAGCCATAATGACAAGCAGACTTTCACTGTGGGGTAGACTTTGTTTTCACTTTCCTCTATGGGAGGGGGGGGGGGCACGCATAGGTTTAATGCTAATGTAATGGAAGTCATTAGTGGAATTTACTACATGAAAGGCGGTCTGACAGGGAGCAGGGCTGTGATCATATCAGCGCTCTGGAAGCTTCAGCTCATTAAAGGAAATGCTAACGTCCCTCCTAAAGGTCCCTTTGTAGCAAGAAAGAAGAGAGCGGCCATTGTCTAAGCAATGACTAAGAAAAGGTGTTTATAAGGCTGGTCTTACACGACCGTATTGAATGTACGGTCCGCAAGTTGCTGATCGGCAACATAGACTCCGCAGATGTCCATGTCCTGCCGCACTCACCCATAGAGTTCTATGGGCGAGTCCGTGCAGTGCCGCAATTCACGAACATTACGGACATGTCCTATAAATTGCGGACCACGGTTGCGGCCCGGCACACCACGGATAAAATATCCGGTGGTGTAAGAGGCCGCATTGAATATAATGTGTCCACAAATGGTCCGCAATTCAAAACCCTCAATTGCCGACTTACATTACGGCCGTATAAGACCAGCCTAAAGGGGACAGAAGCATTATAACCTTTTAGTATAACTCGATATCTACTTTGCAAAAAAGACCATTAAATAACTATATGGACGGGTGCCAAGTTGGGCCAAATCTAGCTAATGTGGCCGTAATATCTGTATTATGGAAACAAATCCTAAATCCCTTCATATAAAACCAAGCATTGATCCAAATTTTGTTCTATGGTGATCTACGTTGTATATTACCCCTCAGCAGTCCAAGTTTTGCACCTGTAAGACCCAACTTTGTAAGGGTAGGCGCACAACGTATTTAAGAACCTTCAATACAATTTAGGCGGTGCGATCTTAGGCCGGGTTCACACGATGTATTATGACACGTAATGTGGTAAGTAGACGGCGCAGGAGCTTTTGCGGGCTGTATTCGCTCCCATTGTTTTCAATGGGAGCCGGTACCGCATACGTGGCGCTATTTTGCGGCCGCCACAAAATCACGGCTGCAGAATAGCGCCGCGTATACGGTACCGGCTCCCATTGTTTTCAATGTGATCCGAATAGGACCTGACCTGAGTTTTGCAGCCTAGACTCTCGGACCACACATGGGACCGTGTAATTCACCAACAGAAATGAATGGGCTAGTGTGCTATCCGGAAAAAATCCAGATAGCACACTGAACCACGCCACGGTCGTCTGCAAGGAGCTATAGGTACAGAGGAGTACAATATTCTGTCACACACAGCTATATTTTTGGGCAACCACTGAGCCACCATGTTGCCCCCATTTTTTTATGTAGATTGTGAGCCCCATATAGGGATCACAATGTGCTTTTTTTTCCCATCCAATCAGTATGTCTTTATAGTATGGGAGGAAATCCACGCAAACACGGGGAGAACATACAAACACCTTGCAGATGTTGCAGGACTCGAACCCAGGACTCCAGTGTTGCAAAGCTACAGTGCTAACCACTGAGCCATCGTGTTGCCCCTAGAAGGACCTTTTCCTATGCGACTCCTGCAAATTATAAGATTTGCAGCAGGAAACCTTTATCCCCCTCAGCTTGGATTCACATGGCTTAGATTCAGTTGTGTGACGGGCATTTTTTTAATGACTACAGACATGTCCAATTTTTGTCTGTTTTCCCCGATCCCTCAATACACTGAAATGTACGAGGAATCTGTGAAAACATTTGCCGCTTGGGTGCAAAAACTTACAATTTACATGGCCACTTTCTACCACGGAGGTATGAATATAGGCTAAGGGTAAGTTCAGATGTCACATGTTGGAAACAACTCTAAAACCGGGGCCTGATGTGGCAAATCCCATCCACACATAGCAGAAAAATACCCGCAGCGGAAACGCTGAGATATCCAAAAGCGTTTCATTTTTGGAAATTGCAGCAAGTCAGCTATACCTACAGAAACGTTGGCGCTTTCCCTATACAACTGAAGCAGAAAGTCAGTAGAGGAAAACACACCGGACATTCTGTGAAAAGTGCTGTGGGAAAATCTGCAACGTGTTTCCTCCATGATTTTTCCATGTTGATTTTCGCTGCAGCCTGGTACGTTGGGCCTTAGCCTAAATGATTTGTTTTTTTACAAAATGTAACATGCTCAGTTTGTGGTATTGCTCTGTTGCTCTCATAGTTCTAATATTAATGAAAACCGTAACTTTACAACAACTGCATTAAAACTACAGGTGTGAATAAAGGACAAATACAGTAGAAACACAAAACATTTTTTGCCTTACTTTCGGGGGGGGGTGTCCTTCTCTCGGGGAAACACAGTAGTAATATAGATACAGGATAATACACAGTAATATATTACAGTAGTAGACACACATAAGCTGAGAAGAGAAGATATACTAGGAGCCCATATCAGCTAAGGAAGAGAAGAAAGAAAGAAGACTTCAGAGTCATTTAGTTCTCTGTGCGGGGTGATCTTCGCTTGCTCTGATGTAGATTATACAGCCTGATCGTGGTTGGAAGGAAGGACTTGCGATAGCTCCTTCTCACACTTGGGGTGAAGCAGTTGGTCACTTACAACACTGCCCAGTCCTGTCACGGTCTCATACATGGGGTGGGAGTTGTTCTCCAGCATGGAGCTCACCACGGACAGTATCCTTCTGTCACCCACCACCTGTACTGGCTCCCCAGGACAGAGCTGGCCCTTCTAATCAGCCTGTCAAGTCTATTTCTGCCCCTGGTTGATATACTGCTCCCCCAGCAAGCCACACCGAAAAAGATGGAAAAAGATGAAAAAGGCCCTAAGAAGTGTCCCCTGGACTCTGAAGGCCCTCAGCCTCCTGAGCAGGTAGAATCTTCTGTGGCCCTTTCTGTGCAGTGCACCCAGGTACTTATAAGTCTTGCCTATGATACTCATTCCCTAAAGTGAACTTTATTTAACTCCATAAATTGCCCCCCTATCAGCAGCAGTTACATCCTCCACCTAACCCTCACAATGCCAAAAACTGCATATATACGCCTCCTATTACAAGGGCTGGTTTCTGCCCTCAATAGAAAGCCAATTCTGCTCATTTAAAGGCCCAATGTAACCTGTACGGGGACGATAGACTGCTATTAGGATTGTCCATACAGTTTGCCTATTTTCGGCAGCACATTCCCTTATTTACATTGTCAGTGATCATTTTTCAGCCTCATCGCACGTGGGCCAATGACTGGGAGTGACATCCTGCAAACCCTCAGTCTAGTGACCTTTATAAAAGGTCCTAATGCAGATTTGCTGGCCTGTAGTCACAACTTCTGTGCAAATGTGACTTATCTTTATTTTTATGCCATATGAGAACCCTAAACAGGACAGGACGACCTGAAGAAGATGGTAGAAAACGTGTCACTTGGTAAGAATATCTCATGTAAACCAATATAATCTTACGAGACGCTCCCTGCTAAAGCCTTAATCCTGCACTTCCTTTAGAAAGTGAATGCCTTGAAATGAATAGTAAGATCCCATCTGCACTAATCCAGGAAATTTCATGGAATTAGGAGCCATTTCTCAATTTACCAGAAAGCTGCTGAAACCTGAGCACGGAGGAGCTTTACAACCATCACGTGTGACTGATAACAGCCCGCTCACCTTTATCTGACTTTACCAGTAAGTCCGGGATCTGAATTTTCCAGTATAACTTGTCATATAGTCATTCTGCTCATTCATGGTTTGGGAGTCCAGTGGGCGGTCCTACTCAGTGATGGATAGCCTTCAGTAAAGACTGATAGGACCGCCCACTGGACTCTTAAGCCCATAACAAGCAAAATGGATAAATTAAGGGGGTAGGAAATGAAGAGGAATCTGCGGCGGATATCTACTTCAAATTCATTTTCCACCATCTGAACAAACCCTTAAGGATACGCTATATTCTTGTCAGAATTTTTGTTCCCTCACTACCCTTAAACTGGGTGACAACCTATAAGGCCAGTTGTCGGCATTTTGGTTGTCACTCTGTATTTCCAGTATGTATAGTGAAACGATGAGTCACAAGCACAATGAGCGAACTTTCAGAAGCCTGGGAAAGATGGGTAACATACTGTAATGACAGCAATTTTTTTGAACTGACAAGTTGCATTATTCACTGGTGATATTTTATATTATTTTTATACAATTTTTTTTTTATTTTTAGCTGTTGCGATGTATTACAGGAACGGACGGATGACAAATATAATACGGGGTCTAATGATTCCGGGAACTCACTTCTGACTGTATAGAGGGGGCATCTATAGATAATATAGGAAATGAGTCTGAGGACAAGATAGACCTTATAGATTAGACTAGTAGGCTACATAGATTAGTGTAAGTATTGTCATTCATGATCCACAGACTGCTCTGTTAGGGCTAGTGCACACGGGGGGCGGTGGGGCAGATTTTGGCACTGGGAGTGACGTGGGGAGCCGCGTCACAACCCGCCTGCCACGACTGTTCCCCCTCCGGAGCTCAAATGAATGGGCCGACACCGGAGGTTGCTTCCGCCTAAAGAAAGGGCAACATGCCGATAGCGGAAAAAAGAACGCTAGTGGTCTTCATAGACCACCATTGTATGGAGGCGGATTTTGAGGCGAAATCCGCTGTCAAAATCCACCTCCTTGCTCCCGTGTGAACTAGCCCATAATTATAAGTAATGGCTAAAATCAAGCCTGAAAAATAATAATAATTCTAATTCTTATTACTTCATTATTAGTATTTTAATAATGTAATATTTGATGCTATGCAGTTATGGATGGCTATAAAAGTCGGGGATAGTTACGGTATTATAGTATGGTACTATAGTACGGTATAAGGGGGCATTCACACGGAGTAACGTCGGGCGTGTATCACAGCCGTACACGCCGGCGTTACGGCAGACTGCCGAACACTTCCCATTCACTTCAATGGGAGCGCTCGTAACAGCGGCGTTTACGAGCGCTCCCATTGAAGTGAATGGGAAGTGTTTGTCAGTCTGCCGTAACGCCGGCGTGTACGGCCGTGATACACGCCCGGCGTTACTCCGTGTGAATGCCCCCTAATAGTATGGTATTATAGTATGGTTTATAATCAATATAGTTACGGTATAACAGTTTTGTATTATAGTATGGTATTATAATCAAATCAAACAGTGCAGAATCTAATTAAGTAAAATTTGGCAAATCTAATAGATCACTTCATGGTATTTCCAGATATTTCATACACTAAACGGGTTCATACCGTTGACAATAACAATTGATTTAACGACAGTAGCAGTCATAGTTTTGATAGGAAGGATAGATAGATAGATAGATAGATAGATAGATAGATAGATAGATAGATAAGAAAGAGAGAAAAAAGAAAATACATAGATAAATAGGTATTATCTACACAGATACTCTGTACAATATACAGATCGACCGATACAACTTAATACCTAAACAAAAGGATAGAGAGATATGATGATGGATAGAAGATAAATAATAGAAGGATAAATAATATATAAAAAGGATACATTAGATAGGAGAAAGAAAGGAAGAGAAAGAAAGAAAGAAAGAAAGAAAGAAAGAAAGAAAGAAAGAAAGAAAGAAAGAAAGAAAGAAAGAAAGAAAGAAAGAAAAAGAAAAATAGATAAACGAATAGGTTTTATATACATAGAAAATATCTAAAGGAAACAAATATGACAGATAGATAGATAGATAGATAGATAGATAGATAGATAGATAGGAGATAGATAGATAGGAGATAGAGAGATAGATAGATAGATAGATAGATAGATAGGAGATAGATAGATAGGAGATAGAGAGATAGATAGATAGATAGATAGATAGATAGATAGATAGATAGATAGATAGATAGGAGATGGATAGATAGATAGATAGATAGATAGATAGATAGATAGGAGATAGATAGAGAGAGAGATAGATAGATAGATAGATAGATAGATGATAGATAGATAGATAGATAGATAGATAGATAGATAGGAGATGGATAGATAGATAGATAGATAGATAGATAGATAGATAGATAGATGATAGATAGATAGATAGGAGATAGATAGACAGATAGATAGATAGATAGATAGATAGACTAATAGACAGAATGTAGATATATATATTTTACTATTTCAGATATTTTCCCACTTAGATATACAGATAGATCTATTACTTTGCTCTTATAGTCACAGCATTATACTATGTGAGGACACTTTTGTTCCCTATTTTGAGAGGTTTCAGCTTATTTGTGATGTAGGCTGAATCATGTTACATATATCTCCGCACAGTGTGACTCCTTAGGACACATTATTTTAAACGGTTTAACCCTTTACGGTGTTTTTATCCACATTCCCTGTATATGATAAAGTTCTATTCTCGGTGATTTATTCTACCGTCCAGTACATTACATGCGAGTGTACAATGTGCCCCTTCTTGTTCTACCTCATTCCTAATCCCTGTATACCATCAGCCTGCTCTCCTAATCTCCATCCCCCACCCCAATTGTCATAGTGACCCTTGCAACTGCTCTTCTAGATAGTAAGCTCCTTTGTGCAGAACCTTCTCATTTCTTTCCATGCTGTGTTATAAGTCTATATTCCCTCTATTATGTAATGTATAATATAATGGTCCTTTGGGGATCAAGATAAGATAAGATAAGATAATCCTTTAATAGTCCCACAGTGGGGAAATTTCAGATCAATTTACAGTATATAGCGACAACATATTCTGCAGCGCTGTACACAGAGTGAAATCTATCATATCAATCCCAGTCCGTACTGAGTTTTTGTCACTCCAGCTGCTGTGAAACTACAAATAACCGGAGGATAGCTTCAAGAAGAGCAAGTGTGTATGCTGGGAGTTGTAGTTCCACAAGAGTTGGAGTGCTGGAGGTTACCTACCCCTGCCCTGAGGGTCTCACAGCCTACATCAGACTCATACACTAAGGTAGTTAATAGAAATCTTCACATGCTAAAGGAACATTCAGATGTTGCCCCTGGTCAGAATCAAGCCCAGGATTCTTATGTCTGGAACTAAGACAGTAGAGTAGTTGTCATACACCGCATACTATAGCGCAACCCCTTACCTTCTAGAGAGGATAACTGCTGCTCAGCTTCTAGGTAGAGCTGGGAAAATATCGGTCTTGGGACTAAGTTGTTGGACCTCAGAGAAGCCTCGATGGAATTGTGCAGAACTTCCTCAAAACGCGTCGTCTTCAGTTGTCCGGCATACGAATTCCCCATCTTCCATAGGAGGAAAAGAGCACAGAAGTTAGACTTTTGCAACACGGGAGAAATTTTTTTTTGTAAAGTCTCAGTACAGATCCCCTGCGGCGGGTTCAGACGCCCTCCACTCCTGTGTGTACAGTCACGTATAGGGGTATTGGTGGAGAAGAACCATGGTGATAGAAGAGAAGGAGAAGTCCAAGGAGCCGGTGTGTCCTGGTGCACAGCAATGAGCAGAGTGTTGTAGTGAGCGCCTTGTACTGCAATGAGGCAGCCAATTCCTCCTCTGTGACTGTGTGATCTGAGCCCGGGCTTGATATATTACAGGAAGCAACCTGCCAGCAGCTATTTCCAAGTCACCAGCAGTGACCACAGAATGACACCTTATAAAAGATCTGACTGGGTCTGTGATCCTGGAGGAGACTCCCTATGGTTTACAAGCTGTACAAGAACATCACAGAACGGTTTGTCAGACAATACATTTCCTACCCCCAGAAGAGAGAGGCTCATTGTGAGGAGACACATACAATACAGCGCTCCAATTAACCCCTTAATGACGGGGACAGGGTGACCCTTCATTTCACATAATAAGGCTCAAAACGTCATTGAAGTGATTCAGAACCTGCCCTGAAGACAGATGATGAAACTGCTGATGTTAGTCTCTGAGTCTCTTAATATATGAAGTACACATAAGTGTACCCCAACCAGCCCACCCCCCGCCCCCCCCAAAAAAATCATCAGTAAATATATATCAATCAGATATCCATCCCTCTGTCTTGACACCCTGTTTCCCCCTCGACTCACAGAAACTGGGCTTGTCATGTGTCAGGAGTCGGTAGGCCAAACCACAACTCTGACTCCTTTAGTATACATTCACACGGAGGAAAATGGGGCTGAATTTGGTGTGGAATCCGCGTCAGATTCAGCGATGAAAAAAAAAAGCCCCCCATTGACTTCTGCTAGCAAAAAAAGGAACCCATTGAAGTCAAAGGGAGGCTTTTTTTTCAGCGCTGAATCTGACGCAGATTCCACACCAAATTCAGCCCCATGAGTAAACGCTAGCTTATTTTGTAGAGTAAAATTACACTTGTAAGTTTTGCTATCCCATTGACTTCAATGATATTTTTTTACAAGTGTAAAAATACGCCTGTAAAAATACGCTTGTAAAATGTCATTGAAGTCAATGGGATAGCAAAATTTACAAGTGTAATTTTACTCTACAAAATAAGCTAGAGTTTACTCAGTGTGAACAAGGAGTTTTTTGGTGCTGATTTTGAGGCTGAATCTGCCTCAAAATCAGCCTCCAAAAAAAGCCTCCCAATAGAGTTACCATTACTTTTCCACAGCTCAACTCCTGCTCCGACTCCTTTATAAATGGCTGGTGGCCAGGGTTAGACAGAAGCAGTAAAGATCCTCTTAGGCTAAGGCCCCACGTGGCGTCCCACAGCAAAAAAGCGCTGCGGGAAAAACAACGGCGGCAGTGCATCGCGGTTCTTCTTGCAGCACTTTAGACAGAAAGTTCGCAGAGGTTTCAGTTATACCTATGGGGAAACCACTGGCATTTCTGTAGGTATAATTGACATGCTGCGATTTCCAAAGCCGCGCCAGTTTTGGAAATCATGACGTGTCTGCAGCGCTGTTTTTACCGCAAAGTGGGCAGGAGATTTGCTGGACTCTCATCCACTTTGCTCTGACTGTAAGGCTGAGTTCACATGTGGATTCCGCTGTACATATTCCGTCGCGGCTGCCCCAATGGGATGCCAGTGCAGTGCACGGCAGCCCGTCGAAGCTTTCCACACCGAATTAGTCCCAAATAAATGGGCCTAGTCCGAAGGGGGGTATCGCGAGGCGGACGCCGCAGCCGAATCAGCCGTGGAATCCGCCTGGAAGGAAGGGCAGCTCGCTTCTTTTTCTTCATGTTGCCACTCACGGAAAAAAAGAAGGCTAGCGGTCTAGATAGACCTCCATTGTGAGGGGGCGGATTATGACATGGGTTCAGCGCCATAATCCGCCCCCTCTTGCTCCGTGTGAACGAGCCCTAAAACGCCATGATTTTTTCTGTGGCGTTTCCGTCGCAGGCAAATCACAGCGTTTATGCCATGTGGGGTCCCAGTCTTATTCAGGAGAAGACTGTGATTGAAGTATTCTACAAAAAATAAATATGGAAAAATCTCTAATAAATTGTACAATAATAATTGTGTAATATAATTATATATGATTTATTTGGAAGGGTCAATAACGGTTTTCTGACTCCACCCACAACTCCGAATTCATCACTCTGACTCAAACTCCGTTGCCCTTCCAAGTGAGCATTTCTTTCTAAAGCAGGGTTCACACTAGTGTCGGTGTCAGACAGCTAGTGTCCGATGCTAATGTCCGGGGAAGATTTTAGCATGGGACACTAGTTGTGTCTGCTTGAAATTTGCATTGTTATAAAAGGGACATCATGTAGTGTCCTTAAGTGTCTGTGGGTCTCCTTAAGTGTCCGTTTGCAAAGATGTCCAATGTAGGATTTAGCTGTCCGCTTGAAAAATCAGACACCTTTGTAAACGGACACTTAAGGACACCCACGGACACTACATGACGTCCCATTTAAAACAATGTAAATTGCAAATGGACACAGCTAGTGTCTGATGCTAAAATCTTCCGCGGACATTAGCATCAGACACTAAGATACATAAAGAATAGAGATGAGCGAGTAGTATTCAATCGAGTAGGTGTTCGATCGAATACTATGGTATTTGAAATATTCGTACTCGATCGAACACTACTAGCTGTTCGAAGTTTAAGGTTCGATGCAGAACCAGCGTTGATTGGCAGAATGCTATACATTCTGCCAATCAACGCTGGTTCTTCTCTTACCTTTCCGAAGTCTTCTCCGCACTGCATCCCCGCGTCTTCTTCCGGGTGGAATTCACTCTGCCTAGGCATCCGGCCTAGGCAGAGCCGACTGCGCATGCGCGGGCATGCACGCGCATGCGCAGTCAGCTCTGCCCAGGCCCGACGCCTGAGCAGAGCAGACTGCGCGTGTATACGCGTGCATGCCCGCGCATGCGCAGTCGGCTCTGCCTAGGCCGGATGCCTAGGCAGAGTGAATTCCACACGGAAGAAGACGCGGGGACCCTGCGCCGGGAGAAGATTTCAAGCAGATTCAGTATGATTTTATCGAATTTTGCATACCCCTGAAACGAGCATTTCTCCCCATAGACTATAATGGGGTTCGAAATCCGTTCGAACAGTCGAACAGTGTGCGGCTATTCGAGTCGGATTTCGAACCTCGGACATTTTAGTGTTCACTCATCTCTAATAAAGAACAATGGTGCCGCACACTCAAGGAATTATATATAGCGTGGTGCTAGCAGAAAGGATCCTTCAATCCAACAGCAAACAATGTAAAAATGCTGCTGCACACACTGAATTTGCTAAGGGTGTGATAAGTTTATTTACATAAATTACACAATCGTTGTGCCATGGACATGTGGAAATAGGCAAAAAGGAAAACAATAGATCAAATTAACGTTTCGGTCGTTGGACCTTCATCAGACATGATCTATGTAGAGGAAGCAGAGGATATGGTATGTCTGTCAGATATTTGTTATTTTCTCCCTGATTTTCAGACCGACCGATACTGATGCAGATGTGAATATAGCCGTACCAAATTATCTTCCCAGAAAAACATAATAAAAGGATGGATTCATCTTTTACTACGTATAGCACTTTTTATTTTTGTTATTTTTAGTTTTTGTAAATTCAATTATAAAATGTGTCACATTATCTAAACCCTTGTAGATGCAATGTAAGGCCAGTTCTAGGTGAGCCAACACTCTCCAGGCAGATGATATCGGGGAGTGTGGAATTATTTTTCTTTATGTAGATTGTGAGACCTATGTAGGGATCGCAATATACTTTTTTTTTTCCATATCAGTATGTCTTTTTCGTAGAATGGGAGGAAATTCACGCAAACACGGAGAGCACATACAAACTCCTTGCAGATGTTGTACTTGGTGGGATTTGAACCCAGGACTCCAGCGCTGCAAAGGTACAGTGCTAACCACTGAGCCACCATGTTGGCCCCAAGTGTGGAATTTCATCCCTGGCAGTGGCTCATTCAACCTGACAACACATGAGCACACAACAGAATAGTTGTCAGCTGAGTGTTGAGCCAACAGCTACTGAGAAAATGTTTTGGCACCTTCTATAATATGGGGAACCTGGGTTCAAATCTGATCAGAGATATCTACATTATGTGAAGTTACAAAGCTCCTCCCACACCTCAGCAATGTCTTGATCACTAAGTATCTTAGATGATAAACATGACTCTAGACCAGACCTGGGCAAAGTATGATTCTCTGGTAGGGAGGCGTGTCGGGGGGGGGGGGGGGAGAGAGAGTGTATGTGTCTGTATGTGTCTGTCTATATGTGTGTGTCTGCATGTGTGTGTGTCTGCCTGTATGTGTGTCTGTCTATATGTGTGTGTCTGTATGTGTGTGTGTGTGTCTGTCTATATGTGTCTGTCTGTGTGTGTGTCTCAGTAACCTAGGGGCAGAGATGGAAGGGGAATGTTATACTAGGGCAGAGATGGCAGATGGAGGGGGTGACATGAAACTGGGGGGGACATGAAATGGGGCAAATAAAGGAGGATATGAAACTGAGGGAGAAATGGAGGGGGGGACATGAAACTGGGAGTAGATGAAGAGGGCACTTAAACTGGGGGGACATTAAACCGTGGAGGTAGCTGGAGGGGGACCTGTCTGCCTCTAGTTGCCCCCAGTTTAATGTCCCGCTCTAGCTGTCAATTTATTGCCCCTCTCAAACTACCCCCACTGTTTAATGTCCCCCTCCAGCTGCTCCAGTTTCATGTCCCCTCTAGTTTCCACCAGTTTATACTGGGGCACCAGGAAAGGGACCTAATACTGTGGGGCAGTTGGAAGGGAACATTATAATGTGGGGACACACAATGTACGGATGACTGTAGGAGGATTATACTGTGTGGGGGAACTTGGAAAGATGATTGGGAATGGGCGGAGTCAATGTAGAAGTGGGTGGAGCTAAATTTGCCGTGGTGCGGCCCTCTAGCATAGTTTCAATTTCTTATGTGGCCCCATGGGAAAATTAATTGCCCACCCCTGCTCTAGACTGAAGGCCCTGTTAGGTTAAGCTCACACAGCGGAAATGAAGAGGAATTTGAGGCAGACAGACAATCACCTCAGGTTCCTCATCATCTTTGCCCCCAAACAACCCTCCAGAGTATTGGCATTCCACCTTGGGATGTCACAAGAAGGGGCGTAACTTGAGGGGTTGCAATCACACAAGGGCCCAGGGGCCCATAAGAACTGGCATCAGTATTGCGATAAACCAAGGAGACCCACAGATCCCCCTAACCACACTAAGGAGGACTAAACTCCTTAGCACCCATAACCATCACTATCAAGAATTCACTGTAGGGATAAGGTAGGGGACCCCGGACAAAAGATTGCACGGGGGCCACCAAGACTTTTGTTACACCACTGGCTTAGAGCCACCCACACTGATTCAGATCGAGATGGAGCAGGATGCTTATATTTCCAGCGTCCTGCTCCAATCTCTGCCTCCTGTTAAACACAATAGGAAGGGGGCTAGAAAATGATTCTGAAAATGTTGAATATACCCCTAAAGGGGTTAATATTCAGGACTATCATCAACAGTGATAATTCCTAGGAACAGTTTTTGTCCCATCTAATCTATCTATCTATAGTATCTATCTATCTATCTATCTATCTATCTATCTATCTATCTATCTATCTATAGTATCTATCTATCCTATCTAATCTATCTACTGTATCTATCTATCCTATCTAATCTATCTACAGTTTCTATCTATCTATCTATCTATCTATCTATCTATCTATCTATCTATCTATCTATCTACAGTATCCAGGGGCGGATCCAGGGCCGGGCGAGCCGGGCAACCGCCTGGGGCCCCGTGGCGCGGCCCGGACCTAACAAAATGGTCCCGGTCAGCATGGCCCGATTTCAACTCATCGGCGTCCTACAGACGCCGATGAGCTGAATACATAGGCATTTAAAGCAGGAGCTGTCACAGCTCAGCTCCTGCTTTAATGTTGAGCTCCGGCATTTGTAGCCGCGATGTGATGACGTCACATCGCTCCTACAATATGTGTATGAGGGAGACTGCGGAGAGAGCTGCGGGCGAACGAGGAAAAGTGAGTGTGTGTGTGTGTGTGTGTGTGTGTGTGAGAACAGCATGACACTGGGGCAGATGGAGGGGGAGAGAACAGTATGACGCTGGGGCAGATGAAGGGGGGAGAATGGCATGACACTGGGGCAGATGGAGGGGGGGAGAACAGCATGACACTTGGGGCAAATGAAGGGGGGAGAACGGCATGACACTGAGGCAGATGAAGGGGGGAGAATGGCATGACACTGGGGCACATGGAGGGGGGAGAACAGCATGACACTGGGGCAGATGAAGGGGGGGAGAATGGCATGACACTGGGGCAGATGAAGGGGGGAGAATGGCATGACACTGGGGCAGATGAAGGGGGGAGAACGGCATGACACTGGGGAAGATGGAGGGGGGAGAACAGCATGACACTGGGGCAGATGAAGGGGGGGAGAACGGCATGACACTGGAGCAGATGGAGGGGGGAGAACGGCATGACACTGGGGCAGATGAAGGGGGAGAGAACAGCATGACACTGGGGCAAATGAAGGGGGGAGAACGGCATGACACTGAGGCAGATGAAGGGGGGAGAATGGCATGACACTGGGGCACATGGAGGGGGGAGAACAGCATGACACTGGGGCAGATGAAGGGGGGGGAGAATGGCATGACACTGGCTGCGCGCGCCGCACATTTTATTCCCTCTTTCTAGTCTTCAACAGTTGGGAAGTACAGGTTAGAAGTGCGAGACCCCCCAGTAAGTAGGGCCCCGCCAAAGTCAATTGCCCAGGGCCCCGCAAACCCTGGATCCGCCACTGACACTATCTATATAATCTATCTATCTACAGTATCTATCTATCTATCTATCTATCTATCTATCTATCTACAGAATCTATCCATCTATCTAATCTAATCTATCTATCTACAGTATCTATCTATTTGTCCTATCTAATCTATCTACAGTATGTATTTGTCCTATATAATCAATCTATCTATCTATCTATCTATCTATCTATCTATCTATCATATCTATCTATCGTATCTATCTATCTATCTATCTACAGTATCTATCTATCTATATATCTATCTATCTACAGTAGTAGAATAAACCCACACTTTTTCTAAATAATGGAGTGCTGCAATTTTTCCATTTCTTATCTATCTACAGTATCTATCTATCTATCTATCTATCTATCTATCTATCTATCTATCTATCTATCTATCTATCTATCCAACTATCTATCCTATCTAATCTATCTATCTATCTACAGTAATCAAATCAAATGAGCTTTATTGGCACGTCCGAATAGATATTTGGCATTGCCAAAGCTAGTAAAGTGTGTGTGTGTGTGTGTGGGGGGGGGGGGTTTGGACTCGGGTGGTATCTATCTATCTATCTATCTATCTGTCCTATCTAATATATCTATCTAATAGAACTATCGATCACATCATTTATGCCAGATATAACATGCCGATTATTGGCAGCAGATCGTCCTGTGTATCCATGGAGCCAAATCGGGGAAGAAACGACCCCAACAAGATCAAACCTGACCTATACAGTCTGCACCGACCTAGACAGAGCTGTCTAATGCAGCCTTAAGATTGACTGAGGTCTAGAGATTAGACTGTAACAGGGACTGAAGCAAGACAATATTAAAGCATTATTATATATTCATCCTTGTCCCCTATTTCTTGCAGTCAATGAGATACAGCCGCCGCTCTTGTTTGCTTTGATTCCCAGCACTAGAAGCTTCTCATATTAGAGAATGTACTGTACTTGTTCAGGGAACAGCCAGTTTTGTTTTACTTCTGCCTGCTGCGATGATGAAGAAGAGTAATATCTATTATGTATCTCTCTTTTATTCTAGTATTTTATATTAGAGCTGTATGAATTATAGACTCGACCTCTCACTGTTCTGTATGGAAAATTTATAGCAATGTAATTGTCTTTTGAGGATGAACTAATGGACTTCATTCTGGTTTACTTCCCCAATGCAAAGAACTGGTGGGAACTCCAAGAATTTCATATCAGGCTTAAGAGTCCCTTATTCTTAAAATGCAATCCTTCTGATTTGTGTGAGATAAGCGGCACCAGAAAAGCCTTAGGGTGTCATTATACCTAAAGGTATTTCTGAAGGAGCGTTATCTGGCGACAAAGCGTGCCAGTCAGCGCTTGTTCTGCACAGGCTGAGGACATGCAGGAGGAACCATCACCAAAGCCATTGTTCATCTGGCATATACTTTCATTGTTGGCGTTGATTCTGGCGTCCTCTGACGAAGTCATCCGTGGTGAAATGCGCGTTGGGCGTTCCAGTCTTTGGTAGGCATATTCATTATTATTTTTGCAATATATTGCACCTCATTCAGAATTTTCAGCTTTCCAGTTTATGCATGATATTAAATGGTGACCATTACGAAGTACAATTTGTCCCACAAACAATAAGCCATCGTGACTCTGTAAGCTGAAAAAATAAAAAAATTATGGTTCTTGGAATGGGGGAAGGGAAAAATGGAAAAGTAAAAATAAAAATTGGCTGTGGCCTTAAAAGGGCTTGTTGACAAGGAGCAAGAGGGGCGGATTTTGACGCTGAATCCACCTCAAAATCCGCCTCCTCACAATAGAGGTCTATGTAGACCACAAACGTTCTTTTTTCCATGAGCAGTTTGTTCCCGCTCATGGACAAAAGAAGAGAGCTGCCCTTTCTTCAGGCGGATTCTGCTGCTGATTCAGCCGCGGCTTCCGACTCGCAACACCATCCTCCGGACTAGGCCTATTCGCTTGGGCCTAAACCGGAGCGGAGAGCTGTGACGGAATGTGTTCACGCGGAACCCCGTGTGAACTAGCCCTAAGGGCTTACTATAATAATGTACTACACCATGGAATGAATATAATAATGTACAGCACCATGGAATGAATATAATAATGTACAGCATCGTGGAATTAATGGTGGTCTAAAAATAAATAATAATAATCCTAAAGATAGATAGATAGATAGATAGATGATAGATAGATAGATAGATGATAGATAGATAGATAGATAGATAGATGATAGATAGATAGATAGATAGATAGATAGATAGATAGATAGATAGGGAAACTGCTTGAGAAAGGTTCCAGACTGAGGACCGAAATGATTCCTTTAACCCCTTCCCGACATGCGCCGTAATAGTACAGCGCATGTCGGGTCTGTAACTATGGCGACCGCCCGGGAGCAGTAGACAACCGGCTCCGGGGACCGATCGGAGGCATTAACCCCTCCGGCGCTGCGGTCAAAGGCGCCGGAGGCGCCATTTTCCCGGCAGCGCATGGGCGCCGCCATTTTGCCCGGGATCGCCGGCTCCTGGAGCATGCTCCAGGGCCGATGCCCCATTGCCATGACAGCCGGGAGCCTTGTACAGGCTCCCAGGCTTGTCTGCAAATCCTCTCTTTTGCAGGCTGGTCTATGCAGCCTGCAAAAGAAAGGATGATTTTTTGCAATGCATTGCAATGCATTAGCATTGTAATGCATTGCATTAGTGATCAGACCCCCTGGGGTTCAACACCCCTAGGGGGTCTAATAAATGCAAAAAAAAAAAAAGTAAAAAAAACAAAAAAACAAATAATACAAAAAGTATTAAAAGTTCAAATCACCCCCCTTTCCCTAGAACACATATAAAAGTAGTTAAAAACTGTGAAACATATACATGTTAGGTATCCCCGCGTCCGAAATCGCCAGCTCTGCAAATCTATACAAATATTTTTCCTGTTCGGTAAATGCCGTAGCGGGAAAAATAGTCGAAAGTGCCAAACCGCCTTTTTTTCACTGTTTTGATTCTGATAAAAATTTGAATAAAAAGTGATCAAAGCAATAACATTTCCCGAAAATGGTAGAACTAAAAAGTACACCCGACCCCGCAAAAAAAGACGCCCTATGCATCCCCGTACACTTACGTATAAAAAAGTTACGGCCGTCGGAATATGGCGACTTTTAGAAAAAAAAATTTTTAAAACAGTTTTGGAATTTTTTTTAGGGGTCAAAATGTAAATAAAACCATATAAATTTGGTATCCCTGGAACCGTACCGAAACACACAATATAGGGGACATGTCATTTTGGCTGCACAGTGAACGCCGTAAAACCAAAGCCCGTAAGAAAGTCGCAGAAATGCATTTTTTCTTCAAATCCACCCCATTCTGAATTTTTTTCCTGCTTCCCAGTACATTATATAGAATAATTAATGGTGGCATCATGAAGAAAAATTTGTCCCGCAAAAATTAAGACCTCATATGGCTCTGGTAGCGGAGAAATAAAAAAGTTATGGGGTTTAGAAGGAGGGGAGTCAAAAACGAAAATCGAAAATCAAAAAATGCCATTGGCGGGAAGGGGTTAAATAAAAGCACTGGGTATTGAACTTGTTGGAGTGCTGCCATTTTAATCCAGATATACAGATAGATAGATAGATAGATAGATAGATAGATAGATAGATAGATAGATATAAGACTGCATCTCAGTAAAACACAATACAGAGGAAACTTCACTTGAGAGATGTCTCCCTACATGAAGTATCGGAGAGTGGGCACGCACCTGAGGTAATAGCTGACTACAAGGAAGTGGCTAAGGAGTCCTCATGAAAAGACCAATTCAGATCACCCACCCTCACCATTCAGATGTAGTGGTGCACACTGCTGACAAGGAAGTCATTCATTGTGACTGTTCTGTAGACAATCAATCATTACATACATTTTACTACGCTGAATTCATTCCATATGTGAAGGACAGGAAGCTTTAGGTTTCATCTACAGATTGTAATAGTGTGCAGGAGAGAGACACAGACTATAGTGCTGAAAGGAGGTGTTCACACTACAGTTGGTCTGTTTAAAAATAAAAATGAACGCCTTTCATAATGGACAATATGAGCCACTATCTAGTGTTAAATAAGTAAGAAGACACCACCGGAAGTAGACGCGGTGAAGACATCGTTCCAGAGGAAGATGGAGGCAGCGCTGGAGAGTTCTCTCGCAGCATTGGGGCATGTGCTGTTTCAGTGCTGAGGCCTGCCCCCAGTGCTGCGAGAGAACTCATTTACATACCTACAAAAAACTGATTTTTCACCAAACAGCGGGTCGGAGACGACTTATAAAGGTAGGAGACAAATAGCCTTTCTTAAGGCTATTCTGACATGTGATCGACAAAAAAAAGTGTTTAAAGGGGGGCCACACGGTGGCTCAGTGGTTAGCACTGCAGCACTGGAGTCCTCGGTTCGAATCCCGCCAAAGCCAAAAAACCATCTGCAAGGAGTATGTATGTTCTCCCCGTGTTTGCATGGATTTCCATCCCATACTCCAAAAAGACATACTGATAGGGAAAAAAAATCCCTTTAAAGGGGTTGGCCACTTTCAGACCAATATTGAGAAACAACTGTTATTGTTTGTATGATAAAAAGATATACAGTTTTCCAATATAATTTCTGTATCAATTCCTCACAGTTTTCTAGATCTCTGCTTGCTATCATTCATTGTATTGCTTCTAGTGGATAAAAGTCTGAGTATGGTGATTTACGGTCCATGGTCATAGTCAAAATTTAGAATTTTTGTAAAGTTATTAAAACATGAAAAAAACCTACCGTATATACTCAAGTATAAACCGACCTGAATATAAGCCGAGCCGCTAATTTTACCACAAAAAACTGGGAAAACGTATTGACTCGAGTATAAGCTGAGGGGGGGAAATCCACCATTGCAGATAAAAAGTCTGGTCATGTGCATTGCCGCTAAGTAACTCCATGTGCCTCATAGTAATAGCAGTTAACCCTCATGTCTCTCAAATTAACCCCCTGTGTGCCTCACATAAGAGTTACTGATATGTGGGACATATGGAGGTAATAATTAGGTATCTTCATAATTAAGGTCCTTCATTAGTACCCTCATGTGTCTCACATATTAGCAATCCTTATATGGGGCACACAGGGGTTAATATGAGGGAAATGATGGGGTTAACTGTTATTAATGTGAGGCACATGGAGTTACTGAAACTAAATGTATAACCCCAAATGCCTGACATTAATAGGCAGAGTAACTAAAGGAAGGTCCCTGTGAGTGTCACGTTACTGTAGCTTCCTCTCCTCCATACAACAGACATCTTCCATAAGACACAATGAATCCTGGCCACTCATCTGCAGGGTAGATGCTAAATCCTAGTGTGCTAAAGGACCTCTGATGACGTCATGACCATGTGATCGGACTCTAGTGTGGGTGGAGCTACTAGGATTTAGACTCAACCTTATCTGCAGATGTTACATACCAGTGGCTACAGGACCTTTGATGACATCACAGTCACATGACCTCATGACAAGCCAATCACAGAGCAGTAGCACTAAAGGACCTCCCCCTTACAGGTCCTTCCAGTTTTCTGTGCTCCGTGGACCCTGACTCGTGTATAAGCCGAGGAGAGCTTTTTCAGCGTGAAAAATGTGCTGAAAAAGTCGGCTTATATTCGAGTATATACGGTATATAAATTTGGTATCCCCGTGATCATACCGACCTGAAGAACAAAGCTAACATAGCATTTTTACCGCAGAGTTGAAGCCATAAAAACAAAACCCATAAGAAAACGTCAGCACTGCATTTTTTTTCTCAATTCCACCTCATTCTGAATTTTTTTCCCACTTCCCAGTACATTATACAAAATAATTAATGGTACCATTTTAAAGTTCAACTTGTCACGCAAAAACCAAGGCCTCATCAGATTGCATAGACAGAACAATTAGGAAGTTATGGCTTTTGGAAGGTAAGGATTAAAAAATGAAAACACAAAAATGAAAAATGTCTGTGTCTGTAATGGTAAGTTTACACAGGTTTTTTTGGTCAGGATTTTGAGGCCGTATCCGCCTCAAAATCCTGACCAAAAAGACGGTTCCCATTGAAATCAATGGGAGCCGGTCAGTTTATTTTTCCGGGAGCAAGCTCTTCAGGCGGATTCACCTCACGACATCCACCTGAAGACACACCCTCCTGACTAGGCCCATTCATTTGGGCCTAATCCAGAGCGGAGTGCGTGACTGGATGCCGGTGTAGTGCACTGGCATTCAGTCGCAGCTACCCGTATTTTGGACTGTAACTTGAAGTGGACTCCGCCTTAGGTTCCGGTCCAAAAAACCCTGTGTGAACCGACCTAAGCGTTAATGTCTGCACGTTTTTTTAAATTTTTTTGTTTTGCTGTCTGAACATGCTCAGAAAAATGAATAGCATAAAGAACAATCATCCATTATGGTCATTTAGTCATTAATGTTAAAAAATAACGGAGCCAAAAGTCCGGCACCCTCCTTTATGTCTGCCATAATAATGGACCTGTGATGGATCTGGTGAAAACAAACACTAACGGACAACAGATCAAAACTCATTTAATTAAATTTTTGACGGATCTTTTAGTGTCTGTTGTTAAAATTTCCTGACGGATGCTAGTAATGGACACTAACAACGGTATTGTGAGCGCCCCCTAATAAAACTCACGTAACTATCTAATATACAGTGTTGGCCAAAAGTATTGGCACCCCTGCAATTCTGTCAGATAATACTCAGTTCTTCCAGAAAATGATTGAAATCACAAATTCTTTGGTATTATTATCTTCATTTAATTTGTCTTCAATGGAAAACCACAAAAAGAATTGTCAAAAAGCCAAATTGGATATAATTCAACACCAAACATAAAAAGGAATGGACAAAAGTATTGCCACTGTTTGAAAAATCATGTGATGCTTCTCTAATTTGTGTAATTAACAGCACCTGTTACTTACCTGAGGCACCTAACAGGTGGTGGCAATAACTAAATCGCACTTGCAGCCAGTTGAAATGGATTAAAGTTGACTCAACTTCTGTCCAGTGTCCTTGTGTGTACCACATTGAGCATGAAGAAAAGAAAGAAGACCAAAGAACTGTCTGAGGACTTGAGAAGCAAAATTGTGAGGAAGCATGAGCAATCTCAAGGCTACAAGTCCATCTCCAAAGACCTGAATGTTCCTGTGTCTATCGTGCGCAGAGTCATCAAGAAGTTTAAAGCCCATGGCACTGTGGCTAACCTCGCTAGATGTGGACGGAAAAGAAAAACTGACAAGAGATTTCAACGCAAGATTGTGCGGATGGTGGATAAAGAACCTCGACTAACATCCAAACAAGTTCAAGCTGCCCTGCAGTCTGAGGGTACAACAGTGTCAACCCGTACTATCTGTTGGCGTCTGAATGAAAAGGGACTGTATGGTAGGAGACCCAGGAAGACCCCACTTCTTACCCAGAGACATAAAAAAGCCAGGCTGGAGTTTGCCAAAACTTACCTGAGAAAGCCAAAAACGTTTTGGAAGAATGTTCTCTGGTCAGATGAAACAAAAGTAGGAAAAGGCATCAACATAGAGTTTACAGGAAAAAGAGGCCTTCAAAGAAAAGAACACGGTCCCTACAGTCAGACATGGCGGAGGTTCCCTGATGTTTTGGGGTTGCTTTGCTGCCTCTGGCACTGGACTGCTTGACCGTGTGCATGGCATTATGAAGTCTGAAGACTACCAACAAATTTTGCAGCATAATGTAGGGCCCAGTGTGAGAAAGCTGGGTCTCCCTCAGAGGTCATGGGTCTTCCAGCAGGACAATGACCCAAAACACACTTCAGGTCAGCACTAGAAAATGGTTTGAGAGAAAGCACTGGAGACTTGTAAAGTGGCAGCAATGAGTCCAGCCCTGAATCCCATAGAACACCTGTGGGGGAGGAGAGATCTCTTGATGGCAGTTTGGAGAAGGCCCCTTCACATCTCAGGGACCTGGAGCAGTTTGCCAAAGAAGAATGGTCTAAAATTCCAGCAGAGCCTTGTAAGAAACTCATTGATGGTTACTGGAAGCGGTTGTGCGCAGTTATTGTGTCTAAAGGTTGTGCTACCAAGTATTAGGCTGAGGGGGCCAATACTTTTGTCCGGCCCATTTTTGGAGTTTTGTGTAAAATGATCAATGATTTGACTTTTTTTTCATTCTCTTTTGTGTTTTTTCATTGCAAGCAAAATAAATGAAGATATTACCAAAGAGTTTGTGCTTGCAATCATTTTCTGGAAGAAACTGAGTATTATCTGACAGAATTGCAGGGGTGCCAATACTTTTGGCCAACACTGTACTTTGTGTTTCAGTCTCTTATAGATATACACTATGTGATCAAAAGTATCCAGACACCCCCAAAAACATACGTTTTCCATATTAGGTGCATTGTGCTGCCACCTACTGCCAGGTTCTCCATATCAGCGACCTCAGTAGACATTAGACATCGTGAGAGAGCAGAATGGGGCGCTCCGCGGAACTCACGGACTTCGAACGTGGTCAGGTGATTGGGTGCCACACATCACACAGGTCAATGCCAAACGACGCCTGCTTGGTGTAAGGAGCGTAACCTTGGACGATTGAACAGTGGAAAAACGTTGTGTGGAGTGACGAATCACGGTACAAGGTAGGGCAATCCGATGGCAGGGTGTGGGTATGGCGAATGCCCGGTGAATGTCATCTGCCAGCATGTGTAGTGCCAACAGTAAAATTCGGAGGCGGTGGTGTTCTTCATGGAGAAGGCTTGCACCCCTTGTTGTTTTGCGTGGCACTATCACAGCACAGGCCTACATTGATGTGTTAAACACCTTCTTGCTTCCCACTGTTGAAGAGCAATTCGGGGATGGCGATTGCATCTTTCAACACGATCGAGCACCTGTCCATACTGCACGGCCTGTGGCGGAGTGGTTACACGACAATAACATCTCTGTAATGGACTGGCCTGCACAGAGTCCTGACTTGAATACTATAGAACACCTTTGGGATGTTTTGGAACGCCGACTTCGTGCCAGGCCTCTCCGACCTACATCGCTACCTCTCCTCAGTGCAGCACTCCGTGAAGAATGGGCTGACATTCCCCAAGAAACCTTCCAGCACCTGATTGAACGTATGCCTGCGAGAGTGGAAGCTGTCATCAAGGCTAAGGGTGGGCCAACACCATATTGTATCCAGCATTACCGATGGAGGGCGCCACCAACTTGTAAGTCATTTTCAGCCAGGTGTCCGGATACTTTTGATCACATAGTGTACTTGTAAGAAGAATATTTTATCATCTATAGTCAGAAGATGGTAATCTATTTTCAAACTGTGTTTTTAGAAAAACACCCTCCACCAAACATGTACTTCAGTTTCACTGTACTGACATACCACATAAGTCCTGGATTTCAGGTGCCGTCCTGCTGTCTTGCCTCCCGATGTCTTGACTTCAGCTTGAACGAAGATAGAACTATGTAGTTGGTTCCGATATAGTGATGTCACTAGTGTGGCTCAATATAAGGGCTAGTTCACACGGGGGCAAGGAGGTGGATTTTGACAACGGATTTCAACTCAAAATCCACCTCCATACAATGGTGGTCTATGGATACCACTGTCGTTCTTTTTTCCGCTAGTGGCATGTCGAGCCTGGCGGCAGCAACCTCCGGTGTCGGCCCATTCATTTGAGCCGACTCCCGAGGAGAAAGCCGCGACTGTGACGGTCGTGGCAGGCGGGTTTTGACCAGAGAGTGACGCGGCTCCCCGCGTCACTCTCGGTGCCAAAATCCACCCCACCACCCCCCGTGTGAACAAGCCCTAAGGGGGAATTATATTTATTGTGTGTGAGGTCCACAAAGAGGAGGCATTATACTGTGGTTGACATTATATTGTATGGGAGAAACAAGGGAGCATGATACTGAATGGCCACGCTATAGGGGCATTACAGTGTTGAGATAACTAAGGCTGGGTCAGACAGGGTTTTTTGGGCCAGATTTTGATGCGGAACCCACGTCAGAAAAACGCCTCCCATTGAAATCAATGGGAGCCGGTCATTTTGTTTTCCCGTGGGAACAAAGAAGAAGCGACCTGCCCTTTCTTCAGACCGATTCAGTTGCAGACGTCCGCCTCGCGACACTCCCTCCCGACTAGGCCCAATCTGACACTCCCTCCCGACTGTATGCTGTATGCACTGAAACAGCATCAAGTCGCGGCTAGCCGTTTTTGTGGACCGGATTCTGAGGCAGCCTCTGCCTCAAAATCCGGTCCAAAAAACTCCTGTGTGAACCTGACCTATAGGGGCATTATACTATCTGGCAGAAAGAAGGCACTGGGTGGAATTGTGCAGAGCAATAATGGGCATGGGCAGGGTTTGAGACATGGCTTAGGATCAGTGGATTTGCCCAGCACGGTGTGTACACTGTAGATGTTATCATTATTTAGTCCTCAGTTATATGGCATGGTATTGCAATGCAGTTTTTGGCCAGGTCTTTGCAGAACTTGATGAATGAAGGATCAGATGATACTATACACATACACGCTCGGCTGGGCATTCATGTACATAGCGACAGGGAATGAAAGTCACTGCCGAAGCTATGGGAGCTGTTTCGGCTGTTTCGAATAGTGTTCGCTCATCTCTAGAGATAACACTTCTGTAGATAACACCACTTAGCCATCATTGCATCTGTTACTATTTGTCACAGTTTAGCTCCTCTCCCTCCCTGCACTGAGCATGCCTAGAAAATTCTCCCACAGACCTCTATGAGTCATCCTTAGCCTACACTCACCTGACAGTAAATATCAGCCACGTGACGGCCACATTTATTTTACTGTTGGTGACTGGGAACTACTCGTAGGACTGATATTTTGATGGTTTGTTGTCATGGACTGTCAAAATATAGCTCATGCTCTATTTTTGTCTGTTTTCACAGATCCCACCATAAAGTATGAGGGACCTGTGAAAACGAGTGCAAAACAGTCGTGAAAAACATCCATTTTTCATGGCCATTTTCACTGTAGGCATAGACCGTTGTTGAATATCACTAAATGCTATCAACAGAGCACAGGAGGAGCTTAGGCAAAATGGCCGCCCCATACTCATGTACTGAAAATAGAAAAAAAAAAAAAAAAAGCAAAAACCATAATCTGAAAATAAACAGATTAGAAAACAAAATTTGGTCATCTGGTTTTAATGAATGACGTAAAAAAAAAAATCGGCCGCCATTTTAAAATTTTTCTTCACTCTCCAATGTGCTCTGAGTACAGCGTTGTCATCCATTCCATCGCCGCCGCCTTCTGCTCTGTCAGGCAATGCCGACGGAACAGCCGACAGGGCATGTCTGTCAGCCATTTTTTGGTGGTCTCCTGCAAGAAGAAGAGGAGAATGGCTGAAGAAGCAAAGGAAAGGTGGCGCTGGAATGGATGACAACGCTGTGCTCAGAGCATGGGGGAACGCCTCCTGTGCTTTCTGAGCACAATGAAGAATGAGGAAAAATTCAAAAACAGCAGCACTGACCTTCAAGATAAAGGTAAGACATGAATAGCCTCCATAAAGGCTATTCCTACGTGCTCTTAGTTAGTTTAAAACATGTTTTTTAATGATAGAATTCCTTTAAGCCAGAAATACATGGGCCATAGCAGCCATTCCTAATGCTACTCATACACACAGATACTGATTACTTCCACAAAGTATAACTTATAAGTGGACCATCCCTTTAAGGAAGACGTGTCTTTGAAGAATCGGTACAAAACGTGATTTTCGGTACATTATGGTTACTTTATGGCGAATTACGCGGTGAAGCGACATTACGCAGAAAGCTCTTTCTTCTTCCTTTCCTGTTATTAACATCTCCTGCGAGTGTCGATTATAGATTTGTCTGCTCTCCTTGCTGTTCTAGGTGCAGCGCCCACGATCACGTAATGCAGCTTGTTGAGCAGAAAGAGCTGCTAAATATTCAGTCAGGTCGACATGACACGAATGTGCTCTCGTCCCCGCAGTACAGGAGACATTTTCAAAGCTATCTATTCAGTCTGAACAACAACATCAACAAAGTAGACCACAATACCGGCAAAATGTTTTCTGTAAATGTGCGGACGTGAGCCTGTGTCAGCCTCATCCAAAGATTTCATGTCTGAAGAATACCGAGGTATTTTGGCTGGGTCAAGCTGCACCGGGTCAATCACCTCAAGCAAACTCATTGTGATTGACAATTAGACCCAAGAGCGATTTCCTTAATGACTTTTGCAGGATTGTATACGCCATTCCCGCACCTGCCAAGTGCTGCTAATGGACTGTTATTCATACACAATGTACGACTTGGCCATACAAAGTAATAGATCACTAAACATATCAAAATAATACAATTGTGTCCAGAAGATGTAGGGATGTCGTAACCGGACACGTTACTTGTGTGGACAGCGGGAGGATCAGCGTGAGACGGGGAGACAAGGCCAAAGGCCTCATGAACACAAGAGAATAATGTAATGGAACCAAAGCAAAGTCATAAAAAGTGCTAATATTATGCCATGGAGGTTTCCATATCTCCTTGTGCTGCTATATGGTGGTATGGAGGGGGGGTTGTACACTCTCTATGTGACGCTATATGGTCGGTTGGAGAAGTATCTATAATCTATGTGCTGATATATGGTTGTATGGGGGTATTTTTGGACACTCTCTTATGTTCTGCTATATGGATGTATGGAGGTGTTTTTCTACACTTTCCATGTGCCGCTATATAGTTGTATTGAAGTGTTTTATACATTCCACATATTCTGTTATATGGCTTGTACGAGGGTGTTTATGTACGCTTTCTATGTGCTGCTATATGGCTATATGAGGGTGGTTTTGTACGCATTCTGTGTGCTGCTATAAGGTTGTATGGAGGGGTTTTTGTACGTACACTGTCCATGTGCTGCTACACAGTCCAGTCACATTAATGTGACCACCTGTCAAAATCCAGAATAACCCCCTTTGGCAGAGCGGACCGCTGCGAGACGTGCAGGAAGAGAGGGGATGTTGTGATGATGTCACTGGGATGTTGAGCCATGCCGACATCAGTGCCGTGGCCAGCTGTGCTAGGTAATGCAATTGAGCATCCATGGCGCAAGCAACCCGATCGAGGTGGTCTCACAGATTCTCGATTGGGTTCAAGTATTTGTTGGCCAAAGGCGTACGGTAAACTCATCCTGGTGCTCCTCGAACCACGCACCTACACTGCGAGCTTTATGACACGTCGCATTGTCCTGCTGGTAGATGCCATCATCCTGAGGAAAAACAATTTACATGTAGGGGTGATCATGGTCCGCAAGGATAGATGCATACTGGTGTTTATCCATCATGCCTTCCACAATGATGAGTGCACCCAGATGGCTGATGACACGTGCCTTCTACGATTGGTTATTTAACGTTAATGTCAAAAGTAGACGGTGGTCACATTAATATGACTGGACTGTGTATATGGTAGTATAGAGGTGTTTTTATACGTACATTGTCCATGTGCAGCTATATGGCTATATGGAGGTTTTTTTGTACACGCAGTCTTACAGAGTTCTGTATATGGAAACGGGCGTGCAGAGATAGCAGTCACTACCAGGCCCTGGACGCTAAGGGGGCCTCAAAGATCACGTAAAATATACCTCTATTGTAACTGGTACCAGGTAGGTGTGGGCCCCAATGCAGATTTTATGTTTGTACCCAGGACTAACACCTGTGTATGGAAATATAAAAAGTTCCGATAGTAATATGACGGCTCAAAGCAATTTTCGATTTTTCAAAATTTCTAATCTTTTTGAATTTATTAATACATAAAAAAAAACTATATAAGTTTGACATAACTGATTATACTGAGCCATGGAATACAGGTAACAAGTCATTTTTACCGCACAGTGAATGCCATAACAATAAAATCAGTATGAAAATGGCACAATTGCTGTTTTTCTCTAAGTCTACCTTCGCTTCACAGCACCTCATACGGAATATGTATTGGTATGGTATTGGTATGGTACCAATATGTTTTGGTATGGAGTAATTTCTCTATTAAAATATAGGCCCTCCTATGGATCTGCAAACAGAAAAATAAAAAATAAAAATAATAAAAAAAACTTTTAAAATAAAAAAAAAAAAAAAGAAAAGAAAAAGAAAATGTCTGTAGAGGATATGACTTAAGGCACAGGGCTAGGGCAGTAACCAGACTTTTTGACCAAGAGGAAGGAAAGTCTAGCTGCGACTCTGTACTAGTCCATGCCATAGCTTTCCTTTAGAACATTTCAAACATAGAAATCAGAAGTCATTGTGGCGCCATCTGCTGGCCATAAACAATACTGCAACAGTTGCGTAATGGTCCATACAGGAGATTTAGGCTAGGGCTACACGTCAACATTGGTCACCACTCCAGTTGCACATTCACAGATCACCCCCATAGTGACTTTAGGCTGCTACCTGCCGGATTACTCCAGCAGGTCACAGATGCTATTTACTTATCGATCCCCGCTCCTGCCCATGGCTGTCTCCACTTCTCCTTCAGCCTCCAAGAGGCGCCATGCTGACGGGAAAGCATAGGTGACCATGGGCAGGAGTAAATAGCATCTGTTACTCCAGCAGGTAGCATCCTAAAGTCACTATGGTGTGCACTTACTATATGGAGCCTGTAAAGGGGGTACTAATTACATGGGAGCCAATAAAGGGGGCCGTATCCTGTGTGTGTGTGTGGGGGGGGGGGGGGGGGGGGCAGTAAAGGAGGCAGCATACAAGGGGAGCCCAATTAGATGGCAATATACAATGTGGAGGTAAGTAAGGAAGACTTTATGGGACCAATATAGGGGTCTTTATACTGTGTGAGGGCCAGTAAAGGGGGCATTATACTGTATGGGTGCCAGTAGAAGGGGTGCTATACAATGTGGAAGCTGAAGGGGCCACAGTTAAACATTTGCTATGGGACCCGTCTGCTTAGGAGGTTAGCCACGTCACTCCTCCTCTGTATTATGGTTGTAAGACAACTCTCCCCATTCTATAGTCTAGGTTCTGGGGATAAGTTCACTCCCTGAGGAGAGATCACCTTCTCAGGCGTATGGAGTCTTACAAAAAGCCATTTTAGCTCCACTGGGGGGATTATGGGAAAAATATGCAAATCTGTTCTCCAAGATGTAAATAGGGAAACAGTGACTCTGTCTGCTGCCCTCTAGGGGTAACTCCCTTGAACATCATGCCTGAATTTCCAACAAGCCTTTACTGCTACGATGTGGGATTTTGCCAAGTTTGTATCCCAGCTGTGGATGGCGCCATTTCGATGTGGTTGGTCTCATCAGCACAGCCTAGGGAGAACTGACTTGGCAGAGATGAGAGACTTCTAGACCAAGTTATGGGGATAATGTCACTCCCTAATGCAGTGGTTCTCAACCTTTCTAATGCTGTGACCCAGCAATACGGTTCCTCATGTTGCAGTGATCCAATTCAGTTTGGAATGTGCGTCCAGCTGAATAGTGTTGCTGCAGACAGTAGTGCGGCTTCTGAGTGACTAAAGCCATCGGAAATATGTATTTTCTGATGGCTTTAGGCATACCTCCCAATTTTTGAAGACTAGAAAGAGGGACAAAATATGCGGCGCGCGCAGCGCGCTGTGGTGAATTTAGCTCCGCCCACTTCTATGTTGACTCCGCCCATTCTCATTCATTTTTCATGTGCGACCACACAGTGCTCCCACTGCTCCTACAGTCACCTGTACATTATATGCCCCCTCGCCATCTCTCCACAAGTATCAAATAACCCCTTCATCTGCCCCCAGTTTCATGTCCCCCCTCCATCTCTGCCCCCAGTTTCATGTCCCCCATCTCTGTCCCCAGTGTCATGCCGTACCCCCCCTTCATCTGCCCACAGTTTCATGTCCCCCCATCTCTTCCCCCAGTTTCATGTCCCCATCTGTTCCCCAGTTTCATGTTCCCCCATCTCTGCCCAGAGCTTCATGTCCCTCCATCTCTGTCCCCAGTGTCATGCCGTCCCTCCCCCCTTCATCTGCCCCAGTGTCATGCCGCCCCTCCCCCCTCATCTGCCCCTTCATTATGTTCCACCTTAATGTTTAAAACAAATAAAAACTCTTATACTCACCTTCCAACGCTCCCCCGCCGCTCTCTACGCAGTCTCGCTTACTCATATAGTTGTAGGTGCGATGTAACGTCATCATATCGCGGCTACACATGCAGAAGCTGCAGCGCAGCGTTAAAGCAGGAGCTGGCTGTGACAGCTCCTGCTTTAATCACCTGTGTGTTCAACTCATCGGCGTCCTCCGGGCGCCGATAAGTTGAAACCGGGACATACCTCCCACCGACCGGTTGGGAGGTATGCTTTAGGCGACCCCTGTGTTTTGGTCGTTCGACCCCCGCCGGGGTCGCGACCCACAGGTTGAGAACCGCTGCCCTAAGGAGAGATCACCTTCTCAGGTGTATGGAGTCTTACAAAAAGCCATTTGAGCTCCACTGGGGGGATTATGGGAAAAATAAGCAAATCTGTTCCCCAAGATGTAAATAGGGAAACAGTGTCTCTGAGGCACTGTTTCCCTATTTACATTCTGGGAAACAGATTTGCATATTTTTCCCATTCTATACTCTAAGCAATCAGACAAAGATCCTTAAGCCTCACCTCTTAGACCTCACTGGATCTCCAGCCAAAGATTGAGATGATCAGCAGGATTTAACCCCTGTGTACTTTGCAGAATTTCTACTGTTTGCGCCGGGCTTGTGCAGATAATGCTGCAGACTGACAGCTATATTTCCTGTTTACTTAATACTTATTAAGTTTTATGTTCCCCCTACCACAAATATGTATGATATCAGTAGTGTACATAGGGCACTCTGCCCTGGCAGAAGCAATCACAGGGGGCAGGGGGGCCCGCAGCTTATCGCCCTTATCACCCCTCCTCCCGTCCTTACCAGCATAGTTGTGACTGGGGAAGGGGATATCTATACAGGTTCAATAGCCCCTGGGCTAGGCCCCTGCCATGTATTAATTGTCTTTGTTGGCAGTTGCAGTGGGCCATGTCACCCTGACCTGTAGTGACTAACTCCTCATATCCTAATAGCGGCTAGGTCTGATGACGGCCGCCCTGTGTGATAATCTCTCACGCTGATGTGAGCTCTCTAGTCATAACACACCGCGCTGGAGATGTCACGCTGGAATACAGACACAACACAACACTTTATATCTTGGCTGTGAAGCCGGAGGTAAAGGACACGTAGAGGACGCATCCTCTAGTGCTCTCATAACCCCTGGCCTATTTAACTTTCACAATTTATCTTTATGGGAGATTGTAAATTGCTGAGATTTTGTATTATCTTTTCTGAGTCAGTTTATTAGGCTGCAATAACATCTCCGTCCAGCACAGAGTCCGTCTGAAATTGCGGGCAAAAAAGTCCTGTAAGCAGCAGGGCCGATTTATCACATTGGAGGGCCTTGTGCTAAGGTATCATAGGTTGGTCCCTCTTCACCACCGCTTAGAAATACCTGCACAAATTATAATGTTCCCCCACATAGTATAATGCCACACGAGTGGCTCCATACAGTATAATGCCCCTCAGTGGCCCATCACACAGTCAAATGCCCCTGCATGCATCAAACCTTAACATGTCCCCACCATCATGGCCCCTCAGACATTAACCTGTCCAACTGACCCCACCCATTGGTCCCTCAGAGATTATATTATCATATTCCCCTCCAGATGCCCCCACATGCTCCCCTCTAGGGTGCCACCACATTTTCATTTCCCTCCTCCAGGTTTCCTTCACAGTTTCATGTCGCCCCATCCAGGTTTCATCCACACTATAATGTCCCCTTTCCAGGTTGCCCCCACGTATCATGTTGCCTTTTCAGGTTGCCCCCACAGTATATTTTCCCTTCCCCCCCCCCCAATGTCAATCAAATAAATACTTTTTTTTTATCAATCCCTACGCTATGATTTTGTGGTGGCATGTGCCAAACATGCGCCCCAACCCCTGCTCCACGCCACGCTGGCCACATTGTGACAGTTTCCTGACTTGAGATATAATGGAAATCTATACCAGTTCCATTCTGAGGTGGATTCCATTTTGGCATTGGAACGTTTCTTTATATCACTCGTTCCCTGTGCCAGATTGGGCCTTTGTTAAGACTGCCATATGATATGCCAGTCTTAGGGTGCGTTCACACGATGTAACGTGCCGCGTGATATGGCACGTATACGGCGTGTGAGAGTTTGCGTGCCGTATACGCTCCCATTGATTTCAATGGGAGTTAGGATCGTACACGTTACATCGTGTGAACGCGCCCTTACAGGGAGTCTATCATTGGATACCCTTTTTTTCTGACTGACATGTAGGACTAGCCTTAAGAAAGGCTATTCTTCTCCTACCTTTAGATATCTTCTCTGCGCCGCCGTTTGGTAGAAATCTGGGTATGCAAATAAGTTCTCTCAGAGCACTGGGGGTGGTCCTCAGAGCTCAAACAGCACTGGGGGCGTCTCCAATGCTGCAAGAGAAATCTCCAGTGACGCCTTTATCTTCTTCTGGAACGCCCTCTCCCTGTGTCTTCTTCCGTCCTGGCTTTCTATCTTCTAGGCCTCAGGCAGAGCCGACTGCACATGTCTGGGCCACAAGAAAATGGCCGCTTAGACAGTAAGTTGGTGTAATCGGCCATTTTTTTGTGGCCGCTTACACAGTAAGCTGGTGTAAGCGGCCATTTTCTTGTGGCCCGGGCATGCACAGTCGGCTCTGCCCGAGGCATAGAAGATTGAAACCCAGGACGGAAGAAGCCCGGGTTCTGTCACTGTCCCATATAGGGCTCACAATCTACTTTCCAAATCAGTATGTCTTTGGAGTGTGGGGGGAAACCTGACTACCAAAAGGAAACCCACACAAACACGGGGAGAACATACAAACTCCTTGCAGATGTTGTCCTTAGCAGGACTGAAACCCAGGACTCCAGCGCTGCAGTGCTTACCATCCTCCCTAACAGTGATAGCCACAGTGGCCCCATAACTGTGACAGTCTCTTTATCCCAATAACCACAACACGCCTGTTCTGCAAAGGGTCAGGGAGGACTTCAAAGTATTCTTAGACTTTATACAAGAACAATAAAAACCCGACTAACCTAAGATCTAATGCAAGTGTGAACTGACACTAAAAGGGAATGCAGATATCCATTATAAGGTATTAAAATATTAAGTAATGAGAATAACCCAAGTGAACGACCATTAATAAAGATCAATATGGGCCATAGGTTGTGGTCAGCTTACAAAACACAACTGCTGCCCCCTCTCCCTGAGGCAAGGAAGGGGTCAATCTAATCCTGTCCTCTGGGATAGAAGACCTTAGTCTGTAAGACGTGGGAACTCCAGATAGATCCCTTCCACATGTAATGTGATTCCTACGCCTGCTGCCATTAGCCTGAGCATGGTGAAGGGGCCATTAGCATGACAATGACAACAACCTTCCAGCCAGGTGGACCACAGACACTACGACACCCTGGAGATGGCGGCACTTACTAATGCCGATCCTAAATACCTGGCCCTGACAGGTCATCAATTAGGACTACACAAAGTAATTATCGCTGCCATCTCGGTGAATTGACTCATAATAGCACGGACAAAATGGATGACAATCCCCCATTCAAATATAGGGATATAACAAATATAGGGTTTTCCAGGCTCCAGTAGTGTTTTTTTTTATTTATTTTGATGATCTATTCAACTGACAAGTCATCGATATCTGATTAGTGAAAGTCTGACAACTTGACCCCATAGCAATCGATTAGTCCTGCTGCCTCTGGGTGGCGCCAGCTACTACTGTGTGCGGGGCTAGAAGCAGCTCAGCCCCTTTTCAGGTAATACACACCTAGCTGCAGCTGCACCCACACTATAGCAGTGGCGCCAAGGTGTATGTGCAGGGTAAAGGTGTCAAACTCCCCACTGATCACCTACTAATGGCCGATCCTATCAGTATAAAAACACTGATAGAGACCTGAAAAACCCCTTAAGGGTAAGTTCACACAGGGTTTTTTGGTCGTGATTTTGAGGCCATATCCGCCTCAAAATCCTGACCAAAAAGACGGCTTCCCTTGAAGTCAATGGGAGCGGTCAGTTCTTTTTTCTGGGAGCTCATTCTTCCAGGTGGATTCGCCTCGTGACATCCGCCTGAAGACACTCCCTCCCCCGACTAGGCCCATTCATTTGGGCTTAATCCAGAGCGGAGTGTGCGACTCGATGCTGGTGCACTGCGCTGGCATCCAGTTGCAGCTGTCCGTATTTTGGTGCGGATCCTGAGGCGGCCTCCGTCTCATGTTCCAGACCAAAAAACCCTGTGTGAACCCAACCTTAGGCTACAGCCCCACAGAGCAGGCCCCGGCCATAAAGCACTGCAGGAAAAACCATAGCATTGCATTTTTACCTGCAGTGGTATTCACAAAAGACTTTCTACTTCAATTATACATATACGGAAACTGCCAGCGTTTCTACAGATATAATTGACACGCTGCAATTTACAACAACGCAATGGTTTTTGAAATCACAGTTTTCTGCTGCGGGTATTTTTCTGCAATGTGTGGATGGGATTCGCCAGATTGCAGGTAATCTAAAACGTTGCGGCTAAATTGTGGCATTTATGCTACGTGGGGTCCCAGCCTTAACCACTTGCAGACTGCCCATAGACGTTCGGAAAGTGGTTGCCTTGTTCTGATAGGACGTACCGGTACGAGATCGTGCAGCTGCAGATACTGGGAGCCGGCTGTAACTTCAGCCGGAGCTCCCAGAGAGAAGGCAGGGAAGGTTTATTCCCTTCCCTGCCTTCTCAATCGCTGTGTATACAGCGCTCAATGAGTGCTGTATACATGGCTATGGGCGCCGCCATGATGCGGCCGCCCTCTGACCTGGTGGTCACGTAATCCGCTGGTGTCAGCATCTTACAAGAGCTGCTCAGTCCTAAAGGACCAGGATAAGCTCTAGTAAGGTGTATACTAACGAGCAGGAGGCTGGATTCTTCCTTCAACTGGGGCTAAAGGTACCAGCCCCAGTTATAGGGGAAATCAACCTCCCTAACAAAGAAAAAGTGATCAGATGTCCCCAAAGGTCTATTATGACCTTATGGGGACACCATATGGAAAAAAAAAAAGAAAAAAAAATCAACAAGTTTAAAAAAAAAAAAGGAAATAAAATAATTAAAAAATAAATAAAATCCCGTTATTAAAGGTTATAGCCCCACCCCCAACAACGCCATACAAAATAAAAATTACCGTAACGGAGAGTAAAAACTACTTTATATAAAGTTTTTCAGTTGCACTTTGTGTTATTAAATAAAAAAAAAAAAAAGAAAAGTGAAAACCAGACACAATTTCCCTCCTATTTTGTTTATTTTTTCCCGGATATAAAAAAATTAAAACACATTCGATAATAAAAACAACATAAAAATAAAGCCCAATGTGTCCCCGAAAAAAAACGCAAAAATTAGTTGAATGAGACGTATGAGAAAAATATTACAGCCCTCAAAACCGCACATACAAAATAAACCTAAAATGAGTCTGGTCCTGGACCACAAATTGGCCCGGTACTGAAGTGGTTAAATAGAAGAATGGGACAAAATAATGCAGCCTCATTTATTTTTTATTAAAAATTGTGCCCCCTTAGATCTTTATACTTTATGATTTTTACAGTCTGTGCAACCTACACAGAAGATTACTATAGTTTCTATAGAACAGAGGTTGGCACGTATACAGTCACGTGGTCCTCCCCCCGCCACCAATTTATGGACTAGACTGATGTCTGTAGGTGCTGAGGGCTGACAGAATGGAGGAGGCGCGATCGTCGGTTATAATGCACATGCAAGGAGGGGTTATATACAGAAACATAGTGCATGGGGCACTAATTGGTAACTAAAGGGGCATCCTACTGTGTAGGGCTTAATACTGTGCAGGGGGTCAATAGTGGATAACCATACTGTGAGGGTCCTCAAATGGAGCCACCACACCTAGTGGGGTATCATACTGTGTGGGGAGCATTATATAGTGTATAGGGGGCGCTGAGGAGCTTTATACTGTGTATAGGGGGTTTGGCATTCGACTGCACATATTAGTACAGCATGCAGCTCTATCTTGTCGGATTTTTTCATTATCTGCAATGGAAGCTTCTAACAGAGCATCCAATGCACATATGAGCACAAGTTCGGCCAGGCTCACAGCTGTAATAACTAACCTATCCTATCCTCCTACTAATCCTATCCTATCCTACTAAAACGGCAGAATGGATTTGAATGAAATTTGGCATGCAGATAGATTGTAACCTCGATTAAGACATTATCTCAGTAAATGACATGACTTCCCGATTGTTATGAATTTATGTTCACATACTATATTACACTGTTCTTGCAGCAGCCTTATCTCAGCCAGGTCTGTTATCTCTCTATGTAAACACACGCTAACTCTGAGTCCATTGTGTAAATGCATTTGCATATTATCTGATCAGCTCCAGGCAGTGCTGGCACACTGGATGGGAAAACACCTTTAATCCAAATTGGCAGTTTGCTACTTTTAAACATGCCGGGAAAAAGAAAATCTAATTTGTTGCAAAATTTTAAAACATCGAGAGCTGTGAAGGTAGCCAGAAGCCACTGAGTTCTCCTCAAGTGGAGCTGAGGGGGATCACTGACACCAACAACACACATTATATGGCGTCCCAGCGAGCTGCTGAGATGCCGGAACAATCACAGGCATGGCAAGAGGAACAAGTTCAGCGGCAGGCCAGCTTGAGAGCTGCCAAAACACCGGAGCAGGCGGATCATCGACGCCAACAAAAAGCTTATTATATGGTGTCCCAGCGAGCTGCTGAAACAATCACAGGCACAGCGGAAGGAACGAGTTCAGCGGCAGACCAGCTTGACAGCTGCCAAAACACTGGAGCAGGCGGATAATCAACGCCAACAACACGCTCATTATATGGAGTCCTAACAAGCTGCTGAGATGCCGGAAGAATTACAGGCATCAACACCAACAAAACGCAGACGAAGTCGCGGGCATAGGCTAGTGTGTCATATGTACAGAGATTTATACTGCCATATGTGAATATGATCTACTACTACCTGCACTATACTGTGTGACAACCTTCTGCATTTAGCAATGATATTGTACATAATAATCTCCCCCTCTGCCGCCATAGGCATTGGCCTACCCTGCCCACGCACTGCTAGATTGCACCACTATCAAAAGCCAACACCAATTCTCTAAAATTGACAAACAAAGCAAAAGCAAGGGTGTAACCAAAATTGTTAATTGTAATCCACATTGAGTCATTGAAATAGCAAAACAAGGGATTTATCGTCATCCGCTTTAATGCTCCGCTGCCGATGGGGGCCTCTTGCTTGGCAGGGGGCAAGGGACAGGGTTGGATAACACTATTTAGACGCTTCTTTGATGTCCGAAGGCATAAGTCATGACAAGTGACCAATACAGACAATAGATCCATTGGAAATGTCCCTTGTGCCCCTTTTCTGATATCCAGACTTTTCTATAGAATGACCCATGACCTCTCACACAAAGCATGAATGTGAGCACGGACCAGACACATCAAAAGTCCTCACTAGCAATGACATGGCTTCCATTCCCACACGGCTTTTGTGATGGGACAAGGCGACCTACAAAAATCCAATGTAACCGTCAATAACAATAAGATATTCTAACATAGTCTTTACGTATCTGGCTATTATGGGATACTAAGAGACTTACCTCTTAGACGGAGGCTTAATATTTGATGTTATAGCAGAACTTCTAGAAGAAAGGATCCTCAAAATCATTTTAATAAATGTGCAGCCTGAGGCTCTTCTGAGAGGGGTTTAGACCCCCCGAGCATCCGAGTAGGACCGTTCTGATCCAGTTTCAGATTAGGAAAAGAACCTCTCATTGAAATCAATGGATAACGAAAGTAATCAGACCACCTTTGTCATGTGCAGGAGGCTTAAGGGTAAGTTCACACGGGGTTTTTTGGACCGGAACCTGAGATGGAGGCCGCTTCAGGTTCCGGTCCAAAATACGAGTAGCCACGACTGAATGCCGATGCACTGCACCGGCATCCAGTCGCGCACTCCGCTCCAGATTAGGCCCAATGAATGGGCCTAGTCGGGAGAAGGGAGCGTCTTCAGTCTGAATCGCGAGGCTAAACGGCCTGAAGAATGAGCACCTTGCTTCTTACGCGTTTTGGAAGAGTCCTTAATGATGGATTAATGATTAAGGACTCTTCCGAAACGCGTCAGTCTGGCAGTGTCTCATTGCCTAGTTCATGTGAACACATTTTTTACGATGTATTAGAAGAATAAAGGTTCCGTTTTATCTATCTACGTGCCGGCTGGATCTATTTTACTGTTGGACTCATCTGTTTGCCTCGATGGAGGAGGTTGGAATCAGTGCCGCACATTGTAGGTCTGGGAGTGGAACATGGACACTTGATGAATTGTTCTCCAGGAGGGCTGAGTATTTTTCCCCTTTTTTCCTTTGACGTTGTCTATCTTTAAGATAGGATATCAATATCAAATTGGTGCGGATTTGACGCTAGGACCACCACAGCACCATATATATTGTAGGAAGCCCTACATATTGTAGGGGACTAAGCCACAAACAGATTAATGTATGTGATGTCACTGGCCTGTGAAGTGGAAGGGTCACTCAACCGAGCATCTTCTGATTTGTGGGGGATTTAAAAAGTTGAACCCCTACAGATTAGATATTAATGGACTATTAAGAGGATCGACAACAACAACAAAAAATCTGGAAAACCCTTTTAGGCCCTATTCACCTCTATGTTCAGGTTTCCGTTTGGGGAGTCTGCTTGGGGACCCCCGAACAGAAATCCTGCAAGCCCAGCACTCTCTGCATGTTTTGTGTGGAAAACACACGGACCCCATCATAGTCTATGGGGTCCACAGGTTTCGTGAAGGTAACCATTTTTTAATACGTATAGGTTTCCATTCGGAGGGTCCCCAAGCGGATTCCCTGAACGGAAACCTGAACGTTACTGTGAACCGGTCCTGAGCCTCAGCTAAGGGCAAGGCGTGTTGGAAGTACTCAAATCAAAATCTGCTTTATGTCTTTCTGCCACGTTGATGAAAAAGACAGTACTTAAGGAGAACACATGGCGTTACATAGGTAGTAACAATAGCCATTCATCAGCAGTGAAAGTATTCACACTTAAGAGGCAATAACACAACTATTGTACAAAGTTTGTATCACACAAAGACCAGGAGCATCAAAGGAAAGTCATGCCGGAGAAGACGTACCTACAACTTCATAGGCACAGGCCCTGTACAATAGTTTACAACACTTAAGACACAAGCCGGACACTTAATCCCTAGACCTCTGGGACTCTGAACAGAGGATCAAAAAACAGAGTCTAAAAAAGACGGGAGGAAATGAAGGTTGAGACTTCTGCACCTTGGTGTTGACGGCTCATCACATTGCACTTTAATGGTCAACCCTTGGCTATAATAGTCAATTACCAGGACGTAGGAGGAGCAGTGTGAACAGGACACAAGGCTGTTGTGTCTGTGAATGACAATACGGCTTCTCTATTTACGTCTGCTTACCATTACCTTGGAAGATAAAGCCCTTGACTGACCTTCAGAATGGGATATAGTGTAGGTACTAGGACAATCTTGTACTAACAAATAGGAAGTGAGAAACATCTTAGAGTTAGCAGAGAATACTTGGATGGGTCTTTTCTATCTCTATATTTGCATGTTTGTCATGAGGGCGCAGGCCTGGACTCAGGAAATGAACAGATCGGGTGGTTATGAGGTGCTGCAGACATAATGTTACAGTCTATCCGGTTAATGCAAGCAGCGGACGTAAATCAGAAAACTAGTGTATCCATAAAAGCCAATACCTATATAGCAAACCATCTGTAGCGCTAAACCATGCCATGTATCTAATGTCAGGATAGAAGAAAGCCAGAAACAGTTATAGTAGTAGTGTGGAGCTGTATACAACTGTGCAACAGTGACATCTAGTGGCCAGATTGTCAAGAAAAAGAGTGAAGCTACAGAAGAATATTACTGTGTTTTTACCTATTGGCTGTGCCATGTACACTGCTGAACGCACCAAGGTGGGGAAATTTCGCATGAAGGACTTTTCTCGCACCTTTCCTGGGAGATGCTAGAATGGTAAATACTAGTACTGCCTGATATCCTTTGGATCCAGTAGGTGGCGCTGCCTCCGGTGACTGTTAGTATGAAGTATCACCTGCTATATCCATGTCATACCAGGCGGGTTAGGGTTGTATATAGGAGAGACATAGTTAGCTTCTACTTCACCAATGCAACCACTGAGAATACAGAGGCCCAGGGGGTGTTAGCTATGGAGGACTGGCGGGCAGCTAACACCACCAGAGCCTAGGCAGCGCCACCTACTGGAGTCGCAACATTCAAGACTCAAGCACAATTTCAGTGTGCCTGTTTCATCTGCCTGTCTCTGTGTAATTTGACTTGTCAGTTTGGTAGTGGTACGCAGGGCTTACCCTGAAAACTAGTGAAGTGTAGAAGGAGCAGAAGTATAAGGACCCATGTGAGCTCAGCGCTACCCCTGCTGTGTACTGCTTCAGGCCTCAGATGCCAAACTCAGTCTAACAAGTGTATTTACTGCACCCTGTGAACTACCTTGTGCTGCCATATAGTGCTCTGAGCTGGCAGAGTCAAGGCAGCGCCACCTACTGGAGTCACAACATTCAAGACTCAACCAGTCCTGTGGAAAGCTGGGTGCTAGAAATGCAGGCCCTGTGGAAAGCTGGGTACTAGAAATATAGGCGCTGTGGAAAGCTGGGTGCTAGAAATATAGGCGCTGTGGAAAGCTGGGTACTAGAAATATAGGCGCTGTGGAAAGCTGGGTACTAGAAATATAGGCGCTGTGGAAAGCTGGGTACTAGAAATATAGGCGCTGTGGACAGCTTGGTACAAGAAATATAAACCCTGTGGAAAGCTGGGTACTAGTAATATATGTCCTGTAGAAAGTTGGGTACTAGAAATATAGATCTTGTGGAAAGCTGGGAACTAGTAATATAGACCCTATGGAAAGCTGGATACTAGTAATACAAGTCCCGTGGAAAGCTGGGTACTAGTAATATAAATTGTGTGGAAAAATTAGTAATATACGTTAAGTGGAGAACTGAATATTAGTAATGTGGGTCCTGTGGAAAGCTGGATATTAGTATTATAGGCCCTTGGAAAGCTGACTACCAGCAATAAAGGCCCTGTGCACCAGAAGAAAACCAAAGGGCCCCTAACCAGGGTACACACATCATGGCTGTACTATGTACCGCTCCTACATCACATAACTTTCACAGATTCCCAGGAAGATGGTGCTCATCATACAGTACTAGGTTGGGCAATGTATCAGGCTCTAACCAGACTGGTTTTCCATTTAGATACCTGGGAAAGCTGGGTAACAATATCTGTACTGGCATCTATGTTGGTTTGTCACCTAGTTGCCCTTATCAGGAACAGATATCTCTATGAATTCTGAAGATGGCAGAAAAAGACAACCTAAGGGGCGTGCAAGGAAAATGTTCAATATAGACTCAAATAAACATGAATTATACAATAATATGACTTATAAAGGATACTATACATCCATATACTGTATATAACAAAAAGCAGACACGTGTCACATTGTGACTAGGACACCTAGCACTACCATGGGCACCTACTGTACATGCATTTTGCACCAAGGCGCTACGGTTTTCTAATAAAATATAGATTTGTAGTTAAAAGTCTGAGCCACAAAATAGATAATATCAATGAATACAAAGTTCAGGGTAAATCATACAGGTCTCATCCCGAGGGCTACATCACATCACCAGGAATAGACCAAAACCTTCTGTGGTCCAGACCCCTGTCATAAGTGTCAAGACCAACCTGTCTAGGTGCAGAGGATGATGGGTAACTGCCCATCACCTTATACCTATAGCAGTACACCCCCTCCAAAAAAAAGTGACAACCAGGGAGCGCTCTCTGTATGGTACCCGGAGGTGACAACATGAAGAAAACTTCTGCTGCCCATATAGTTTCGATGATTGTCAGTGAGAGCCATCCATTTCCACCAGACCAGCCGACCATAAAATGTCTATGAGGGTCTCCTGAACCGTCCCCCATGCCAGATTTTGGGGGGAGATAAGGATCATGCTGTTAAGCTGTTGTCAGAACTGTTTGGCAGTATTCTCCTCCCATCTCTGGTTAAAAGGAATTTGCCCCCAGATCCCAGCACACCAATGCGGCTCTGGGGGTAGATGGGTTAGGGTCACCTCAATCACTTATGAATCGCTGCCTCCATTGCCAAGAAATTGCTGCTGTTGTCAATATGCACTGAAGATTTTTGAAGCAACTAAGGCCCCGTTCACATTTGTATTCGGGGTCCTTGAAGTATAATATTAGGTAGTAGTGATCCAGAAGAAAACACAACTACTTAGATATGTCAGTACATTTATGTCGGTCACCATAATACTGATATACAAGAGTTTGTTAGGCAATGGCCAGCACTGGTATTGTTCACTGTAACATACAGCAGGAATATCAGATCTAACCCGCTGTACAATCCTATACATTATCAGCCGCTTGACAGTAATCTGTGGACACACACCCATAATCCAATCTATCATTGCCTAAAGCTGAGCATGCATCATATACAGCTGTCAGCTAAGACCTATCTCCCCGGAGATCTCATTAAACATGGACACTTAGGCTGGCCATACAAATGATAGCTATTCCTTCTAAATTTCCCACACATGCACACACTCGTACACGCACAATAATAATCCGCTGCCAGTCACCTCTGGGGACGGCTTAGCTCTCTTTAGAACAAATGGAGAGGGCATGTTGCAATCCAACTGCCTGATCCTTATATTCCCATCAGGGAGAATCATGAGGTCCCTTTACCCATCAGATGTTTGGAGAATCCTGTCAAAAATCATCGACAATAATCTGAAACCCCATACAGATGTAGCAGAGTTGACAGAAGCGCTGCCTCGCTGTTGTTCTTGTCCATCAGTCCGTTTACATAGTGAAAACACACAGAGTCCGATGAACCCCATTGACTATTATGAAGCCCGCCCGGTGTCCATTGTTGTCAAACTGAAACTGGTGGAGGAAAAAGTCCCCCGTGCAGCACTTTTGTCTCCGCCGATTTTCAGGTGAACACTGCGACGGAGACTTTTTAGGCCCAGTTCACATCTGCGTTCGGGCCGTTCTGTTCCCCATCCCAGCACTTTTCTCTCTGTATTTTTCGTGCGGTGACTGAGCAGAAACCACGCAGAGCCCATTATAATTTATGGGGCCTGATGGTTTAAGCGGATTTGGTTTCTGTTCAGGAGGGGGGTCCTGTAACGGACTATCCGAATGGAAACCTGAACGCAGATGTGAATCGGGCCTTAAGGGCGGGTTCACACCTGCACCCCGGTCTGCGCCTTCAGTTTCCATCTTCTGCCAACAGGAAACAGAAACCCAGCAGTCAGTGACCACCCGTGAGCATTTTATGATCTCCACGGCAAAAACGCTTTTTTTTTTTAACTTGATACAAAGTCCTGCATGTCTGACATTGTGTCCGATAAAAAAAAAAAAAAAAAAAAAAAGGTTTCGCCGCGGAGATCATAAAACGCTCATAGGCGGACACTTTGCAAACTCATTCCAATGAATGGGCTTTAAAAATGACTGCAGGTTTCCGTCTCCTGTCCAGTTTCTTGGGCAGAAGATGGAAACTGAAAACGGAGATCGGGGTGCAGATGTGAACCCGCCCTAAGGGGGTTTGTTGTCTTGTGTGATAAGATTTAGAGATGAGAGAGTACTGTTCGGATCAGCCGATCCGAACAGCACGCTCGCATAGAAATGAATGGACGTAGCGGGGCACGCGAGGGGTTAAGCGGCCGGCCGGCGTCAAAGCGGAAGTACCAGGTGCATCCATTCATTTCTATGGAGCGTGCTGTTCGGATCGGCTGATCCGAACAGTACTCACTCATCTCTAATAAGATTACACTGCTGCAGTAAGTCACGTTAGCTCTGCTGCATCGCTATGTCTGATAAATGTTCCGACCAAACATACGTTCCATATATCATAACCAATGACCAAGGATGATTCTGAAGCAGGTCCAAAGAATATTGCATTTCATAAATAAATTGACATTTCTCCAATCTGTTTCTCGGATCCCCCCTCCCCTCCCCCATGAGCTGTCAGAGCTGTCTATGGCCACCACCACTTATAGTATATACTGCACACAATAAATTCTAGTATATACTCCTAAAAGTAGAGAGTTCTGCACAGAATGAAAAAGTTACTGTAGGAATTAGAAAGGGTCCATCAGGTTTCCTCATACTATTTCCATGTGTAGCCCCCTCCTCAGCACATGCTTCTGAACTGACCAGTAAGGTCTGTAGCCCTCTAGCCTTCAGGCGGCTTCCAGCACAAACAGGCAAAACTATTCTTCAATCTTGAGACTTGAAGACTAGAATCGCCTACATTTGCGGATTATAAACCCAAGAATGGGAAGCACCTGATGTCCCGCAGACCCGGAGATGGACCCTCATACAGTAATACACTCACCTCTGGGGCGTCCTAGTCCCTAGGAGGATGCAGACAGTGGTGTAGAAGTGACCAGGGTCTTCACTTCTTCTCTAGATGCTGAGCCTCCTGTTGCTGAATTGCTCCCCTCCCCCAGGATTCTCCCACTCCCCCTCCTCTATAACCAGCAGTTCTTGTTTGCTCTTAAGATGCAGTGGTTTTCAAGGGGAGTAGATGCAGAGGGGGCTGGGGGAAGTAATCCATTAGGGGAGAAAGGTGTTGGAAGGATAAAGACGGAGGCCAAGACTGGGCTAACCCCAGGGGCAGCCCGAGACCTTGCAGGCAGAGGTCATGGAGGCACTGACAGATCCCGGGCAGTCCCATCACTCTTTCACAATAGTGGACAGACCTTAAAGTGCACAAACAGATATTCCCACCATTAGGCAACCAGGGGAATGAAAAGACCCAGACAAGGGGCTGTCACTTAAAAAAAAAGGCGGACATATAGAGTGACCACCTGCCAATGGGGCAGCATCAGCACCAGGGACCGTTACTGAAAAGGTATGGTATAAAACACAGCAGGTGGATCTGGATGGATGGACGGCGCTGCTGGGAATTATACCGAATTGTACTGGAAGAAACTCTAGAGAATGGCGTTGCTGGAATTCATACAGACGGACACTGCAGGGAATTACAGAGCATGGCATTGTTTGCCAGAGAAGGGAAGGCATCTATAACATACTAGCCTCTGCCCGCGACTTCGTCTGCGTGTTGTTGGCGTCGATGATCCGCCTATATTCAGCAAATTGCTGCCGTCGATGGTTTGCCTGCTCCAGCATTTCAGCAGCTCTTAAGCTGGCCAGCTGCTGAACTTGTTCCTCACAATGTGCCTGTGACTGTTGCGGCATCTCAGCAGCTCGCTGGGACGCCATATAATGAGCGTGCTGTTGACAGTGATAATCCACCTGCTCCAGCGTCTTGGCTGCTGTGAAGCTGGCCTGCCGCTGAACTCATTCCTCGCGCTGTGCCCGTGATTGTTCCGGCATCTCAGCAGCTCGCTGTGACACCATATAATGAGCGTGTTGTTGGCGGCGATGATCCCCTGAGCTCCGCTTGAGGAGAACTCTGTGACTCCTGGCTTCCTTCATAGTCGTCATTGTTTTAGAATTTTACAACAAATTAGATTTTCTTTTTCCTGGAATGTTTAAAAGTAGCAAACTGCCAACTTGGATTAAAGGTGTTTTCCCATCCAGTGTGTGAGCACTGCCTGGAGCAGATCAGATAATATGCAAATGCTTGTACACAATGGAGTGAGGGTTATCTGAGAGTTTACATAGAGAGATAACAGACCTGGCATTATCAGAACCTGAGATAAGCTGCTGCAAGTGTAGTGTAATATAGTACGTGAACATAAATTCATAACAGTCGTGAAGCCATGTCATTTACCAGGATAAAAAGTAGCCTATGTGTTAATCGAGGTTACAATCTATCTATGTGCCAAATTTCATTCAAATCCGTTCAGTGTTTTTTGCATGATTGCCACATGCATGGCGCTGGAGAGAGTTCTCTCGCAGCATTGGGGATGCCCCCAGTGCTGTCTGAGCGCTGGGACCCGCCTCCAGTGCTGAAAGAGAGCTAATTTACATACCGAGAAAAAACGGGATTGTAGGCGAACGGCAGCGCGGAGAAGACGACGAAAAGTAGGAGAAGAATAGCCTTTAAGGCTATTCCGACGTGGTACCTACAAAAAATTGTGTCCGACTAATAGGATCCCTTTAATAAATGAGTTGTGCTGTGAAGCTCTGTGCACTTTTTTTTTTGCCAGAATGCAATATTTTATTTCTACTTGTTCTTTAACCAATACACAAAAAGACCAAAGACTAAAGCAAACAAGCACTCAACATCATGTCAAAAAATACAAAAGCCTTTATTACCATACAAATTTTGTATGAAAATTACACATACATATTCAACTATATACATATACTATATACATATTTGAATATGTATATGTCATTTTTATACAAAATTTGTATGGTAATAAAGGCTATTGTATTTTTTTAGAACAGAACAATGGACTGCAAAAACAATATAATGACGGCTGCAGACAAAGCACCCTGCATTGCATCCATCTTCAGTCACTAGAATGAGAAAATGTGATGAAGCTTTCTGCCATCTTATTTGTTTACTTTTCAAATGGAAGATAAAATGCTGCGTGCACGATTTTTTTAATGAGAACCTAGACTTAGGGCAGATTCACACCTGCGCCGCAGTCTCCGCTTTTAGGTTTCCGTCTTCTGCCGACAGGAGACGGAAACCCGGCAGTCAGTGTCCGCCCGTGAGTGACCATGAGCGTTTTGTGGTCTCCGCGGCGAAACAAGCATGTCCGACTTTGTGTCCGGTTAAAAAAACCAAAAAATAAATTTCGCCGCGGAGACCAGAAGACGCTCACGGGCGGACACTTTGCAAACCCATTCATATGAATGGGCTTGAAAAGTGACTGCCGGTTTCCTTCTCCTGTCCAGTTTCTAAGGCAAAAGACGGAAACCTAAAAGCGGAGCCCGGGCGCAAGTGTGAACCCGCCCTTAGCTGTCAATGATTCCTCTTTCTTGTAAGCAATGCCAAATTTGTACCACCTATTATATAGACACATATGCTCAGGCCACTGCTATGAAGGGTACCATTGTCATTATGCTACAACCCAATGGAGAGGAGCAGAGGATGGGAGTAGTATTGATGGTGGGTGGTGATGTCATGGGGTAGGCCTAGTACACTCAAACTCCTCCAGACCAGCTCCTAGGCCGGACACTGTCAAAGGGGGACTGCGCGGTATCTGATGGTGGTGGTGGTAGTTGTACCCTCGCAGCGCATCCAGTTGGAGAAGCATCCTCTCTCACCTTATTTAGTGTCTTTGGTCAAGACCCAATAGTTTGTCTCCGTATTATGACTTAGTACAAGGATCTATTTTTGGAACTACCATCACACCTGCCAGAAAATGTCCTGAAAACTTCCCTCTAGTAACTGAAAGGACCAGACCTTCTATAACAGGTCCTGCTAACACTTACTATGGTCATGCATTGGCTTGACCAGATCTTCTAGTTCTGCACTGAGGCACCTCGGTAGATAGGCTTCACCCTGGAAATCATAATTTAAAGGGATCCTATCATTGGATACCCTTTTTTTTTCTCTCTAACACATAGGAATAGCCTTAAGAAAGACTATTCTTCTCCTACCTTTAGATATTTTCTCCGTGCTGCCGTTCTTCCAGGCCTCTGGCAGAGCCAACTGCGCATGCCTGGGCCACAAGAAAATGGCCGCTTACACCAGCTTAATGTGCAAGTGGCCATTTTCTTGTGGCCCGGGCATGCGCAGTCGGCTCTGCCCGAGCCCTAGAAGATTGAAACCCAGGACAGAAGAAGACACAGGGAAAGGGCAATCCAGAGGAAGATGGAGACGGTGCAGAGATTTCTCTTGCAGCATTGGGGCCTGCCCCCAGTGCTGCGAGAAAACTCATTTGCATACCATAGAAAACCGGAATTTCTACCGAACGGCAGCGCGGAGAAGACATCTAAAGATAGGAGAAGAATAGCCTTTCTTAAGGGTATTACTACGTGTTAGGGGAAAAAAAAGTCATTTTAATGATAGGATCCCTTTCCATTACAAGGCAGAGACCTGGCAACAATAGCCATGATCAGAGTCCGATCTGAGCAGTCAAATGTGACTAAGGCCTGGTTCACATCTGCGTTCGGTATTCCATATGGGGGCAGCACTTTTCTCTCTGCATGTTTCGTGCGGAAACCACACTGACCCATTATAGTCTATGCGGTTCATATGGTTTCTAAGCTAACTGCTTTTTAATGCGTTCGATATTCTGTTCCAGAGGTCCCCAAGTGGACTCCCTGAACGGAATACCGAACGCAGATGTGAACCAGGCCTTATGTGTCTAATGGGCCGCTTTAACCATAGGGCCAAATATAAATTGTTGTATCTGCAGACTATAGGTAGCACGTCATTTTGGCTGCACAATTGCAATGGTACCATTATCAAGTACAATTTATGCCCCCCACCCCCAAAAAATAGCTATCATACAGCTCTGTGAAAGGAAAAATAAAAAAGTTATGTTTTTTAGAAGGTGGGGAGTACTAAAATGAAAATGTAAATAAATAAATAGAAAAATGGCTGCTGTAGGAAGGGGTTAAAGGGCAAGGGTTTAGGAATATTCATTATGCTCATGGCCCCTGTCTTGTGAATCTATTTTAAAACATTTTCAAGGGTCACTTTGCAGATTTTGCTCCAGCAGCTGCTCAGTCATCCCTTGTATAACCTGTCCGTCATGTAACGTCCAGGACAAACCTGGTCATCTAGATTTTGCAGTTTGCTCTTCATTGATACAGATTAACATAAACTCCTAATTAGATTTGCTACAGAACTGGAGCAAGGGTTTGGGTTGGATGACCCCTATTAGCTAAAAAGGTCTCCCAGTAAAAAGTATGCAGTGCCCACCGCCGCACCTCAACTGATATCACATGCGTTGGCAAATCCTGAAGTATCCATTAAATCAATGTGTCATCCATTAATCTATTACTCTTTGTAATGGCTCTCTCCCCTGACTGAGAAATAAAGGTCCCAGACAGAGGTTCCCTCTATTAAATCATAAAATACCTCTCTCACGATTTTTTCTTCCATGTGTCATGCTTGATGTTGATGCCAGTTTTTGCTGCTTGGGGCAGACTCTGGACAGAATCAGTCCCCTTCACCCTCTGGCAGCTGACAATATAGTGCCTTCTTAGGCAGAGTTCACACGGGGTATTTTGGTCAGGATTTTCGGGCCGTATCTGCCTCAAAATCGTGACCAAAAAGACGGCTCCCATTGAAATCAATGGGAGCTGGTCAGTTCTTTTTTCCGGAAGCCGTTTGTTCCGACTCCCGGAAAAAAGAAAGGACATGCTCATTCTTCAGGCGGAGTTGCCTCACAAATCTGCCTGAAAACACTCCCTCCTCTCGACTAGGCCCATTCATTTGGGCCTAATCCGGAGCAGAGGGCGCGACTGGATGCCGATTCACTGCCGTGGCATCCAGTCACAGCTCCCGTATTTTAGACCGGAACCTAAGGTGGCCTCCGCCTCAGGTTCCGGACCAAAAAACCCTGTATGAATCCGGTCTTATTTTCCCATGCAGGAGCCTTCTCACCTACAGTCCTATGAAAAAGTTTGGGCACCCCTATTAATCTTAATCATTTTTTGTTCTAAATATTTTGGTGTTTGCAACAGCCATTTCAGTTTGATATATCTAATAACTGATGGACACAGTAATATTTCAGGATTGAAATGAGGTTTATTGTACTAACAGAAAATGTGCAATATGCATTAAACCAAAATTTGACCGGTGCAAAAGTATGGGCACCCTTATCATTTTATTGATTTGAATTCCCCTAACTACTTTTTACTGACTTACTGAAGCACAAAATTGGTTTTGTAACCTCAGTGAGCTTTGAACTTCATAGCCAGGTGTATCCAATCATAAGAAAAGGTATTTAAGGTGGCCAATTGCAAGTTGATCTCCTATTTGAATCTCCTCTGAAGAGTGGCATCATGGGCTACTCAAAACAACTCTCAAATGATCTGAAAACAAAGATTGTTCAACATAGTTGTTCAGGGGAAGGATACAAAAAGCTGTCTCAGAGATTTAACCTGTCAGTTTCCACTGTGAGGAACATAGTAAGGAAATGGAAGACCACAGGGACAGTTCTTGTTAAGCCCAGAAGTGGCAGGCCAAGAAAAATATCAGAAAGGCAGAGAAGAAGAATGGTGAGAACAGTCAAGGACAATCCACAGACCACCTCCAAAGAGCTGCAGCATCATCTTGCTGCAGATGGTGTCACTGTGCATCGGTCAACTATACAGCGCACTTTGCACAAATAGAAGCTGTATGGGAGAGCGATGAGAAAGAAGCCGTTTCTGCACGTACGCCACAAATAGAGTTGCCTGAGGTATGAAAAAGCACATTTGGACAAGGCAGCTTCATTTTAGAAACAAAAATTGAGTTGTTTGGTTATAAAAAAAAGGCGTTATGCATGGCGTCCAAAAAGAAACAGCATTCCAAGAAAAACACATGCTACCCACTGTAAAATTTGGTGGAGGTTCCATCATGCTTTGGTGCTGTGTGGCCAATGCCGGCATCGGGAATCTTGTTAAAGTTGAGAGTCGCATGGATTCCACTCAGTATCAGCAGATTCTTGAGAATAATGTTCAAGAATCAGTGACGAAGTTGAAGTTACGCCGGGGATGGATATTTCAGCAAGACAATGATCCAAAACACCGCTCCAAATCCTCAGGCATTCATGCAGAGGAACAATTACAATGTTCTGGAATGGCCATCCCAGTCCCCAGACCTGAATATCATTGAACATCTGTGGGATGATTTGAAGCGGGCTGTCCATGCTCGGCGACCATCTAACTTAACTGAACTTGAATTGTTTGTCCAAAATACCTTCATCCAGGATCCAGGAACTGATTAAAAGCTACAGGAAGCGACTAGAGGCTGTTATCTTTGCAAAAGGAGGATCTACTAAATATTAATGTCACTTTTCTGTTGAGGTGCCCATACTTTTGCACCGGTCAAATTTTGGTTTAATGCATATTGCGCATTTTCTGTTAGTACAATAAACCTCATTTCAATCCTGAAATATTACTGTGTCCATCAGTTATTAGATATATCAAACTGAAATGGCTGTTATAAACACCAAAATATTTAGAACTAAAAATGATTAAGATTAATAGGGGTGCCCAAACTTTTTCATAGGACTGTATACTGCCACCTACTGCAGAGGCCTGACAAGCAAGGCAGAAATACTGTGTCATAAGCAATGTCAGCAGATTTGAGACCATGCCATGTTCCTTCTCTTTCCCCTAGTCACACACACATATAATGGTTACATATGGAGACTGATGGACCCTATTGACAGTAATGGGGTCTGTCAGGTGTCTGTAGTTTTAAAATTGAATCTGGCTGGCAAAAAAAATTTCAAGCAGATATTACAATGGAGTCTTTGGGAAAATGTTAAGTAGCCTAAGGTGTATTATATTTACTCCAAAAGGATTATTCTATTCCACTTACACTGGAGTAATAGGCGTTCCATACCAAACCAGTAAGCGTGGCCTCTGTACTGTACCACTGAAACTTGGTCCTTGTTTGTGCTGGATTTACTTGCTTCAATATCATGTCAGGAGAGCGGCTTCCAACAAAATATGTAAGGGAATTGCCAGTTCAGCAACTCCCCATTGCTGCTGCCGAAACCTGTAAGGAAAGAAATAGACAGAGACAGTGAGTCCTAAAGTCAATCCAGCCCCTGTCCCTACCTAATTGTCACAACTGTCCTAATGACAGGGACAACTAAGCGACAGTCCCTTCTTTAGAGAAGTGTAAACACAAAACGTGGTCAAGATGACACAACACAGAAGAGGAGTCAGCAAGCCAAGGGTCAAAGGCAGAGAGAAAAGCAGTACCAAATTGTAATCCAAAAGAGTAGTCACAAAAAAGCCAAAGGTCAGAAGTCAGTAAATACAATACAATAGTAAGTAGAAACGCTTAGCAAGGACAGAGTCACAATAGCCAGCAAACCTGTGTGAGCAGATGACCTGCTTAAGGAAGCCCAGAACTTGGTACATAAGCTGTCAATCACACAGGTAAGGCTAAGATAACTATTAGGGTAAGTTCACACAAGGTTTCTTGGTCAGGATTTTGAGGCCGTATCCGCCTCAAAATCCTGACCAAAAAGACGGCTCCCATTGAAATTAATGGGAAACGGTCAGTTCTTTTTTCTGGGAGCCGGTTTGTTCTGGATCCCAGAAAAAGCAGCGAGATGTTCATTCTTTCAGGCGGAGTCACCTCACGACATCCTCCTGAAGACACTCCCTCCTCCCGACTAGACCCATTCATTTGGGCCTAATCCAAAGCGGAGTGTATCCCATATTTTGGTCCGGAACATGAGGCGGCTCCGCCTCAGGTTCCGGACCAAAAAACCATGCGTGAACTCACCCTTAGAGGAGCAGAGGGAAACAAAGGTGTAAGAGATGGATGTGGTGGAAAATCAATTGCAGAGATGAGGAATAGAGCAGTGTACAGAGTGAGCAACAAGAACTTAAAGCAAGGAATCATAACTGAGGGTGGCACAGAGACCCGAACAGGCAAAGATGTTACATAATAGTTATCTATGATACTAGGAGTCCCGGCTTCCCAGTGACATACTGCCCCATACTATAGTATCTACAGGACAATATGGCACAGGAAGGCAGAGACTCCTAGAGTCATGGATGGAGTCCTTCTACTGGCAGGGTATTCAGGCTGGCAAATCTGGCACATGGAATGAGGTTCATGGGTGAAACTTGGTTGTGTGAATCTAAGCTACACTGCTCCATGAAAAAAATGGATCCCAAACTGATTTGTAAAACACATGTCTAAGTCTTGATCCAGTTGTGTCTCACTGCTAGAAAATCTGATGGCTGTGGCGGCGGGGTCAATGTGCTCAGAGTATAAAGTATAATGCCCTTCCTACAAAGCATAAACTAGTGTATGAATAGAATGCCAGTCATAGATAGAATAGGTCAGTACAGTCACTGCCCGCAGATTTGATGCCATCTATGACTCATAGCCCTGGCCTTGGTAAATGCGGCAGACACAAACCTATCCAATAAGTATCATCACACAGGATACACTCCACAAATGAGTCAGCTAATTACCATCAGAAATTAATTAGAAGCTGAACTATATCAGGTATAAATGCTAATGCTGTACTGCCCTCTACTGTTACAAAAGCAGATTGCAGGCTGTTCCAAAGTAAAGTAGATAATACAGCAGATAAATGGAACTTGTGAAATGTCTATTAACAGCCTTCTCCCCCCTTCCCGTCCCTCTCCATAGACTTCAGTGTGCATGGTGAATGGAGAGGATAAACTGTCTCAGGCTTGGTTCACATCTGCGTTTGGTAATACGTCCAGGGAATCCGCATGGGGACCCCCCCAAACGGAATACCAAATGCATTGGCAAGCAGTGACCTTATGAACGCACATGGACTCCATAGACTATAATGGGGTCCGTGTGCTTTCCGCGAGAAACATGTGGACAGAAAAGTACTTCATGATCCACTTTCCTGCTCACATGACTCGTGCTAAAAGCACACGGACCCCATTATAGTCTATGCAGTCCATGTGTTTTCACTGCTCACCACTTGCCAATGCGTTCGATAGTCCATTCGGAGGGTCCCCATGCAGAATCCCTGAACGGATTACCGATCGCAGATGTGAACTAGGCCCAAGTACATATAAGTAGGAGGTCAGCAGGTTGATAGTAGGGAAGGGAACAAAATTGTTTAATAAGATATATTACAAGGTTAGTATATTCCCCTGTACTATTCATTCATGAAATGTTGTTTTATAATCAGAGATATACTTTAAGCCCCCCAGTGTAGATGCAGGGTTTCTCTCTATGGTATAACACTGTTTTATGTCCCTCTACATTTACCATAGACATTTAGTATAGTTATAATTATTATATTTTTAAAGATAATATAATAATAAATGTTATTTATATAGCACCAACATATTCCGCAGCGCTGTACAATTAGTAGGGTTCAAATACAGACGGAAAGATACATTACAAAGAGATAGTCCCGTCACATAATGGGACTGAGGGCCCTGCTCGCAAGAGCTTACAATCTATGAGGTAGAGGGGGTGACACAAGAGGTGGCAGGGGCGGCATTGCTCATACAGAGGTCAGACAATTCTGTAATAGAGGTGACTGTCATTACACAAACATAAAACTGTATGAGTCGTCAACAGTCGTGTCCTTTAACATGTGGATGGAGCTTGGACCTATAAAGTTAGCCTGAAATGGCATCATATCATGTGGGGTAATGTGGAAGCGGGAACAGAGGAGGGTTAAATTTTGGGGATTCTAATTATAGTACGGAAGGGTTTACATTAGAAATTGGGATAGGCCTGTCTGAAAAGATGTGTCTTAAGTTTGCACTTGAAGCTGTAGAAATTGGGAGTTAATCTGATTGTCCGGGGTAGAGCATTCCAGAGAAGTGGTGCAGCTTGGGAGAAGTCTGTATGCCCTGAAAAGATCATGTCATACAGTACATGTTCAAGGATTGAGTTCTGCTGAAAGACAGCAAGGAAGACCTTCCACCAGTGAGAGACATCATGGAGACATTAATGCTATTTCTAGAAGGAGAGGGCCAGAACTCCTCTGTGGTGTAAAAACCAAGAAGCGAGCAAAGACGGACAGGACAACAGGAGAAAGAACCAGGGATAACAGTTACCCCAGGTTCAGGGAGGTAGCAGGCAAGCACACCTCCTCTACGCCACGCAAACCACCCATTTTACATTGTCATTCAGTTACAGGGGCAGCAGGGCCGTTTTAACACATTTGTGGGCCCAGTGCAAAGGTTTCATAAATGCTCCCCCACCAACATATTTAAGAAATAACTATCACGCACATATTATAATGCCCCACATGGTATAATGCCCCTTAGTGGCCCTAATACAATATAATGCCCATCACACTATCAAATGCCCCCCAGTGGCCTCTCATACATTATTAACTTGTCCCACCCCAGTGGCCCCTCAGACATATTATGTCCTCCTCCACTTTCCCCTCCCAGTATGATGTCCCCTTTCTAAGTTGCCCTCACTTATGTCACATTTCCAGGTTGCCCCCACAATATATTGTCCCCTTTCTAGGTTGCTCCCATGGTATTAATTAAACAAACAAAAAAAAAAACAACAACTAAAACTCAACCTTTCCCAGCTCCCCTGTTGTCTTTTGTCTCTGCTGCCATCAGCTTCAGGGAGCAACAGTTGCAATGTGAGGGTAAGTTCACACAGGGTTTTTTGGTAGGATTTTGAGGCCGTATCCACCTCAAAATCCTGACTAAAAAGACAGCTCCCATTGAAATCAGTGGGAGCCGGTCAGCTCTATTTTCCGGGAGCCGTTTGTTCCGGTTCCTGGAAAAAAGAAGCGACTTGATCATTCTTTCAGGCGGATTCATTTGGGCCTAATCCAGAGCAGAGTGTGCGATGCACCAGCATCCAGTCGCAGCTACCCGTATTTTGGACCGCAACCTAAGGCAGCCTCCGCCTCAGGTTCCAATCCAAAAAAACCTGTGTAAACTTACCCTAAGTGACGCACTAAATCATGACTTCGGCTCCCGAGCAGTACACTGAGAGTAGAGACAGAGGGGCAGTCAAATGGTGATTCAGGGAGAGACATCTCCCTGCATCAACATTGTACTTCACTCATCTGCATCCTCTGGATGCAGATGAGTTGAAGCTGTGACATTTCAGGGTGGCCTGGAACAATGGGACAACACTCTAAGTGCAGGACTGTCCCGCTATCCCAAGGAGGTGCCCACTACCATTGAGCCCAATGCAAGTGCACTGTTGGATCTATGGTTAAGTTAGCCCTGAGGGTCAGATGTAATGGGAGCTGGATAATCATCCTGGTGACTAGATTAAGACTGACCACTAACCAGAGACATGTACCACCCTGACACAGGAAAAGAGAAATCTGAGCACAGTAAGGAAAGCTGCCGGCTGTCTATGACTAACATCCCATCAGCAATAACACAAGCAGCTAATCAGAAGTATATGGAAGTACCTAGTAAATTCTCTTTGCATTGCAGAAGATGAAGAATTCTCTCCATGCCTGCTATTCACAGAGAAAGCTGTTTGCAGACGTGTAGAGGCTTTATGAACCAGACCCTCCCCCTTTCCATTCTCTGTGTGAAAAGAGAACATGCCTTCCTTCTACACTCAGGCTGATGGTATCTATAGACTGAACTTCTTTGGTAACAGGGAGCGAACAGCTAGATATTAGCTAGAAGGGACACCTCATAACAGCAACTTTAGACTGCTTTTTTCAGGCAGAAATCAGCAACATTTTTTTAAAACTTGTTTTATTGAGAAAGTATATAACAAATTACAGTACAAGATAAAACAAGACATAAGAGATGGCAAAGGGTACACAATCCAAAGCAACCTCGGACCAAAAAATCTTGTCAAACAGAACAAGAACCAAAAACCATGCTGCAAAGTCCATATTAGTAACTGAAGGCTTGCAAAATCGTGCAGTAGAAAGTCCAAATCCAGAAAGTCGAGAGAGGTCTCAATCTCCATCCAACCTGCAGAGGACGAGTAGAAAACAAGAGACAACAGAAAAACATGCACAGGAACATACACATTACTCCAAATGCAGTATAAGCATGGACCAGAGTCACCCCTTGAACATGTAAGGAACAAGTGCATTCAGGGCAGAGCAAAAAGAATAGTCAGTATACAGAATCAAGGGAGAGTCGCCCCACGTGCCCCAAACCTTACAAAATTTTTGAGGGCAGCCCCTGCCTTTATATACCACTTTATTATACGGGACAATGGAGTTCACCAGCTTCCGCCACATGGGGAGGGAGGGGGGTCTGGGAGCCATCCATCGCGGGGCAATCACCTTCCTGGCTAAGAAAAGCGATTCCCGTAAAAAGATACGCGAGTGGTGCGGCCATACCTCTTCATCTAAAACTCCGAACAGACATACTTCAGGTAAGAGTGGAATCGGAGTGGCCAGTATATCAGATAACAGGCCTACAACCTCGGACCAGAAACCTTTAATGATCGGACACTCCCAGATCATATGCCAAAAATCAGCATATATACCAGTACATCACAAGCATCCAGGGTGTCTCAGCCTTCCCATTGTGTATAAGCGTGCAGGAGTCAGATAGCTTTGATGCAGGATGTAAACTTGTATCAGCTTATTATTAGCAGCAGGGGAAACAAACTGTGCTGACTCCAGAAGATCAGAGAAAGTATCGTCTGTGAGATCAGGGATAAGAGTGCGCCTTCTCAGTAAAGCAGGGGTTTCCAAACTAGACATCTTAACCCGTATGAGATGGTCATACAATGTCGAGATGAGACTTTGAGGACCCTGGGAATGGAGCACCCCTATAAGAGGATATGCTGAAATGGTTACACTAGGTGAGGGGAACTGTGTAGAAATAGCATGCCTGATTTGGAGAAATCTATAGAACTGGGAACAGGGGATACCAAACTGGGTGCTTAGGGATTCAAAAGTATGGAAAGCCCCTTGGTCATAAACATCAGCTAGGGATATAACACCAAACGGCTTCCAATTCTGTGCACCCGGGAGGGCAAATAGTCCCGTTAGACCCGGATTATCCCACATCGGGGTCTCAATACGGTCCTCAGTGTAAGCTGCTACTTGCTTAGCCCGCTGCCAAATCTGCGATGCCAAGACATGAATTGGCAATAAGTTACCTATAAATGGGGGTGTTCCAACACTGGCCATAAATTGTAAATATGCAGATAAGATGCTAAATGGGCCTCCGAGTTAGGTAAAGGATCCAATAACACCCAGGAACTCAGATAGCGAAGCTGGCTGGCCAGGTAATATAAAAATATGTTAGGAAGAGCCATCCCTCCCATAGCTTTAGGCCTTTGTAGAGTGGAGAGGCGTACCTTAGATCTTGAATTACCCCATATAAAGGGAATAAATAAGGAGTCCGATTGTTTAAAAGAATCGCCACAGCACTGGCACAGCCGCGTGTTCTAAAACATACAGACATTTTGGAAGAACCACCAATTTGATGAGGTTAATCCGCCCAGCCCCTGACAAAGGCAAAGCTCGCCACACCTGAAACTTGCCCCGAAAGTGACCAAGGAGTGGGAACACATTAAGACTCAAGAATTGTTTATGATCAGTAGAGATGTGAATTCCCAAATACTTAAGTGTCTACAATCTTAAGGCCACAAATATTCCCGTCCTCACCTTTTGGCGGCCGTGCAGAAAGGGGCATATATGACGATTTGGACCAATTTATCCTCAGACCAGAGTATATTCCGAATCTGTCAATAATCTCCATAGCTCTAGGAAGTGTATTAGCAGGGTCTGACATAAATAATAAGAGGTTGTCAGCATACAGGGATGTCCTCTCCTCCTTAGCGCCAATCAGTACTCCCCTGTATGTCGGGTCCATTCTAAGGAGAATAGCAAGAGGCTCTATCGCCAAGGCAAATAATAAAGGAGACAGAGGACATCCCTGGCGAGTTCCCCTGTGGAGGGCAAAAAAACGGGGATAGCGCACCATTAATAGAGAGTGCAGCTCTAGGGGACAAATAAAGAAGCCTAATCCAATCAATAAATGAGTCCCCAAACCCAAAAAAATTTCAGAACCTGGAGCAAGAAGGGCCATTCCACTGAGTCAAATGCCTTAGTGGTATCTAGAGAAGCCACCGCCCAATCCTGATTAAGAACAGCCCCTATTTGAGATACAACTTGGACCCGACGCAAATTATTAGAGATGGACTTGCCAGGCATAAAGCCTGATTGGTCTGAATGAATCAAGTCCAGTATCACAGTATTCAGGCGGTTAGCCAAGACCTTTCTTAAGCAATTTGTAATCAAGATTAAGAAGAGAAATAGGCCTGTAAGACCCGCACTCCAACGGGTCCTTATCTGGTTTAAAGAGGACCTTTCACCACTTTTGGGCACATGCAGTGTTATATACTGCCAGAAAGCCGACAGTGAGCTGATTTCAGCGCACTGTCGGCTTTCCCGATCTGTGCCCGGTGTGAAGAGCTTACGGTGCCGGTACCGTAGTGCTCTATGGTCAGAAGGGCGTTTCTGACCATTAGCCAGAGACGTCCTTCTGCCTCGCGGCGCCAATCGCGCTGTGCTGTGGAGCAGGGAGGAACGCCCCCTCCCTCCCTGATAATGCTCGTCTATGGACGAGCTGTGTGAGCAGAGGGAGGGGGCGTTCCTCCCCGCTCCACAGAACAGCGCGATTGGCGCCGCGAGGCAGAAGGACGTCTCTGGCTAATGGTCAGAAACACCCTTCTGACCATAGAGTACTACGGTACCGGCACCGTAAGCTCTTCACACCGGGCACAGATCGGGAAAGCCGACAGTGCGCTGAATTCAGCGCACTGTCGGCTTTCTGGCAGTACATAACACTGCATGTGCCCAAAAGTGGTGAAAGGTCCTCTTTAAGAAGAAGAATGACACTAGTGTCATAAAACTAATCCGGCAGAGTGCGGGTCCCAATAGAACAGGTAGCAGTATGTCCTGATATTGCATATATACCTCCACCGGGACACCATCCGCACCAGGTGATTTGCCCCCGGCCATAGCCGCCAGAGCCATGGACAACTCATCCAGTGTAAGAGGGGCATCTAAGGATTACCGCTGCTCCACTGTCAGAGTGGGAAAGGGGACATCTGTCAAATACTGAACAAGTTCCTGAGCAGGAGCGTTTAATTGTGAGCGGTAAAGGTCCGAGTAATATTGATAGAAACGATCTCTAATCGCTACGCTATCAAACAGCAACATTTTTAACTCTAGGTTCACACCTGCATTCAGGTGGAAAATGGCAAAAAATGCTTGCAGTGCTTTTCTCTCTGCATTTTTCAAGTGGAATGAGGAACGGAATACCCCAGCAGAGGGCAGGCATAGGTGTGAACCTAGCCTAAATAATGTCCATTACATTTTCTAAGATGTCTAAAACGTTAGTAATAAGGTCAAAGCCGTGTTTATGACCAAATGACCAGTAATCCCGGGTAACTGTCGTTGTCCTAATTAATTAGGCTGAGTGCCAGGCAGTAAAGAAGTCACACCACTCTATGTGTTGGTATTAGTTCCTCTCTCAGCTAAGGAATATGTGCTGACGCATTTTTATTAAGACACGGGGGATAAATAGTAGCAGAGAAAGGAAGTGATATAACAATAATGTAAGTTTCATCTTCATTCCTGATTGGTATGGTAAATCTCAATCAAACACAAAACGTTTAAGCAGTGTCATATATAGCCGGCTGCTTCTGGTCCTGCGTGGTAACCTTGGGGAGATGTCTTCTGGCAGCAAGCCAAGCATTTGTTTTTCTTGCACCCATCCTGGATACAGGCGCCAACTTATCATATAACATTATACCAGTTACAAGCATAAGCAACTATATCTAGCATTCAGCTTGTAAGGATAACAATGTTTTTGATACATTACATGATTATAACCTTCACATTAGTAACGATTTAATAAATTCCCTCCATATATCCATCTATCTAAAAAGAAAACAGCTATTTCTTCTTCTTCTAGGAGGTTCCACATCTTGATAAACTGACAGAGGATGTGGACGACTTGTATCCTATTAATATTATAAATGTGAAAGTTTGTGGGTTTGTGAGTTTGGATGTTCGGATGTTTGTTCCTCAATCACGCAAAACCCGCTCGACCGATTTGGCTGAAATTTTCCACAAACATAGTTAATACACCCGATTGCGCAATAGGCTACTTTTCGTCACAATACCGCACATACGTTTGTGCCAGGACCCCCACAAAACCCAAACTCACACCACCATCTCTGCAATCTCACACACTTTGGACCATAGCAAGCCACAAAATTCATATTGCCCTCTGCAGCCTCGCCCCTAACCCCACACAATCTCATATACATATACTTTACCACTTTGCCCCTCACCTTAACGATACTCCAGGAGGCTCTCTTTAACGCCCCGGAGCAGCCATATTTGCCGACCCCCACCGCTCTGACAATCCGCGACACCGCCCACCCATGTCAATACCCCTAGGCGGTCTAATAAATGCAAAAAAAAAAAAAAAAAAAAAAAAAAGTTTAAAAAAAGTAAAAAAAAAACCAAAACAAATAAAAAGGATTAAAAATTCAAATCACCTCCCTTTCCCTAGAACACATATAAAAATAGTTAAAAACTATGAAACACATACATGTTAGGTATCCCTGTGTCCGAAATCGCCCGCTCTACAAAGCTATACAAATATTTTTCCTGTTCGGTAAACGCCGTAGCGGGAAAAATGGTCAAAAGTGCCAAACCGCCGTTTTTTCACTGTTTTGATTCTGATAAAAATTTGAATAAAAAGTGATCAAAGCAATAACATTTCCCGAAAATGGTAGAACTACAAAGTACACCCGGTCCCGCAAAAAAAAAAAAAACGCCCTATACATCCCCGTACACGCACGTATAAAAAAGTTACGACTGTCGGAATATGGCGACTTTTCAAAAAAAAAATTTGAACACAGTTTTTTTTTTTTTTTTTAAGGGGTTAAAATGTAACTAAAACCATATAAATTTGGTATCCCCGGCATCATAACGAAACACAGAATACAGGGGACATGTCATTTTGGTTGCACAGTGAACGCCGTAAAACCAAAGCAGTCGCAGAAATGCATTTTTTCTTCAAATCCACCCCATTCTGAATTTTTTCCTTGCTTCCCAGTACAATATATAGAATAAATAATGGTGGCATCAGGAAGAAAAATTTGTCCCGCAATAACTAAGACATCATATGGCTATGGGAGCGGAGAAATAAAAAAAAGTTATGGGGTTTAGAAGGAGGGGAGTCAAAAACAAAAAACGAAAATCCAAAAATGCCATCGGCGGGAAAGGGTTAACTTCAAATACTTCTGTCCCAAAGACACTATGTACAGTTTCTCACAACACCGTATATATAGCAGCTCAAATACAAATTACATTCAAACACAAAAGTCTCAGGTATTCTCTGAATTACAGCAACAACAAGATACAAAGTTACATTTCATATCCCATCCCTTATACACACTACGAAAACCTTACCCGCGCCTGTATATACCCACTTCTACAATCACCGCAGACGAAGTCGCGGGTACCAGCTAGTTTCAGATAAGAACACTTTCACACAGTAGTATTTTGGTCCCTATCTTGGAGCATTATTTGTAAGCATAAACCAGAAACAGGTCCAACAATGGAGACACAAATATTTCAGTTTTCATTTATTTCTGTATTCTTTTCCACTTCTTCTTTTGTCATACAAATACTGCCATGTCAAAGTAACCTTTTTTATTATTTATTATTATTGTTTATTTATATAGCACCATTAATTCCATGGTGCTTTACATTTGGGAGTTACATACAATACAAGTAGACATAACAACAAGTAGATATAATACTAACAATGACCGACTGGCACAGTGGGGTAGAGGGCCCTGCCCGCGAGGGCTTACAGTCTATGAGATCATAGATTGTAAGATCATAATACGCTCCATTTGTATTTACCTTGTATAAGAAATCCATAAATGTGATAACCACTTCTCCCTCCTCAGAGATCTGCATAAAACTACCTCCATGATCCCTGGATTCTTCGTCTACCTCATAGGATGCAGACTACACCAGATGTTGAGATGCGGATTCTCCGGACTCGGATGTTGACACACTTTCCAGTCATCTGCAAATCAGCCCAAAAAAAAAAAAAAAGTATTTACTATCTTTCTGCCTGATCTGTTCGCAGGGAGCTTTTCCTATTGTGTGCAACTATGTTGAAAGTTGACAATGCTTTTCTTTTGTTTGTTTAGCGTGCATGTCTGAGATCTACTATTATGTATAGGATTAGTCCTGATACACATGAGCGAGTGGCCAGCCCGAGGCTCTTCCAATCGAAAGTCCGAATGGAAACCCCCATTGAAGTTAATGGAGCAGGGAAGCCGCTCGGATGACACAGATAAAAATCTGAACTCAGTCGTGTACATGACGCCTTACACTAGCGATATGGAGTACAAAATAGTGTCCTATTGACCTCTATCAGGTCAGTATGCTACAATGTCACTGCCCATATACAGACACCACAACCTCTTCAGGGGCGGACAGACAGAACAAGGGTAGTGATAGCGCAGTCAGACCCAGGGTCCCAATCTACCATACTGTATGTCTATACAGCTTTCTATCAGAGGGACTTCCTGACTGATGGCAGAGTCAGAGTGAACATAATCTACTGTTAGTTATAGGGTGAACAATGATAAGTAGGAACACTGTGGAAAACTCACAAAAGGTGTATCTCGTCTGCAGTACAGCATGCAGTAAATATCCCATACATCAGCACCAGATCATCCTTTCACTCTATTTAATCCACCCAACCCCAGAATTGGCAGCATCAAAGACCTGGAAATATTTTGGAGGAGACTTGACTTAATACGTAAACCTATATCTTGAGGTTCCAACAGACATTGGGGAAATTAATGGAGATCAGCAAATTCCGATATTTTTTACAGCAGAACAGGGCCCGCTCATCATAAATTAGGAACATCCTCCCAACACATAATGAACATGGCTCAGACAGTGGCCACAGCCCTTGCGCACTTTTTTTGCCAGCATAAAAACATCATTTGAGTCTATTTTAGTTGCAAGTGACGTTACATATGATGCTAGGTTCACACTAGGATTATATCTCCATTCTTTGGGTTCGTCGAGTGGCCCAAACAATGAAGAGGTAGAAGTCTAAGGCCGGGGCCTCACGGGACGTAAACGCCGCAATATGCCCGCAGCTGAGACGCTGCAAGAAAAATTGCAGCGTTTTACAGTGCAAGCAAAGGGGATGGGATTCATGCGAATGCCATGCCCACTTTGTTGAAAAAAAAAAAACACAGTGCGGACATGCTGCGATTTGCAAAGCTGTTACGACTTTGCAAATCGCAGCGTGTCAATTATATCTACAGAAAAGCCAGCAGCTTTCCCATAGATATAATTGTAACAGAAAGTCCGCAGAGGAAAACTCCGCAAATTTTCTGTTGAAAGCGATGCGGAAAGAACCGCAATGCGTTCACGCCGCAGTTCTTTCCGCAGCGCTTTAGCACTGCGATTACAGCCCGTGGGGCCTTAGCCTTAAACAGTGTTTATACACAGAGTCCAGAAGACCCCATTGTTAATAATGTGGTCCATCAATTTTCGGTGGACTCTCCAACAGTTTTCACTGGAGACTCTGGAGCAGATGTGAACGTTTTGTGACTATTTTGTGCCAAAAATGGCATAAGGACTCGTTCACACGTGAACGTTCTCGTTTGAGCCTACTCCGGAGGGAGAAGCCGTGACTGTCGGAAGCCACGGCTGGCGCATTTTGGTCCAATTCTGATGCGGTTTCCCGCATCAGAATCAGGACCAAAATACGCAGTCCTGAGCCCCGTGTGAACGAGGTCTGGGAGTTATGAGAAATCGCCCTCATAGGTTTTCTTTTTTAAAAAAATGCTGATGATTTAGTGATATTTTTTTTTACCGCGATTACCTTTAGGGGAACTCACTACTGAATTTCCCTGATAGAACTTCAGCAGTGTGTGTTGTTGGCCTTAGGGTAGGTTCACACTATCATTGGAAGACTGGAGTAATGAACTGGAAATGGATGTTAATGCATCCGTTTTTTTAACAGATACAGTAAAAAAAAAATTAGTAAAACCGGACAAAAATTAATCTGTTAAAGTCCATTAATGTCTATTATTATATACTCAGGCTTTTTTTTCTGCGTTCTGAGCATGCATAGAAAAAAGTGGACAGAAATAACAAATGGTATAACGGATGACCAAATGGTATAATGGAGAATCGTCTGTTACCATCATACATCTGTTAGACATGGGCAGTAATGTTAAAAAAAATAGGGGACACTTCATATCCATCATAAATCTGTTATTTGAACAGAGCCAAAATACCTGCCCGTGTTATTATCTCTGTCAAAATAACAAATCTGTGACAGATTTGACTAAAATGGACGACAGAACATTGATACTGAGAGTGTCTGGACCCGAGTGCTATAAGGGTAAGTTCACACGTAGTTTTTCGGATCAGATCCTGAGGCGGCCTCCGCCTCAGGTTCTGATCCAAAAGCCAGGTCGCAGCGACTGAAAGGCGGTGCACTGCACTGCACACTGCACAAAACCCTGACCAAAAAAACTACGTGTGAACTTACCCTAAGGCTGCGTTCACACAGACTATTTTGGTCAGGAAAAATCCTGAGGCTTTTTTTTTTTTTTTTTGAGACATTTCCTGAAGCGTTTTCCACCTGAAAAAAATCAATGCAAAAGTCAATGGGAGGCCTGGCGTTTTTTGAGGCATTTTTTGTCAGAAAAAATTATAGCGGTTTTTCCACCTCCCATTGACTTGCATTGAATTTTTTCAGGCGGCAAATGCCTGAAGAATAGATATGTCGCTCCTTTTTTTCCGCTAGCAGAAAATCCACTAGTGGATTCTTCCGCTAGCGGACAATCTGCTAGCGGAAAAAAAAAAAAAAAGCAGGTTACATAGGACTGTATGGTGAGGCGTTTTTCAGAGGAGGATATTGAGGCAGATTCCTGACCAAAAAAAGTAGGTGTGAACACAGCTTAAGGATCCAGGATCCTAACTATGGGCCCTTAAGGAGTCTGCAAGAGAATAAAATGTGGCGTTCTGAGGTAATTTCATGGACAATCAGCTAGTCTGGATACATACTAAGGGCTCATTCACACGGAGTAAGCGCCAGCTTATTCTGAACATAAAACACGTTCAGAATCAGCAGCGTATAAAGCAGTTCCATTCATTTCAATGGGAGCCGGCATACGAGCGCTCCCCATAGAAATGAATGGGATGCTTCTTTCACGACGAGTACTCCCATTGAAGTAAATGGGAAGTGCTGGCGTGTACGGCTCGGCATGAGCAGAGCTAGCCATACACGCGGGCACTTTCCATTCACTTCAATGGGAGTGCTCGTAGTGAAAAAAGCAGCCCATTCATTTCTATGGGGAGCGCTCGTATGCCGGCTCCCATAGAAATGAATGGAACTGCTTTATACACTGCTTATTCTGAACGTGTTTTACGTTCAGAATAAGCTGCCGTATACTCAGTGTGAACTCACCCTAAGGGAGCCTTCACACAGAGTAAACGCGCGTGTATTTTTGCAAAATACACGTGTAATTATAAGACTCCCATTGACTTCAATGATATTTTTTTACACGTGTAAAAATACGCCTGTAAAATGTCATTGAAGTCAATGAGAGTCTTATTTTTACACGTGTATTTTGCAAAAATACACGCGCGTTTACTCCGTGTGAAGGCTCCCTAACGTTGGAGTATCCGTAGGACTGCAGAATGTGCTGAAAATCAGCAAGGAAAACTTTTCTCTCCACCGGTTTCAGTATAAAATTAGCAGAAACCGGCGTCCTCATGCGAACCCGAAGAATGGACACCCAAATACTAGTGTGCACCTAGTATACTATTGGTACACTATGCAAATAGTATAGAGGTTAACCCCTGTGATAGACTGCCCCCATGTGGTGCTATGTCAATTACCTGACTAGAGTATATACCGATAGCAGTGCAGGAAAAATTAATGGGTAATCAAAAATTGGGCCAAAGACGGGGAAAGACGTGGCAGGACATTTCACCCAGCAGAACAAGGTCTCGTGGACAGGACCATGGTCACCTCTTATGTAATGTCCCTCCGGGACAACTGCCAACAATCTTGAAATATATGATTTCTATAAGTGTGGCGGGAAAGAAAAAGTCACAATTATTTTGCACAAAAAGCATCACGTGCCAAAATTTTTGTCATGCCTTGAACAGAAATTTCGCCCCCTTAGTAACAACTGATGCTACAATGTCATGACAACTGCATCACTTATCACCCAGCTTTCCCAAAAGCAGATACAATTATCTGAACAGAATTTATATCAATTTGGCAGAAAAAGACAATAATAGTGACTTATATTTGCGGAGGAATTATTATTATTATTAATAACAATTCTTCGTGTACCTGCACCACAAGCAGTGGCCTCAACAAGATGTCCGCCTGGAGACATGTGTTTAGTGAATAGTCGACATCTTGTGCCCGGACCGCTTCTAGTGTGCACCAATCAGAACCTAAATGGCAACTCCACCCACCAATCAGCGGCCTGAGCTTCGTGCGTGAGAGAACTCGCGGGACTGGATTGGTTCCCGCGCACTGACTTCAATTGTCATGTGACTGGTTAGAGGTTCGGGGATGAGCGGTTTCCCGCGGATTCCTCGGTATTAGGTCCGGTGTGTGCGGTGATAATGGCGTCGCCAGCTCCCTCAACGGATAGCATGGAGGTGCTGCAGGGAGACGGCGCTCTGGACGCCGAGGCTGAGGTAATGCTGTGACCGCGCTGAGGCGCCTGCCATAATTACTAGGTTTCCTTGTACTTGCGTGGCTGAGGCTTCGCTTACTTATGACTTGAGTTTCATGACCGTCCCCTCAGCAGTCTCCCGCCTTTCTTATGTCTGAGGTCATGTGACTTCCAAGCCCGTGGTGCCTATAGCAACCAATCAGGGTGCCGCTTCCAAGTCATATGACGAGTCAAGGAAAACCTGGTTGCTTTTGGCAACTGCTTCTCTGCATTGCACTCAGACCCTGTTTGAAGAAAAAATGCATTTCTGCGACTTTCTTACGGCCTTCGTTTTTACGGCACTCACTGTGCAGCCAAGATGGCCTCTCACCTGTATTCTGTGTTTCAGTACGATTCCGGGGATACCAAATTTATATGGTTTTATTTACATTTTAACCCCGTAACAAAAATCCAAAACTGTGCCCAATTTTTTTTTTCTTAAAGTCGCCATATTCTGACAGCCGTAACTTTTTATACTTTCGTGTACAGGGATGCATAGGGCGTCTTTTTTTGCGGCGGGGGCATGGCTTGTTCACTGCTCAGTCCCATTCAAGTGAATGGGGCTGAGCTGCAAGACAAAGCATAGCTTGTATGATAGGTATGGCTCTGCTGTTCTTGGCTTCCTGTAAAGAGACCGCAGCACTCACCAGACTTCTGTGGTCTCTTCAAACAGCTGATCGGTAGACAAAGGTTGTAATAACACCTGTACAGGCATCATAGACACTTAGGGTAAGTTCACACAGGGTTTTTTGGTCAGGATTTTGAGGCTGTATTCGCCTCAAAATCCTGACCAAAAAGACGACTCCCATTGAAATCAATGGGAACTGTTCAGGTGTTTTTTTCCTGGAGCTGGTTTGTTCCGGCTCCCGGAGAAAGAAGCGAGGTGCTTATTCTTCATACCGTTTCACCTCGCGATTCGGCCTGAAGACACTCCCGACTAGGCCCATTCATTGGGCCTAAGGGCTCGTTCACATCTGCGTTGTGGTGTCCGTTCTGCAGGTTTCCGTTTCCTGCCTAAAACAGAGCAGGAGACGGAAACCTGCAGGAGACTTTCTCACCCATTCATTTGAATGGGTGAGAAAGCTGTGCGGCGGTGAGCGTTTTGCGCTCTCCGCCGCAAAATCGGGTTTTATAATCCGGACACAGAGTTGGACATGCAGTACTCTGTGTCCGGATTAAAAAATCCGGTTTCGTGGCGGAGAGCATAAAACGCTCACGGCCGGACCCGGTCTGTGCTTTGCGTCTTCTGGCATGCAGAAGACGGAAAGCACAGAATGGAAGGCTGAACCTAGGTGTGAACCTAGCGTAATCTGGAGCGAAGTGCGCGACTGAATACCGGTGCAGTACACTGGCACTCAGTCGCGGCTACCTGTCTCTTGGACCAGAACCTAAGGATGCCTCAGGTTCCGGTCCAAAAAACCCTGTGTGAACTTACCCTTAGGCTCTGCCCCCAGGACGTGCAGCAGCTCCATCCCAGCCTTGGATGATTAGTGTATGAGCAGGGACCAGAGCTGCAGCACGCCCATGTTATATGACTTTAATCAATTACAGCATATGTTAACCTGTTCCTTACTGGTGGCAGAGAACAGCTTAACATGCCGTCATCTATCCCCATACTATTACAGTGGATGCTGGCATTTTAACGTGTAACTTCCATTTTATCTTATTTTTTTTGTTATTGTGGCAGGGGGTGTGTGATGAACATTTTTGTAATATACTTTTTTCCATTTACTTCTATGGTAAGATTACAATCCTGGCAGCCCCATAGCAGTGAATGGAGTGCCGGTGACACAAGCACACCGGAGCTCCACTAGCATGGAAACTTTAGGGGTACTCTTGTTCTCACTGCGGACCCAGCGTTCAGGGCACCAGGGATTGAACACATCCCCAATCCTGTGCATAGGAGATAAGTATGCATAATGGGTTTACCTGGGGTTAAAAATACAAAACAATGGTCACCCCCTCGTTCTCGAGACCCCCATTCCATCCTGTGTGGTCAGACTGGAAGTGAGGCGGCTCAAGTGACCACTGTGGCCAGTTATTGCTAATACGTCACTGATTCCCACCCTATAATCACTGAATCCGCAGAGGTCGCCTGCGCTGCTTCCCTTCCTTTCTGGGTTGTGACGGCATAGGACGGAAAGTGGGGATCAGAGGTAAGGGAGCAGTCCTTTAAGGACACGTTGTTGCTTCCCTCTGACTGCCTAATTCTGGAGGTGGACTCCATTTCCATCACGTTTAGGTGAATTCTGTGATGTGTGCTAGTATTGAGTTTCTTTGATCTTGGATTATCCTGAGCTTGCACTGATCCAGTGGAATGATGTGCAGCACTAATGTGTGTAATGTGCCATAAATCCTGGTAATGATACCGCAGGCACACGGCGGCGCCTTCTTCTCCTGTCTTCTGATATGGAATTTGTTGGCACCTTATAAATGATATTTTATGTGATATTGTGTAACTGTACTCTGTAGGACATTTGGTTTTAATAAAGATGTCTTATTTCTGCCTCTAACTCCTTTAGGTCATGGCAAACATTCCTGGTGATGAGATCAAGATGTCTTCAAAAAGTAAGTGCCCCCCTTGTGATTATACTGTGATGGATGAATATATAATGATGCCACAAGATGTCCGACTGAGCGACTGTCTGCAGCATCCGAAGTGACATGTAAAAATAAAGGTTAATACAGAAACCTGTCATTATTGATTCAGATTTTTCACCACGCCGTCGCTCACAGTAGTAATGTTGACGTCCATGTGACCATTTCATTCATGCAAAACACACACAGATGTAGCAGAGTTAACCCCAACTTCTGCAATTGGTTAAACTGCTGCAGCGAGATATCTTATCACAGAGGACAACTAAAACCAATGAGTTGGAAAAATATTTTTCAGTGACTTCTCATTGTGTTTTGTTGTCTTCTGTGATGAGATCTCACTGCAGCAGGTTAACCAATTGAATAAGTTCTGGTTAACTCTGCTACATCTGTAGTCACATAGAAGTTTGTTTCCGTCTATTGAATCAGAGGACGGATAGAGTGACCCTAAGGCCCCTTGGGGTAGGTCATTTTTATTTTTTTCCTGGATGGCATACTGACCCATTCATATCTATTGGCCCACGCACGTGACCATGTATCACAGTCCGGGCCACAAAACTCTGGACAGGTCCTATTCCAGTTTGGTTTTGTGGCCATGCTTTAATGGGGTCACAGGTGCATTTTATATCAGTGGGGGTCAGATTGTCAGGACCCTCCAATGAGCTGCTTTTATAATGAGTATTGTAACAGTGTCCCATTAAAGCATACAGGACCCTCCATAGGATAACTTACTGATTTTTTGGGGGGGATCTGACTGCTGGGGCCCCCTTTCCCAATTACAATGGCTGGGTTTTTTTTGCACCCCAGTTTGAATGGAAGGCTTTGGTTAGCAGTCAGTGTCATGTAATGGTTGTTGTTAATCTTGCATGCAATGCTCTGAATATTTTCCTTTGTCCGTATCGCAGAGTCTCTGGCGTTACCGCGACCTCGCTTCGATGCCTCACTCTTCTTCTTAACACGAAAGTTCGTGGACATCATTAAATCCGCTCCACAGGGCGTCGTGGACCTAAATGATGCCGCCAAACAGCTGGGGGTGAGAAAGAGGAGAGTATACGATATCACCAATGTATTAGATGGGATTCGGCTCATTCAGAAGAGATCCAAGAACCTTGTCCAGTGGGTGTAAGTCACGTCAGGTCTTATTTTAGATCTTAATAACTTTACATTATTACTTTTGCCTACAAAGTATTTAGCAGCCATTACTGTCTCTAGGAAGCACGCTGACTATGTACTGCCGTTATATGTTATGAAGCAGTCTGAGAGCCTTTTTATGAGATTGATCCATCGCGTTAATGCAGTCAATACTGGTGGGGGGGGTTTAGGACTAGCTTGTGCAGATGTTAATAGTGCTGGGATGTCTCTTCGGCCAGGTTTATGTATCTTGCATGTATAGAAATTAGTTTCTCCGTGTTCTTTATGTGCAACCAAATGACTGGACTGATCCTCACCAAGTTTGGCACACAGGTACATCAGGTGTCCGGGAAGGTTTTAGACCACGTCTCAGCTCTCTAGGACGTACCGTTCCTGAGATACAGTATTCCCAAAAAATGACCTACATTAACCAATACAAGCCTGTAAGTCTTTCACTCATATTTCAACGGCCATACACAAAGTCACTGTCCCTTATCAGCCAATAGAAGCTCACAGGCGCTTAGTCTCCACACACACACAGCTCTACTTTAGGTTTTTCTAACAACCCAGCCATTTTTCTTCACAACTGTAGGTTAGCTTTAAAGGGACAGGGCACGGTTGGTGACACTGTTACATAAGGTCACATACACGCAGCTTTACTCCAGGTTTCCATAACAACCGATTACAGGTTTTTCACTGAGATACAAATGATCACATGATGCTTATGGGGACACACACAAACAACATACAAAATACACCAGTGCAAAACTGGGCAATTCTTATGGGGCCACTACACAAACAAAAGATGAAATATACTCGTGCAAAGCCGGGTCCTCCTGCTAGTCTCTTATGTATTAAGAAATGTCATTTTTAGTATTCAGCAGTCCTCACTGATCACTCTGCTGCAGGATTTATACCCCACCAAGTAGTGTGTGCATCCTCATCTCGCCACTAAGTGGCAGCATTGAATCTCACAAATACATCTAATAACCTGTAACCAGATATACGGTATAACATATGGTGATTTTTTAGATGTTTGTCATATCCATAAGATACACCATAAACGTCTGATAATTTCAGATCTCAGGTTGGAATGGAGTTCCTCAAACTCACCTTTCCATGGTGTGCCTGAGGCTGCGCTCACTGTGAATAGGCCATAAATGTGTAAGCTTTATTAAATGCCTCTTTATAGGAAATTTTTCATACGCTTTTCCACCACATGCTGTATGAAATTACCTTTATGAAGTCAAGGAGTTGGATCCATTCAGGCAAAGGGTCAAGGATGGACATGCCCAAAACACTCCCAATCCTTCTTAATTGTCTTGGGAAACCTTTTCCTATAGACTTATGACTTTCGGTGTGTTCACAGTGTGCCAAGGAGGCTAAGCAAGTACAACTAGCTGCACCATAGTTGTGTGGAACTGTTTGAGCGCTGCCTCCTCTCTGTGAATGTCACCGGCTCCGCTCTACTTCAGGTATAGGTCTTTTGAGTAGAAAGGAGTCAGTCATGTGACCAACTGGACCTGAGCGTCAGTAGGGGAGGGATCACAGTTTCGGCCTCCCCAGCTGCCCTCTGATAATAAATAAATAGTTCAGTAATTCTGTCCTCCCGTTTTCTATTACAGAACTCCAAATCCCCCAACTAGATATAAAGTTACAGGAAATATGCAGTTTGCATGTTTACATGCTACTAAGTTCCCATTCAATTTGTAGGGGTGTGTTTTGGTACTTCAGCACTGCCCTATAGACTTTAATAGGGCTGCTTCTACAGTTTGCATGACAAGTGTGCAATTTGGTTCATGGCACCCGAACAACATATCTGCAGGGATCCTGGGTGTTGAACCTTTGCAGATCTAATATTGATATAGGCCATCAATATTAGTAAATGGATAACCCCTTCAGTGGTGGGGGAGAGACCATGGGTTAATCCCACCAGTTACGAGAACAGAGATCCCATGTGCCCTGTATAAATGGAGCCGCAGGTCACGCATGCACTTTGGTAGTTCATTCAGCTCTGTGGGATCGCTGTAGATACTTTGGCAGTCCCATAGAGATGAATGGAGCAGCAGCAAGCAAACACAACCTGCAGATCCATTCTTACATGTTTTATGAAAGAAATCCGGCTATTTACAGACCTCACGTCATACGATTCATACAATGTTCATATCATGGTGGACATAAGACGGTAGCCTAAGCATTATCCATATAGGTTTTTGATGTATAAGAATACTGTTTGTTTTGTTTTAGGGGATCAGACTTGAACCTCGCAGGCACTGAGATCTCACAACAACAACGAATACGCAATGATATCAATGACTTAACAGCGATGGAGGAAGCGCTGGATGAATTAATTCTGGATTGTGCCCACCAGTTATTCCGACTCACAGACGATGGGGCTAACAAGAAATATCCTTTTATTTCTATATACACTATCGGTGGTATATAGCATACAGCTGTTCTGGTCATCAGGTTAATCCCATAGCTCCCTATGCTACCTACATTGGTTGTTCCAAGTGACAAGCCCACCTCTGCTATATAGATACATGCATCCCTACCTGACTCCCCTCCTACGGATATATATATCACATGCATTTAGTGCCTGATCCCATAATGTCAGGATTACGTGCTGTACACACATAACATACTATCTGCTGGTCCTTAACCTGGGAAACATTTGCCTATGTAACATATCAAGACCTCCACAGTATTGAAGATTACCACGAGCAGGTAGTTTTTGCTGTGAAAGCTCCAGAAGAAACCAAGCTGGAAGTGCCGACTCCAAATGAGGTCAGTAAGTTGTATACAGGTGAGGGCTGCACACCCAGGTACAGATATGTGTCTGAGCCCCTTTCCAGGCTCGCTTATCACAATAGCACCCTGTTATCCAACACTGGAAATACACTTGCTTGTATAACTTACCTTATCCAGATAGCTGCTGCCCCATTACCGTGACAGAGAAGGATAAATTTGCCCATGCACCATCAATAGATGCTGTTGTTTGGCCAGTAGCTATTCCTTCCATCTCACCCCATACATCTGCACACTCAGTTCAACAGGGTAGGTATCTATTTTCAAGGGGGGGAGAGTGGAGTAAGCTGCTACCAGACATCTCTGGTCGTGACATATATTTGGAGAGAACAAAGCGATCCGGCAGGTTGATTTGCAATGTCTATTTACTCCTGATGTGTTGGGAGGCTTCCATATAGATTAGATAGGTGGGCAAGCCATCCAAAAATCAGTGGGTGCGGTGTACTTCGGTGTATGGGGGGGGGGGCGGCTTTAATTGTAATTAGACACATAGTGCCACTTTTCTCATGAGAATAGAAGCACCAGGCATGTAAGGCTCTGTTCCCACGGAGTAACGCGCCGCTCATTCTGACACGTGTCAGAGTGAGGCTCTTCAAAACAGATTCCATTGATTTCAATGGGTGCCGGCTTACGTGCGCTACACATTGAAATCAATGGGTTATAAAGCCTCCCATTGATTTCAATGTGTAGCGAGCGTAAGCCGGCACCCATTGAAGTCAATGGGATCTGTTTTGAAGCGCCTCACTGTGACACGCGTTTACGTGTCAGAATCAGCGGCGAGTTACTCTGTGGGAACGGAGCCTTATAGTTCAACCTCTTCTATCCTTGTTATGGGCTTTCCAATACATATGAGAATATTGCAGGTCCTGCTGAGCTTGACATTTTAAGAGGTTTGTCCAGTTCTTTCTTAATTCATGACTAAATTTAGGATATGTCATAAGAGATCAGCGGGGGTCTCACACCTGGGATCAATGGCAGATCAGCTTACGCCGTGATGGCGTGACTGTTTACGTCACATGCCATCTGATTCATAGCTTCCATGTGATGTCATTACAGCCTGATCCTATAGAAGTGAATGGGATGAGGCTGCAATTAGATTGCTCGACCTCTGTGAATCAGATGAAGTGTAATGTAAAGAGATCCTGGATTGTGGCCCCATAACACAACAGCCCAAACCTGGCAAGTGGGGGACATTGGGATAGAAGCCAACTTGTAAAGGAGTCGTCACAGCGCAACCGTGGAAAACCCCAAACCACTACAATCCATTCCACTTCTAGTGTATGCCTATGCAGATTACATGGCTGTTCGCCTAATTTTCTAACCAAACATAAGTGTTCATATACTTTTGGCCGTGTAGTTTGAAAGGCAGCAACTTGTTGGTTAAATTTGAGGATTTTTTTTTTTTATGCTGAGTAAACTGATGACTTTGTTGAAAATTTTCCTCTTTTAGGATTGCATTGAAATCCATATCAAGAGTACAAAAGGGCCGATCGATGTGTTCCTGTGTGAAGTAGAGCAGGAAAGCACGAATGAGAAGACTTTTCAGAAATTAACAAAGACTGTGAAGATGGAGCCAGAGCCAATTCCTATAGACGAAGGTACAGATTGCCACAATCCTTGTATGTGTTATATGTGGACTAGTCTCTGCCCGTGACTTCGTCTGCGGGTTGTTGGCGTGTATGATCCACCTAAATTTAGCAAATTGCTGCCGTCGATGGTTTGCTTGCTCCAGCGTTTCGGCAGCTCTCAAGCTGTCCTGCAGCTGAACTTGTTCCTCGCGCTGTTCCTGTGATTGTTCCAGCATCTCAGCGGCTCACTGGGACGCCGTATAATGAGCATGTTGTTGGCGTTGATGATCCTCCTGCTCCGGCGTTTCGACAGCTCTCAAGTTGCCCTGGCACTAAAGTTGTTATTCGCACTGTGCCTGTAAATGTTCTGGCATCTCAGCAGCTCGCTGCGATGCCTCAGCTCCACTTGAAGAGAACTCTGTGACTTCTGGCTCCTTCATAACGCTCGTTGTTTGCGGCAAATTAGATTTTCTTTTTCCCAGCATGTTTAAAATTGAGAAACTCACAATTTGGATTAAAGGTGACTGCCCATGTCAGTTTGTCTGCAGTGCCTGGAGCAGAGCAGATAATATGCAAATGTGTGATCACAGAGGGTTAGTGTGTGCTTACACAGAGAGATAACAGCCCTGGCTTTCTCAGAAGCTGAGATAAGAGCAGTTGTAATATAGTATGTGAACATAAATTCATAACAGTCGTGAAGCCATGTTATTTACTGGGATAAAAAGTAGCCTATGTGTTAATCGAGGTTATAATCTATCTATGTGCCGAATGTCATTCAAATCCATACAGCCATTTTTGCGTGATAAAGGAACAAACACACAAACTTTCACAATTATTATAATAATATAAGTAGGATTGTGCTGCAGGTTCACAGTGGATTTGTCACCGCTATACACATGTAGCAAACTTTAGGACTAGATTGAGCAGAAAGGAGAACGTATAAGTATTTTCTATAGATTTTCTATTCCCTTTGCAGCCACTCTTGGCTTTAGCTCAAAAAACGCACAAAATCTATAATAAAAAAAAAAGCAGATTTTTCGCAATATGTGGTTTTGGCCTAAGATGGGGCCCCACGTTGCGAAATACTGTAGCATTTTACAGTAGCTGCAGAGTGGATTCTGGCTAATCCCGTCCACACATTGTAGAAAATACCCACAACAGAAATGTTGCGATTTCAATTTTGTTGTAAATAGCAGCATGTCAATTATACCTACAGAAACGCTGGCGTTTGCCATATAGGTATAATGGGGACAAAGTCTACAAAGGAAAACTCTGTGGAATTTATGATAAAAGGCGCTATGGAAAAACTGCAATGCGTTTCTGCTGCAGTCTTTTCCGCAGCACTTTTTGGCCGCAGCTCACTATGTGGGGCCTTTTCCAGGCTTCCATTGACGATGTATTCTTAAGTCATTCAGGATCCTTATCAATCGTTTCTTTAACGAGACTGCAGCGTTAAAGTGAGCCCTGCAGCCTCTTCACAAAATAACATGCACAACTCCATACGTTTGACAAAAATTGAGCTCTTTGGCAGTAATGCAACTCTCCGTGTTTGGAGGAAGAGAAATGCTGCCTATAATACAAAGAACACCGTCCCCACTGTCAAGCATGGAGGGGGAAACATTATGTTTTGGGGATGTTTCTCTGCTAAGGGCACAGGACTACTTCACCGCATCAATGGGAGAATGGATGGAGCCATGTACAGGAAAATCCTGAGCGACAACCTCCTTCCCTCTGCCAGGACATTAAAAATGGGTCTTGGCTGGGTCTTCCAGCAGGACAATCACTTAAAACATACAGCCAAAGCAACAAAGGAGTGGCTCAGAAAGAAGCACATTAAGGTCATGGCGTGGCCTAGCCAGTGTCCAGACCTTAATCCCATAGAAAACGTATGGAGGGAGCTGAAGCTCCGAGTTGCCAAGCGGCAGCCTCAAAATTTCAATGATTTTGAGATGATCTGCAAAGAGGAGCGGACCAAAATCCCTCCTGACATGTGCACAAACCTCATCATCAACTACATAAACCGTCTGACTGCTGTGCGCCAACAAGGGCTTTACCACCAAGTATTACATCTTGTTTCCCAGAGGGATCAAATACTTGTTTCTCTATGCAACATGCAAATACATTTATAAAATATATACAATGTAATTTTTCTGAATTTTAGTTTTGATATTGTATCTCTCACTATTAAAATGAACCTACCCTTAAAATTTTAGACCGTTCAAATCTTTGTCAGTGGGCACATTTACAAAATCTGCAAGGGATCAAATACTTGTTTTCTTCACTGTATGTGATTTGGTAAATTCCAGTGTATAGATCTGTGCCAGATGATCAGACGACCTGGCTTTAGCAGTATGGCGCAGCCTCTGAGTTAGCTGCCTGGTCCTATTATCTCCAGTCCTATAAATCAGGCTCCATACTGGTCTCCATCTTCCTGAAGCCCACACGCTGTTAGTAAAATACAATGCAGACGTTTAGATTTATTGCTTTTGGTTGCTCTGTTACTTGTCGGCTGTTCACATCTCGCAGCAATATGCTGTGTGTAATGATTTCTCCTATAAGACACATGGAGGGCGGCCCGGGGAACATCTGCTTGCAGGAGATAGCAGGGATACTGAATGTGGGAAAGCCTCAGATAACTAATTCCAGGCTGATGGCTCATAAATCTGGAAGAATAACATGACTGGGCATCTAGCAGCGTTGGGATTTTTTTATATTGTGACTGATTTTAGCGTCTCCTTTATTTTTCAGACTGATATATGAAGGTGTCAGACTCATGTGACTGTTTACCAATGTGCTACACAGACACGTTAGAAGAGATTCCTGGTTCCTCCAGTCACCATCCGGGCTTCATGGATGTAGAAACGTCCAGGAAATGACTTATCGTCTGTCTCATCAAAGAGGATCTTGCACTTTTCTTATGGGGGAGTCAAGACGGTTGGTATGTCACTGGAACGTCATGTCTACAGAGCGCTCTACTGGCGCAGAGACGTCTTCATTCTTGGCTCACAGATCTGAAAAAAAAAATAGATAATGCTGCTTTTTGGAAGATTTTTTTTTTATTTTTCCCTTCACTCCCTGACCTAGCTGCTAAGCATTTTAGGATATGTTCACACATCGTCCGTGCTCTGGATTTTTCATTGCAGATAATCAACTGCAACAAATCATCAATTTTTTTTTTTTTTGTTTCAAATTTTACATGTCATTGCAATGGATTTGCAAAGGGTGAAATCTACAGCCCACTTTGAGCTGCATGACTGATATTAAAGGAATCCTATCATTGGATACCCTTTTATTTCTTACTAATACGTAGTACTAGCCTTAAGAAAGGCTATTCTTCTCCTATCTTTAGATGTCTTCTCCGCGCCGCCGTTCAGTAGAAATCCAGGTGTTCTTCGATATGCAAGTGAGTTCTCTCGCAGCACTGGGGGCGTCCCCAATGCTGCGAGAGAAATCTCCAGCGATGCCTCTATCTTCTTCAGGAACACCCTCTCCCTGTGTCGTCTTCTGTCCTAGGTTGCAATCTTCTAGGCCTCAGGCACAGCCGACTGCGCATGCCTGGGCCACAAGAAAATGGCTTCTTACACCAGCTTACTGTGTAAGTGGCCACAAGAAAATGAGCGCTTATACCAATCGGCCATTTTCTTGTGGCCTGGGCATGCCTGAGGCCTAGTAATTGAACCATTGGCGTTGAGACATTTATCTGCCTTCATGTGGTTACGGGATAAGTTGTCTTGTTTTTGTTTGTTTTTTTGTTTTGTTTTTTGCAGCATGTGGATAAGATTTGGCTGCCACCCACTTTGCTGCTCAGATTTTTCACCAGAAGTCGTATACTGTGTGGACATTACCTCTGGTCACGGATCACTGAGGCACTCTCAAGGGTCATTCTCACAAAAGGATCACATGACAAAGGGTCTCCCATCTCCACAGCCATGTGACAGGAGGACTATTCCGGGGATGTTCTGCAAAATTATACATATTAGGATGTTAGATAATTATAATGAATGGATGGCTTACTCCCCATGATGCCTTTGGGTTAATTCTACCTTTCCTATAACCACTGAGGTTTGTCACATGTTTGGTTTTTAGTCTGTGGTTAAGTTTGTTTATACTTCTATATTGTTCTAGGTAAAGCTGTGGTGAACTAATTCTGTTGTCGTTTCTAGAAAAGCTGGGTAAGCAAAAGGATGTCAGTCAGTCAGTTCTCCAGACAGGCAAAGCTTTCCGGTTTTACAGCAGCGCAAGGGTTAACAATGGATTGCTGTAAACATAAGAGCAAATCTGAGAGAAGCAGCACTTTTCTCTCCGCATGTTTCATGCGGAAACCACATGGACCCCATTAAAGTCTATGAGGTCTGCGGGTTTCCTAAGGTAACCGCTTTTTTATGCGGATAGGTTTCCGTTCGTGAGGTCCCTGAATGAAAACCCAAACGCAGATGTGAACCTGCCCTTACTGGGAGTTCAACACCCAGCACTGATCATGTGTTTGAAGAGAATGTATCATTCAGTGAGCGCTGTGACCTCTTTACTAAACCCCAAGCACAGTGCCATACGTTTCATAGAAGCTGCGCATGACTTTACAGCTCAGCCCCATTCACTTAAATGGGACTAAGCTGCAAATGGGTTACATAACAGGTGACATCACCGGCCTGTGAAGTAGAAGCAGCACTCGCTGAAGAGCCACTGCTGCTTCGAGCAGGTGATCTGTGGGGTCGTGAGTGTTGGATCCCTCTGATCAGATATTGACTCCTGTGGTTTCGTCTCTACTTGCCAAGCGCTGCTCTGTATATTGTATAATGGCCAACCTTGATATTGCCGCTCAGCCTATTCATTTGTATGGAACCGAGCTATAGCATGGTCATGTGACAAATGGAGGTGATGTCACTGGTCTGAGAAGATGAAGTGAAGCTCAATACCATAGTCTGTAACTCCCAGAAAGGCCCTGTAGAATGACATTATGGCTACCTGTACCTGATACTATAGGGAGCTTAGGAGCATGCTGTTTTACCTTATCATAATAGCATTGCAGTATACTTAAGGCTCCCTCTAGTGGTGGCAGCAGGAAGTCATATTAATGCTATTTCCATGCAGTAGATCTGTGTAAACACAACTCTGGATACCGGTTATATAGGAAAGTAAATTAGTTCAGAGTATTGGGCCTAAACACAGTGATACAAAGTGGAGAACTTTAAGGAAAGGAAAATCCTCTCTAGTAATATTCTAACTTAAATACATAATATATGTATATAGACCTATACACTTGTGTGGGTTTTTCAACTAACACATCTTCTGTATCCACAGGATAGGGTTAAGTGTCTGATGACATGAGGGGTTAATGGAGCGATAGTGCGCATGTCTTCCCATTGCTCCCTTCACTTCTGTTGACTTAAGGGTAAGTTCACATGGGGTTTTTTGGACTGGAACCTGAGGCGGAGTGCACTGCATCGGCATCCAGTCTCGGACTCCGCTCCGGATTAGGCCCAATGAATGGGAGGAGGGTGATTTCAATGAGTCAGGAGTCTTCTTGGTCAGGATTTTGAGGTGAATATGGGATCAAAATCCTGACCAAAAATCTCCGTGTGAACTTGCCCTGAATATGGCTGTTCATCAGTCCCATAGACCTGAGAGGAGTAGTGGTCTCACATACACAAAACCATTCCATTCACCCCGGGGGCCCCCCATTCTTGTGATTACTTAGGGTCCCAGTAGTAGGTTATAATGTTTTCTAGTCCTTGTTACCTTCCTAATGCACTATAGGGTTTTGCCTATATATATATATATATATATATATATATATATATATATATATATATATCTCTATCTAGTGGACCCCACTCTATGCGGCTCCTCATCTTCTGCTATTTGCTGGTAGTTGTAGTGTCGCTGGAGCAGCGCAGGTTGTCTTGTGAGCGATTCCTCTGCACTAATGTAAGAAGTGTCCTTTGTATATCTGTAAAGAGGTTTTGTACATTTCTGTGGGATGATCTGTTCTTTCGGCAGAGGACAGAATCCATATTTTGACTGACTTTCTCCCTTGGCGGCCCTCCACCTGTCATACATTTACTCACTGTCATCTTTATCATTCAGTTTTGGATCATGACAATACTGCAATCCATAAATGCTTTATCCTCTATTTATTTCCAAGGATCCAAGTATTTGCAAATGGCAAATGATTTTGTGGGAAATTTTCATCCGTTCCTGTGTAGTTGGTTGTCACATTGTAATCTGTCACCTATAGAGGAGGGGGTCTCTCAGACTTGGACTCCATGCACACAACTGCGTGCTATATCAATGAGCAAACTGAGCCATTACTTTCTTACGGCCCCATACATGTGTGTTATTATGGGTCCGTGTAGGGGCAAAATTTAGGACAGATCCTAATCCAGCCCAAGCTCTTTAATGAAATGAATGGGTTTGCGGACCTGGTGGACAACCCTATAGTTCCCTCAGCGCCTCAGAAGGTTATTCGACAACCAATGATGAAATGCCCCACCTTTCCTATTTGCCTCTGTTTTGACTTGCTGTATTGCTACATAGCTAAGCCACAGCTTTGTCTTCATGACTGCAAAACCAAATTCTAACAAACATTCAGGATATTATTTTCACCTGAGGGGCACCCCCGTCTTCACAAATCCCTCCATATATTTGAGGTATCTGTGAAAATGGGCAAAAATAAGACATCAAAAAAATCGGTCCTGTGAATAGCCCCCATTTACGTCCAGTGAATTTAATAAAGTTGTGGGACAGCCATTAAAAAAAATTGTCCTTGTGAATATAGGCTAAGGCATGATTCTTGTGCCCAATGTTTCCTCGAAACTTGGGAACACTTGGCTGGATCTTTACATTAGAAGGTGACTCAAGGAAATATGTTTATTTTCTAAATGTACGTGTATAGACCTCTAGGACTCCAACCAATACTAATGAAAGGTCTGCAGCTCTAAACCAGCATTTCATCCCCTTTTCAGGATCCCAGAGGTCATTCTCATCTGTCATAAAGTTGTGGCCTATCCTGGTAATATTCCATGACTTTATAAGATGGGAATATCCCTTTAAAGAGGACCTTTCACTGATTTGGGCAGAGGCAGTTCTATATACTGCTGGAAAGCTGACAGTGCGCTGAATTTAGCACACTATTGGCTTTCCCGATCTGTGCCCGGGTGAAGAGCTATCAGTGCCGGTACCGTAGCTCTTTACAGTCAGAAGGGCGTTCCTGACAGTCTGTCAGGAACGTCCTTCTCCACAGCAGTGCCTATCGCGCTGTACAGTGTGAGCGGGGAGGAACGCTCCCTCCCCTCCTGCTAATACTCGTCTATGGGCGTTCCTCCCCGCTCACACTGTACAGCGCGATAGGCGCTGCTGTGGAGAAGGACGTTGCTGACTGTCAGGAACGCCCTTCTGACTGTAAAGAGCTAAGGTACCGGGACCGATAGCTCTTCACCTGGGGCACAGATTGGGAAAGTGCGCTGAAATCGGCTTTCCAGCGGTATATAGAACTGCCTGTGCCCCAGACCATGAAAGGTTTTTAGTCTGTGCTCTTTAAGACTTGTCCTTCTTAACAATGAAGTTTATCTATGAGAAGTATAAGCTCACCTCTTCTCTGCCTCTACTTGCCAATCGCCTTCCAGGCAAGAAACCTTCATCGTATTGTACAATGATTTCCAGCTTTGTATTGTCTGACAGATCTCTCTATTTTATACAGTCTTTGTACAGTTGTCTTTTTTTCTTTTTTTTTTTGTGAACTCTATTAAAAAAAACAATGTGAAATCTATAGTATTGTCTGTCTCAATAATGCATTTCTCTGCAGTCTAACCTATGAGAAACATCTGATACAGGTAAGAAGACCCTCCTGTGGCGAGTAGAGTTGTCTCCTGCTCTGGAGGATTTGTCATGAGGGTACAATACACCAACAGATTATAATGTGAAATCCTCAGTTTCTCCTGTGGCGGCGCTTCAGGGAAACTGAATACTTGCTACCAGTCTGCCCAATAAATTACAGCCGATTGAGGTGGTTGGGGGTCAGAAGCAGAAATAAAAATATTGTCTACAGCAGAGAACCCTTTTAACCAAAGGGCTCTATCTTAAAGGGGTACGCAGGGGAAAAGTAAAACCTACCAATGCTTTGCTGCATGTCTGACTTTGTGTCCGGTTAAAAAAAACGGTTTTGCCGTGGAGAGGCAGAAGATGCTGATGGGCGGACACTTTGCAAACTGATTGAAGTGAATGGGTTTGAAAACTGACTGCCGGTTTCGGTCTCCTGTCCAGTTTCTCGGGCAGAAGATGGAAACCTGCAACGCGGAGACCGGGCGCTGGTGTGAATCCGCCGTTAAACTAATTTTATACACAGGAGCCCCGATTATACTTGCAGGGTGTAGATGCCCCCGCTGCGCCTCGGGTTCTCTGTTAGGTCACTGACTCTGCTCTACTCCTTCACAAGTCCATAGAGTAGAGGGGAGCCAGTCATATGACTGAGGGTTAGAACGGTAGAGGTACGAGACTCCTGATCTCGCCCAAAAATACCCTGCAAAGCAAAACCTCACCTATTTATACAGTTCTAATAAAACCTATATGGTGCAGGGATTGCACTAGTAGGCTTTATCGCCCCTTTAAGCCGACCATACACACGAGATTGATGTTTCCTACAGCTGCGGATTTCAGCGGCGCTGACTGACCAGCCAATGTGTATCCTGGACTCGGTTGGGAAGATCAGGCATATTGAATTTCAGCATGGCCAGCTGCTCCTCTCTCCCCATACAGAACATATGGGAGCTTGGCCAAGGAAGGAGTCGCTGATATAATTCACATGCCTATAGGTGAATGCTACCGCCATTGCAGATGAGAATATACAGGAGTACTCCTTTTTATTAACCCGCACTGTATCAGACTGTCCCAGCCTGAAATGACTGGCGTTTAGTTGCATGGGAAATAAAGATAAATTTGTGTCCTGTTTCTTTAATACTACACTGAAGTAGATGATCCTTATAATAGGAATTACGTGATGGTCATGTCTGCCCTGACCGCAATGCGACTTTACATTCTCTGCAATGCTTTCAGGCAGAGGAGACGGTTATAGAATTCCCCCGATCCTCAAAGTCTATATTGCTGACACCAAGAAGAGATAATGGAGGCATATTTATATACCATCACTGCCCCCGCTTGTGGGAGATGAAGCATTAGCTATATATAATCTACTCCTGTCACATCCACATATCATGTATGTAACATACTGTATAACTGAGGAGCTCTGGGCTATATGGCAAAGCTTCAGGTCGTGGGGGGTGGTCAGTAATTTGTCGCCATGTCTGACACTACAACTTCACTCTAGTTGGAAGCATGAGGGGAAGAAGATGGTAATGAGCCTGTAATAGATCTTACCAAAGCTGAAAACTGGCCGTACACATTAGAGGCACAGTGCTGTGCAAAAGTTTTAGACAGGTGTGGGTAAAGTGCTGCGTAGTAAGAACGCTTTCAGAAATTAAAGTTTTAACCATTTAGATTTGGCAATTAAAAAAAAAATGAAGTGAATGAAGAAAAGAGAACCATAAACTCCATCAATATTTGTCGTGACCTTGCCTTCCATCAATTCTCGGCACCAGACATCTTTTGAATGAAGGTTGTTCCCGCCATCTTGGAGAACAAACCTCAGATCTTCTGTGGATGTCGGCTTGCTCCAATCCCTTTGTCTCGTCATATCACCCCAGACAGACTGGATGATGATGAGATCAGGGCTCTGCGGGGGCCGTATCATCACTCCCAGGACTCCTCCTCCAAAGAGCAAAGATCACACCAAGTATTGATGAAATTTAGATTTCTCTTCATTGTTTATGGACGAAAGTGAACGATGAACTTTTGTATTTTTGAAAGAATCGCCCCACAACACTGCCTAAATCTTTTGCACACAAGGTATGTTACTGAATTAAGACTAGACCTTTCCAATTCAATGGTATAACATGTACATTCAGGTAAGTGTGCATAAGGGAGAGTACAACCCCAATTCCGAAAAAAAAAAAAAAACAAGAGAATGCAATGATATAACCTTAATAGAACATATAGCAGAAGGTGATATCAGACATTTTTCCATTTCACTTAAAAAAATTTTTTAGAAATTGATGGCAGCAACACGTCTTAAAGAAGTTGGAGGAAAAGTATGCCGAATTTTCAGAGTGAAGCTAAAATTAGAGCTGACAGATAGAGACACCGAGCATATGGAGGTTTCCTGCTCTGCAGGGGGAGAAGGAATGCTGGGCCGTGTTGTGGTGAAGTTGGTGGGTGATTGATATGTGGTCATGTGACCGCGGCTCTTCTCTACTTCTATAGCACTCGAAGACGATACGACATGGCGAGCGACCTCTTTGTCTCTAGATGCCTTGATAGAAAGACTGTGTAGAAGACTCCTCTACAGAGAATGAATGGTTACAAAGAGAGTCTCTTGCTCTGGAAGACCTGTCCTGTCCTTTGTTACTTCTGCATGGACACTGTGTAATAATTCATGTCCCCAGTGGTGGCGCTGCAGGGAAAATGATTAGTTTATTGTCAACGGACTCTTCTAACAAGTAAGGATTGTCCAAATCACAGAGCACCTTTTGAAGTCTGAATGATCACTAACTTTTTAACAAACTTTGTGTTATATTTCATCACTGAAAAAGCGTATAATGGCATGTCCTAATTTTTCTGGTGTTTCAGACTGCAAAAAAACAGGACGTGTTCAAGGCACCTTTGAAATTAATATGTCCATAACTGTCTGCAAATGCAGATCTACAACTGCTGACAGTTACGGACCTGCAAAATACGGTCATGTGAATGGGGCGTTACAGGGCTTTCAATTATCTAAACCACATTGGCTCTCCCACAGTATAATATGCTCCACAGCGGTCCCCACACAGTATAATATGCTCCACGTAGCACATGCTATGAGTAAGGGGCTTATATTTTGAAACGCATAAGCAAAATTTGATATGTAGTGTATCTGTATTTGTACGTTTGTCATGTTTTTTGATCCTGAATTTCTTCTTTTCCTGTTTCTTATTGGAATTTTTTGAAGTTCATGTTTTTGCTGTTTCCAAACATGACCATTAAAAGTTAAGTTTTATAATTTTTTTTTCAAGTCTCTGCTGTGCTGGATATTTTTCCTCGTGGTTTTTTGCTAAAATAAGTAGGTCCAGGGGAGGTAAGTGGAAATAACAAACACTTATACTCACCTTGCCTTACCTCTCCTGGGCATCCTCGCTTCGACTCTTTCCAGTCTTCTTCTCCCTGGGATTGAGTCAATGCGCCCCAGATGTCACTGTCATTGGGCTGGCGTGCCCCTTGTAACTGCTAAGGCCCAAACACAGTCCCCAGCAGTGACCTCTGGGACACGTGACCTCAGTTACAGGCCAGAAGAGCCCCGAAGAGAATACAGGGAACCATCAGAAACCCATGAGAGGTGAGTATGTGTTGTTTTTTTTTGTTTGATTTTTTTAATTACCTCACCTGGTCAGGCTACTATTTGTAAGGGGACCCTTTCCGTTAAGGATATGTATAGCAGTCAGTGAACTAGGCTTTCCCTGACCACAACCTAGTGCTGTGGGACCCACAACCTCTTCGGCCCGGTTGCAGGGCGATAGCATATGTACCCACAGGATGGCTCTCAGTGCCCCCCATAGGTTTGTCACCATGGCCCTAGACTGTGTTTCGATGCCTTCTCTGAACACTATTCAATAAATACTACCTTTAATAATAAATACTACCTCATAATAGCGCCATATAGTACTCATAAAAACACCAGAAAAAAACATAAAAAGGAAAGACGTGTTCATGGGTTTTTTTTTTATGGGTTTGATATATGGATCTACCTCTCTAAAAGCGTTCAGGACCCTGGTACTATACTAAGTCTTACCAGATTACTAACAGCAGTGTGAACCTATCTGAAGTCCGTTGCTCTCATCTGTTCTCAACTTTTCCCATTCACTCTAATCCTATCCTATTAATATTATAAATGTGAAAGTTTGTGGGTTTGTGAGTTTGGATGTTCGGATGTTTGTTCCTCAATCACGCAAAACCCGCTCGACCGATTTGGCTGAAATTTTCCACAAACATAGTTAATACACCCGATTGCGCAATAGGCTACTTTTTGTCACAATAGCGCACATACGTTTGTGCCAGGACCCCCACAAAACCCAAACTCACACCACCATCTCTGCAATCTCACACACTTTGGACCATAGCAAGCCACAAAATTCATATTGCCCTCTACAGCCTAGCCCCTAACCCCACACAATCTCATATACATATACTTTACCACTTTGCCCCTCACCTTAACGATACTCCGGGAGGCGCTCTATAACGCTCCAGAGCAGCCATGTTTGCCGACCCCCACCGCTCTGACAATCCGCGACACCGCCCACCCATGTCAATACCCCTAGGCGGTCTAATAAATGCAAAAAAAAAAGTTTAAAAAAAAGTAAAAAAAATATAAAAACAAATAAAAAGGATTAAAAATTCAAATCACCCCCCTTTCCCTAGAACACATATAAAAGTAGTTAAAAACCGTGAAACACATACATGTTAGGTATCCTCACGTCCGAAATCGCCCGCTCTACAAAGCTATACAAATATTTTTCCTGTTCGGTAAACGCCGTAGCGGGAAAAATGGTCAAAAGTGCCAAACTGCCGTTTTTTCACTGTTTTGATTCTGATAAAAATTTGAATAAAAAGTGATCAAAGCAATAACATTTCCCAAAAATGGTAGAACTACAAAGTACACCCGGTCCCGCAAAAAAAGACGCCCTAAACATCCCCGTACACGCACGTATAAAAAAGTTACGGGTGTCGGAATATGGCGACTTTTCAAAAAAAAAATTTTTAACATAGTTTTGGATTTTTTTAAGGGGTCAAAATGTAAATAAAACCATATAAATTTGGTATCCCCGGAATCGTAGCGAAACACAGAATACAGGGGACATGTCATTTTGGCTGCACAGTGAACGCCGTAAAACCAAAGCCCGTAAGAAAGTCGCAGAAATGCATTTTTTCTTCAAATCCACTCCATTCTGAATTTTTTCCCCTGCTTCCCAGTACATTATATAGAATAAATAATAGTGGCATCAGGAAGAAAAAAATGTCCCAGAAAAATTAAGACCTCATATGGCTCTGGGAGCGGAGAAATAAAAAAGTTATGAGGTTTAGAAGGAGGGGAGTCAAAAACGAAAATCAAAAAATGCCATCGGCGGGAAAGGGTTAACTTCAAATCCCTCTGTCCCAAAGTCACTATGTAACGTTTCTCACAACACCGTATATATAGCAGCTCAAATACAAAATAACTGCAACACAAAAGTCTCACGTATTCTCTGAATTACAGCAAAAACAAGATATAAAGTTACATTTCAGATCCCAGACCTTATACACAGTACGAAAACCTTACCCGCGCCTGTATATACCCACTTCTACAATCACCGCAGACGAAGTCGCGGGTACCAGCTAGTATAAAATAAACATGATGTAAGCTTTCTACCGTCATGTCTGCTTCTATAACATGCCTGCAGGACTTTCATTCATTCTACATTAGACTGAATGGGAACAGACTCAGATGGTGAGGGCTCAGCCTGCATCAGCAACTCTATCGCCGTTGGTCTGATCCTATGACAGATGAAAAGCTATGAACTTCACTAATGCTAGTGTGAACCCAGCCTAACCGGATGATTTACTTATTAATTGACTAATGTAATGAAACAAACCCAAGAACAGAGCTTCCTAGCTGAACATTGACAATGAAAGCAATGACAGATGACCCAGGGTATAGAAAACTGATTAAATAGCTATCTGGAACCCTCCCTTTAGGAGTAATATAATCTGGTTATACACCTACAGAATACCACATCAGGGCATGGCAGCAGTCTAAAGCCACCATGCATCCAGGCCATGCCAGTATATCCAACATTTGCTCAATTTCAATGTCCATTTGTTTATCAGCAGGGGCCCAACTTGAGGGGTGCAGAGGATGTGATTGTCTCCAGGCCCAGGAGCCTTAGGGGGGCGGCCCATAAGGTGTTACATCCCAATATGAGGAGACCAGTATATAAAGTTATGCATTGTGGCCCAAGAGCTTCATGTTATGCCATGTTTTATATACATAGTTTATTATACCCCTCAATCTTCGCAATATCAGCGGCAACTGCTCAGCCCCAAATACAAGATAAAAGTTAACCAAAATGGCTAGTATTGGCCAATCATTGATAATTTAACCAAAAGTCAGGAAAATGAACAAAAAAATCATCCATCAAATTAGAAAATGTCTGCTTTGGTTGGCTGAATTAATGTACATGTTAATGGGGTGGGGGTAGTTAACCATTGACCCATCCCAATCAGGGGTGTAACTACCGGAGTAGCAGCAGTAGTAGCTGCCACAGGGCCCAGGACATGTGACACCCCGGACGCCATTGGCTGACACCACCGAGTAGTGCAGCGGAGCCAGAGATAGGTAAGTAACAGTGGCTTTTATGTTGGTATCCCCTCTCTGTCTCCGATAATTATACTCTGGGGTCTGAAAAGACCCCAGAGTATAATAATTGGTCATGGGTGTTCACAATTGGGCATAATACTTTTTGTAGGGGCCACTATAGGGCATAATAGTATGTGTAGGGGCCACTATGGGGCATAATACTGGGTGAAGGGGCCACTATGGGCATAATACTGTGTGCAGGGGCCACTATAGGGCATAATACTGTGTGCAGGGGCCACTATGGGTGATAATACTGTGTGCAGGGGCCACTATGGGGCATAATACTGTGTGCAGGGGCCACTATAGGGCATAATAGTATGTGTAGGAGCCATTATGGGGCATAATACTGGGTGCAGGAGCCACTATGGGGCATAATACTGTGTGTAGGGGCCACTATGGGGCATAATACTGTGTGCAGGGGCCACTATAGGGCATAATAGTATGTGTAGGGGCCATTATGGGGCATAATACTGGGTGCAGGAGCCACTATGGGGCATAATACTGTGTGCAGGGGCCACTATAGGACATAATACTGGGTGCAGGGGCCACTATGGGCATAATACTGTGTGCAGGGGCCACTATAGGGCATAATACTGTGTGCAGGGGCCACTATGGGTGATAATACTGTGTGCAGGGGCCACTATGGGGGATAATACTGTGTGCAGGGGCCACTATGGGGCATAATACTGTGTGCAGGGGCCACTATAGGGCATAATATGTGCAAGGGCCACTATGGGACATAATAGAGCGCGCAGGAATACGGGAGGGGGTGAATGTCAAAAGTTCGGCACGGGGCCCCGCAATTCCTAGTTAAGCCACTGAACCCAATCAATATATTGGGGTGTTACTATTATGCCACATATACACGGTCCCCCCAATATCCTATAGATATTCTGCACCTACAGTGTTGCCCTCATATCACCTACTGTAATTATTCTCTGTGCGGTGCCTCTTATATACGGCACTTACGAGATCTCACAGCTGAAGAACCTCTCCAATGATAATTATTGCTCACGTCCCCCAATGATACACCTCCATCCTCGCACCCGTGAGGCTCTAACATTAGGATAATTATCCCTTCCATTTACAAGAGCTCTTCATTTACAATATCCCGGCTGATCAGGCAGGAACCACTTGCTAAGTGGATAAACCGCAGCTGTATTAATAGGGTACTACACTTCACATACATTATGGATGTAATCCCAACGCACACGTTACCGCTAATAGTATTGATCCATGACACAGCCATTGTGTTTATGTAGATAGGGGAGGTCAAGTGGTTGCAATTTATTATAATGTTTCCTTGTCTATTAGCAGTAAATTGTCTGTATCAATCAATAAAAGCCGCCATCTACTTCATATTGTAAGTAACACTTATGATGTGTATCAACCACTCAAGGGAATGTGTTATCAGAAAATTACCTCTTTTTTTGTTTTAAACCAGGTTTTTATGATATATGGCTATATTTCTGAAATTTTCACTCTGGCCACTAAGCCTAACAGTAGAAGAATAGAGTGGTTTAAATCAGGCATATCAGCTCTGCCCTCAGCCGTACGACACCTAGAGCCTGGACATTTTCATTTGTTGAATTGTTGAAGTAGAGGCTAACTATGCCTCTCCAATATACTGTACAACCCTAATCAACCTGGTTCGACGTGGATATAGCAGGTGGCGCCTCATACTAACCGTCACGGGAGGCAGCACCACCTACTGGAACCACGGCATACCAGGCAGAACCTGATTTTATCCACTGCATTCTACCATCTACTGTAGATTGACATTTGCCAATTCTGTTGTGTTTTTTTTTTTTTTTTTGCAGCAGTTGCCTCATTTAGATCCCAAACAATATTACAATAGGAGATAACACAGCCTTGACCCATCATTGTATCCACTGCTGATAATAAATAATGTCACAGTCTACTCCCTACTCCTGATTCACCGCCTATTGACCTGACTATGGTGTAAAGCAGAGGAAAAGCTCAGACAAGATGGCCGCCCCCATAAATATGTACAGAAAATAGATGCGAAAGAAAAGAAGAAAGTCTCGATCTCACCATATAAGTATGCTCCAAGATAACCCTCCGGGTGCACGGCCTTTAACCTCCGGACTGAATAAGGCAACTCCACAGCTGAATCTTTAACCAAAAATAGTAGGTCCGCACTCCTCGGGTTCCATAAAATATAACTTTTAATAAGCCATTAAAAACTAACATGATTAAGGAGCTGTAAAGCTTCAAAACGCGTCGGCGGTTTTAAGCACTATGTGTCTTTTTCCTACTTTTTTCACAAAGTGTTCTATGTTGTGTGAGTTTTTAATGGCTTATTAAAAGTTATATTTTATGGAACCCGAGGAGTGCAGACCTACTATTTTTGGTTAAAGATTCAGCTACAGAAAATAGAGTTAAAAAAAATTTACAATCAGGAAATAAAAACAGATTAGAAAAACAAGTTTAATATATAAAGAATTCATTAAAATTGGCAACATATTCTTTTTAATTGTTACAACATGGCTAGTAACGAGAAATAGCTCATAGTCAATCTAATATCAACCACTTATTGTGGCCTGTGGCCCGGATTGTGGCTATAGTGCTGCAGCAGACATCATCTGGTGTAATATATAGGTGGAACTCAGAGTACAAAGATAGTGGTCAAATGTTTCCCTTTAAAGATGTAATTTTGGTCCATATTGGCAGCGCCGCACCTCCCATGAGGCGACCTGAAGCGACCGCTTCAGGCGGCGCTATGCCAGGGCCCCAGAGAGGGCAGCATTTTTTCTTACCTAAGCCAGTCCAGGACAAGCTGTCCTGGACTGGCTTAGCACCGAGCAGTGGATTGGGGAGGCCACTGGAGCAGCGCTGCTCCAGCGGACGCCCCTCAAGCTCAGGCAGAGAGCTGGTCCTCTCCTTGCCTGCTCTCTGCCTGCGAACGCCGCTAAGCCCCGCCCCTTCGCTCCACCCTGCCCCTTCGCTCCGCCCCCTTCGGGGGCGACTTTCTGTCGTCTGCCTCGTGCGGCGAAAAGGGCAGGTTCACCCCTGCATATTGGTTAAACAGACAACTTTACTTTCTTCAGTCGCCATATGCATAATGGTTTAGTTTACAAATCAAATAAAATCAAACAAGCTTTATTGGCACGTCCGAATAGATATTTGGCATTGCCAAAGCTAGTAAAGTGTGTGTGTGTGGAGGGGGAGTTGGATTCGGGTGGGTAAGTGGTGGGTATGGGGGGGTGGGGTGGGTGGTTTGGGGTATAACAGTCCATGGAGTCTCGTCTTCCTCTTAGTTGGTGACCACTATATGGGGAGGTGGGGTGGGGCGGATGGTTTGGGGTATAACAGTCTGTGGAGTCTCATCTTCCTCTTAGTTGGTGACCGCTATATAGAGAGGTGGGGGTGGGGTGGGGTGGGGCGGGTGTATTGGGATAAATATAACAGTCCGTGGAGTCTCATCTTCCTCTTGTTTGGTGACAGCTGGACACGTATTGGGCAGCGATTCCCACAGTGGCCTCTTCTTCTCCCAGTAGGATGTAGAGTTTCCTCTTCTCATCTGCAGATATGAAGTCTAGGCTATGGGCAGAGAGTCTTTGGAAGTAGACGGCCCTCACAGCTGAGTATTTGGTGTAGTGTAGCAGGAAGTGGATCTCGTTTACACTTACGGGCACAGGAGTTACAGTATATTCTAGCTGGCACTATACGCTTGGTGGTTACTAGTCACTCATGGTGGTATGGAACGCTTAAATATTTAGGAACTTTTCCTGAACAGTCTCTTCATACAACATTTATACTCTGGAAGGTTTTGGTCCACTTTCAAACCAATGTTGTCTTCCTATTGACCTATTACAGAAGAGGTGGGTTAGTCTACACCAGGGGTGCCCAGTACGTCGATCGCGATCTACCGGTGGATCGCAAAGGACGTATGGGTCGATCGTGGGATGCAGCCAGGGATCCCCGGTGTCTGCTTGTTCACAGTGCAGGCTGAGAGTCAACTCTCAGCCTGCGCTGTGAACAAGCACTCCAGACACTTGCAGGCCGGGCAGCAGCAGCTCCGGGGGAATGACGCGCTCCCCACTCTTAGGGATGGAGGGAGCCGGGGTGCAGCTTGTTCACAGCGCAGGCTGAGAGTCATCTCCGGACACTAGCAGGCGGGGCTGCCACAGCTCCAGCCTGCTAGTGTCCAGAGATAACTCTCAGCCTGCGCTGTGAACAAGCAGACACCGGGATCTCTGGGCGGCCACAGAACGCTGCTGTCTCCTGCTCTCACGCTCCGCCCAAAGACACACCCCGCCCACAGGTCCATCCCGGGCCCGCACCAGCCCCGCCCACAAGAAGTGGGTAGTAGATCTTTTGCCTTGGTCAGTTTATAAAGTAGCTCACATGCTGAAAAAGTGTGAGCACCCCTGGTCTACACCCATTGTCCCGTTCTGCACCGCTCCTCTCCAGCCAATTCCTCCTTTACGTCTATTTGGCCTACAGTGTTAATGGACTAAACCTTCCACATCATGGGACAGCTTAAGTGCTGCTATAAATTGGGGGCCAAATCACTCATTGGATTCCTATTCATTAAATGAATGGGGCCACAGAAGTACACACGGATCCGAGTGCCACCCATGCACCGGCTGTCCGATCAATCACGGCCAGCGTCCAGTCCATGGTCATCTACAAAGGGCCTTAACCCACATAAATTGGGCTACAAAGCTCCAAGGTCCCCAGAATTCCTGCGCTCTTAGATCTATCACCTAGGCTATCCGTCTTTCTGTAGATACCTCATTTGCTCCTGTGGTCACCAGATTAGTGACTACCCTACAACACATAAATGACTATGTATAACATGAGTGTGGGCGGACCAAATGCACAACCTGAATCCATCAGCTTATAAATACACAGTGCTGTCATTGTTGCAGTATGTATCAGCTCTATATCTGGCCTCCTTTATCTCTTCTACAGTACGTAACGCTAATGTAGCGGGGTCTCCGGGGATTATGGCCTTCCATTAGGCTTATCATAGCTTGCAGTTGTGCTATTCATTGATAGGTAATGGCATTACATATTCTAGGCTCAGCTAACAATAGAGCACAGTTCCTGGTACTTTATATCTGTGCACTTCTTAGTTCATCTTTAATTTTTTATTTGTATTGATTTATCCATTAAGATCGTTTTATTCATTTACTCCACAAATTAAACAAAACCTTGAGTTACTGCTGAAACCGATCTTATAAGTTCTCATCATCAGCAAAATAGGAGCCATGGACATATGGTTATAAACATCAGTAAAGGGATTGCTTTGGATGGAAAAACAAAAACAAAGAGGTTCTTTTATTATTTACTGTGCTTACTTATATAGCGCCAACATATTCCGCAGCGCTTTACAGATCAGTCACTCTCACATATAGGACTCACAATCTAAATTCCCTATCCATGCCTTTGGAGCGCGGGAGTAAACTGGAGGAAACCCATGCAAACATGGGGAGAACATACAAACTCCTTGCAGATGTCGTCCTTGTGCTGCAGAGGAATGAACACTTGGTTTTGTATCACCACACAGATTAGAAGTGACAGATGGGGGGTCTCAATAGTAGGTACACAGGGATGGACCGGCCATCCAAAGTACCAGAGGACCTTCTAGTGAGCCCAGGCTTTGACACATAATATTGGGTCCCAAAGCTGCGGTAGAAGTCAAACCTATTTGGTGGTGACTTTGAACTATAGACTACTAGCTTTTACCCACGACTTCGTCTGCGGTGATTTAAGAATTGGGTGGACACAGACGTGTGAATCTGTAAAAGTGCTTTAAAAAGTTTGGTGGGATAGCAAATGTGATGTGTTATATTGTGTATGTAGTGATACAGACAATGTGATGTGTTATATTGTGTATGTAGTGATACAGACAATGTGATGTGTTGTATTGTGTATGTAGTGATACAGACAATGTGATGTGTTATATTGTGTATGTAGTGATACAGACAATGTGATGTGTTTTATTGTGTATGTAGTGATACAGACAATGTGATGTGTTATATTGTGTATGTAGTGATACAGACAATGTGGTGTGTTATATTGTGTATGTAGTGATACAGACAATGTGAGTGAGTAGAGTGAGGGCTACTCCTGAGGTGACAGTAAGGAGTGTGCAGGCAGGTTGAGGCAGGAAATGCCAGGCAGTGTGTGTGAGTCTATAGCTGGGGCTAGGAGTCCTGCTTTTGTGAGTCTCCTGCTAGGAAGCCATGTTGTTTAGTGGCACCAAAAGTAGCCTGTGACTCAATCCTAAGGGAAAACTATGTTTGTGGAAAATTGCACGCAAATCCGTCCAGGCGTTTTAGCGTGATTGAGGAACAAACATCCAAACTCACAAACATCCAAACACACAAACTTTCACACTTATAATATTAGTAGGATAGGATATGTAATGGGGTTTACAGATATTATAAATATAAATGGAGGCACAGTCCTCAGTATCATCACTACTGGTGCGCCCTAAGGTAACCCAATCTGAAGGGATGTCTGAAGACCATCTTATTTCTAGTCTTTAATTTCCCCTTGACTATTTCAACCTTAAATTTCCTTTTTTAATAAGCTGGACCATCACATGATATTTTCAGAATAACATAAACAAGACCAGAGTGTTCCTTAAGTCTGGCCATTTGCATCTCAAGTGAAACATTAGCCTTGATTTGGTCTAGGATCCTTGCCACCCACGGTTTCCTCTCATCCTCCCTCATTACATCCTCTCACTCCCTTCTCCAGGACTTCTCCTGTGCTGCACCACCTTATGTGACTCATTACCCCGACCATAAGATTTGCTTCTGACATTCTCCGTTTTGAGTAAAGTTTGAGATTTCAAGAAAAATTATTGCCTGGCTAGCCACGGCTTCCCCTTGCAAAATTATCTGTTTTCTGGATTTCCTTGGGGATTCCATTGTAGAAGCAACATCTGCCTGCAAAGTTAGCTGCTTACTGGACGTTTCAAGACGCAGCCCCACACTGCACATGTCCTATTGGCCATTCTTCTGTGGCCGCTCCACGAGTGAACGCAATCTCGCCGGAAGAAGACGTCAGGAGGATGCGGCTGTAGAAGAAAAAGGGCGTCGCTGGAGAGTCTTCAGGACGCACAGGGGACACCCCCTGTGCTGTTAGAGTGCAGGCAAACTGTCCCCTGTGTTGTCTGGAGACTCACTTGCATATGGAAAAAAACGTGAATATCACCGGAACGGCGGTGCAGAGAAGAATTCTAAAGGTATGGATTCTATCATTAAAATTGTATTTTTTCTGCCTACCGCGTCGGAATAGCCTTAAGAAAGGCTATTCTTCTCCTACCTTAAGATGTCTTCTCCGCGCCACCGTTCGGTAGAAATCCCGTTTCGTCGGTATGCAAATGAGTTCTCTCGCAGCACTGGGGACGGTCCCAAGCGCTCAAACAGCACTGGAGGCGTCCCCAATGCTGTGAGCGATCTCTCCAGCGCGGCCTCTCTTCGCGTCTTCTTCCGGCGCTGTGTAAGCAGCCATTTTCTTGTGCCTGAGGCTTAGAAGTTTGAACCCAGCTCTGGAAGAAGACGTGAAGAGAGGCTGTTCCAGACAAAGATGGAGGCGGTTCTGGAGATTTCTCTCGCAGCATTGGGGCACCCCAGTGCTGTTTGAGCGCTTGGGACCGTCCCCAGTGCTGCAAGAAAATTCATTTGCATACCGACGAAAACTGGGATTTCTACCGAACGGCGATGCGGAGAAGACATCTAAAGGTAGAAGAATAGTCTGTCTTAAGGCTATTCCGACGTGGTAGGCAGAAAAAATACAATTTTAATGACAGAATCCCTTTAAGGCTATTCCGACGGGGTAGGACTGAAAAAAGAAATTCTAATGCTAGAATCCCTTTAAGTTTATATAAATGTCTTGTAATATATCACAGGCCCCTAAACAATGATACATAAGCTGCGGGTAAACTCGGCAAGTACAGTATTTAATGTTGGGAATTTGCTGTCATTGAATTCACTATAGAATATTCTGTATGTTTAGAAGATTAGGACTGTGTGTGTTCTATCCCAGTAATACGCTTACACTGGTTTCTGTCTTTGAACATGCTCATATCCTCATCTGACACTCTGGTGGTAATATGACCAATTATATTTCATAGTTTAGGTATCCGATGTCGGCATCTCCGCATGGTAATATAATCTGAAACAGTTGATGAAAAGCAGAATATATCTCTGGCCCCTCCAAGCCACAAAGTAAGTTAGAGGCAGGAACCTCATGTAATCTTTCCATTACTGGTCACGACTTCTAGTTTGTTTCTGTTCATGACACTTCAGGAACATTCAATGCTAATCCATTCTTCTGTCTTCGAGCAGCAGGAAAAAACTGTTAAGCGTAAAGTGGTCAGACGCCTGTAATGATCAAATATGCTTTATATAACAGCTATAGACAAGAACTGGATACATATATATTAGGCAGCGAGACTGATGGGGCCCCAAAGAGACCCTCTTCATAATAAGAAGACACAAGTGGTACAAATGGCATATGGTGGAGGAGGGTCAGTTACAAGCAGAGGTGTAACTAAAGTCGTGTAGGCACTGGTGCAATCTTTTGTCCGGGGCCCCCTACCACATCCCTATAGTGATGGTTACGAGTACTAAGGAGTTCAATTCACCTTAGTGTGGTTAGGGGAATCTGTGGGCCTCCTTGGCTTATGGGCCAGATGGAAACTGCAACCTTTATACTGATGCCAGTGCTTATGGACCCCCTAAGGGTCCTGGGCCTGGGTGAGACTGCACCCTCTCAAGCTGAGCCCCTGGTTACAAGTTATTCATTGGGGCCCCTCGGTTATGTCAAGACAAAAATACAAATTGTAGAGAAATTGATGGACAAAATACTATATCACAAAACATGAAGGATGGGCTAGACCCCATGTGGCCAAGCAGTCCTTGGGGATGAGAAGGCAACAGAATGGGTAGAGTGAGACAAGGGGAAGATGTACGTTGGCAAGACTCTGTGGAAGATTCCAGGTCAGACTTCAAAATTAATTCAGACCCCAGACAAAGCCCCCTCATTTATACAGACCCATAAAAAGGAAAGGGGACGCAGCTTATGGTTGTGAGAAGGTTTTGCACCAGCGTCCTTTAGTTATACACCTTTCAGGTCATATTACCCCACCAATGATGGCCAGGCTATAGCAAAGTCCTGCAGATGACTAAAGGTCTTGTCATGTGTTGAGCCATGGGTTAGTCACATAACTGGGTATTCTGTGGAACATTGCAATCCTTGTAGCTATTAATAGAGTACTTCTAGTAGACATTGTGCAATGACAACATCCTTACTGCTGATGTAAAGGGAGTTACACACACACACACACACACACACACACACACACACATATATATATATATATACAGTCCTATGAAAAAGTTTGGGCACCCCTATTAATCTTAATCATTTTTAGTTCTAAATATTTTGGTGTTTGCAGCAGCCATTTCAGTTTGATATATCTAATAACTGATGGACACAGTAATATTTCAGGATTGAAATGAGGTTTATTGTACTAACAGAAAATGTGCAATATGCATTAAACCAAAATTTGACCGGTGCAAAAGTATGGCCACCCTTATCATTTTATTGATTTGAATTCCCCTAACTACTTTTTACTGACTTACTGAAGCACAAAATTGGTTTTGTAACCTCATTGAGCTTTGAACTTCATAGCCAGATGTATCCAATCATAAGAAAAGGTATTTAAGGTGGCCAATTGCAAGTTGATATCCTATTTGAATCTCCTCTGAAGAGTGGCATCATGGGCTACTCAAAACAACTCTCAAATGATCTGAAAACAAAGATTGTTCAACATAGTTGTTCAGGGGAAGGATACAAAAAGTTGTCTCAGAGATTTAACCTGTCAGTTTCCACTGTGAGGAACATAGTAAGGAAATGGAAGACCACAGGGACAGTTCTTGTTAAGCCCAGAAGTGGCAGGCCAAGAAAAATATCAGAAAGGTAGAGAAGAAGAATGGTGAGAACAGTCAAGGACAATCCACAGACCACCTCCAAAGAGCTGCAGCATCATCTTGCTGCAGATGGTGTCACTGTGCATCGGTCAACTATACAGCGCACTTTGCACAAATAGAAGCTGTATGGGAGAGTGATGAGAAAGAAGCCGTTTCTGCACGTACGCCACAAATAGAGTTGCCTGAGGTATGAAAAAGCACATTTGGACAAGGCAGCTTCATTTTGGAAACAAAAATTGAGTTGTTTGGTTATAAAAAAAGGCGTTATGCATGGCGTCCAAAAAGAAACAGCATTCCAAGAAAAACACATGCTACCCACTGTAAAATTTGGTGGAGGTTCCATCATGCTTTGGGGCTGTGTGGCCAATGCCGGCATCGGGAATCTTGTTAAAGTTGAGAGTCGCATGGATTCCACTCAGTATCAGCAGATTCTTGAGAATAATGTTCAAGAATCAGTGACGAAGTTGAAGTTACGCCGGGGATGGATATTTCAGCAAGACAATGATCCAAAACACCGCTCCAAATCCTCAGGCATTCATGCAGAGGAACAATTACAATGTTCTGGAATGGCCATCCCAGTCCCCAGACCTGAATATCATTGAACATGTGTGGGATGATTTGAAGCGGGCTGTCCATGCTCGGCGACCATCTAACTTAACTGAACTTGAATTGTTTGTCCAAAATACCTTCATCCAGGATCCAGGAACTGATTAAAAGCTACAGGAAGCGACTAGAGGCTGTTATCTTTGCAAAAGGAGGATCTACTAAATATTAATGTCACTTTTCTGTTGAGGTGCCCATACTTTTGCACCGGTCAAATTTTGGTTTAATGCATATTGCACATTTTCTGTTAGTACAATAAACCTCATTTCAATCCTGAAATATTACTGTGTCCATCAGTTATTAGATATATCAAACTGAAATGGCTGTTATAAACACCAAAATATTTAGAACTAAAAATGATTAAGATTAATAGGGGTGCCCAAACTTTTTCATAGGACTGTATATATATATACACACACACACATATACACACACACACACACACATATATACACATGGTGGTTCGGGTTATTGTTAATTGTATCATTGTAATAATACAGTGACCAGCGATTGATAATCTACATGGTCACAAATCTCCGTTTAGAGAACCTGCTAAATTAACAATGGACAATTACGTGACTGCGGTTTGGATCGCCAAGTGACGCTCAATGTCACAATCACTTAGTAGGAAATGGTAGAAAATGTTTGCCTATAATTTACACTCATGCAATTCTCACAGTTTGCTTGTCCACCATCCAGATACATACGTCACCTTCATTACATACCCCCTGTCTCTGCCTGGATAATTTGATGTCACAGAGCCCATGACATGACCTGTCAGCCATCTTTGCCTTCATTTACGAAAAACCTAAACGGTTACAGACTGGATCTGTATTGTCTTTAGCAACACATCCAGGTTCTGCCAATGGTTGGCCTCATGGTGAGCACTTCATCTTACCATTGCTGGTGTGGTGATGTAGGGAACACGGGCACCCACATCTCCCCACTGTCAGAAAGGCAAGCCTGACAGATCAGCGCCATCGCTGGCCTTGAAGAACGCCCCTCCCAACAGTATTCTTCCATAGACTTGTACTGACAGGGAGGGGGCAGCAATGATGCAGAGTGTAAGGCCCGCCTTTCTGACAGTGGAGAGATATTGGTGCCAAAACTAACGGCACCAGCATCGGATCTCGAACTGAAAAGCCAAAATAGGCGCAAGTAGTTTGTAAAATGTTCCCCAATGTCTTAGTTTCCCATTTTATTGTAGATTTGCAATAACAAGTATCCACAGAGAACATTTATGCTGTGATGTGGGATCATATGTCTAATGTCCATACAGGGAAGCACCATTCATGAAAGGGAAGGTGTCTCTAATAAAGTGGCCATTCAGTGTATATAGGATCAATATTCATGCTCCTTTAAAAAGCTGAGAGATCTTTCAATCCAAAACCAGAACATACAGCCTATAGCAGTGGCTGACAGAGTTTTCCCCATAGTTGTGATGGATTACCCATGCTTGAACATAAGGACTCCTAATAAAGAAGCAGACACTTGCTCTGTCCCAATGTCTTGTAGTACAGCAGGGGTAAGTCCAATATTGACCGTACCTCTATTGCCATTATATTGTATGCTCAGTGTAAAGTCAATACAATTGGCAAACACAGCAGACAAATAATATGACCCGGCCCCTGGCCTTTCTGACAGCTAATAACAGAGACTGATAATAAGGCTTTTATTACTGAGTCTGCAGGGAGGTTGCAGGTTCTTCAGTGCCTTATATCTCTATGATAAAAGTGAGATAGGCCTCCATGTACTCCACCCGATTTACAAGGTGCTATCCGTACCAAGAGCTTAGGCGCCATCAGCTCATGATATGCAAGGACAATCCATGTTTGCATTTTTTCATGTACATGGGTACTTTTTGGGTGATCCATGCTTTCATTATTTGGGTGATCTTTCACTGATGGTCAACCCAAAATCACCATAAGGGCCTGGAATTTGGAAATTAATTTGAGGCGGTCTTCCAATTTGGATTCCCTTCAAAGAACTTCAGCTCTGTGTCCTGGGGTTTATTCATTGAAGAGCCTCAGAAACAATAGGACTAAAGAAAGGTAGTCTCACAATGAAGGTTCTGTGATGTCACCCATTGAAAATAATTGACAGATCGTGGCCTGAATTTAGAGGGGATTTTGAAGCTGAATCTGCTTCAAAATCAGCTCCAAATTTCTCCACATGAATGGCTCCTAACACGATTTTGCAAGCTACAGCAGACTCCGAGAGTTTGGTGAGACCATACTGTGTCATTTTATTTGTTTGTGTGGTTGGTAGAAAGCCATACGTATAGTTAGCCTTTTCCTGTTTAGTTAGTGCTCGGACGAGCAGGGCTTTCTTAGCTGTTTTTGCCTGAAGTTAAGGCTGTATTTTATTTTGCTTATTCTGTACCTGAAGTGAAGGTTTATTTGTTTTTCTATATGTTTCCAAATAAACCTGTTTGCACTAGACATTGTGTCCCTGTCTCTGAATGGTTGGGTCTGCACCATTGCTGCTACTGAGCTACCTTCCCAAAAACAGATAGATAGAATTTTCTTTGCTTATGTATTGTTGTGTACCATTCCAGTAGAGACAGAATTAATCCAGGGCTGCACATGTGCTGAAGTTATTATTTTGCAAAATCTATTGGACAGTTCTTAGATAAAGCAAAACTCCCTGACATTCTTACATAGTCACAGGTAGACTGACACTGTAGTATAATAAGGTTACTGCTTGAAGTTAAGTGTTCTGCTAGGTTCACACTAGTAGTCGGGTTTGTATACTTCTAACAACCAAGACCAAATTGTTATGATACATAAGTGTTCCAGCTGACTTCCATTGTTCACAACAGGTCATACACACAATAATAGTCAGCAATGACCATGGTTGGCAGAATTCGCACCCCATTATATTCTATGCGCTCGTGCTGAGCCTTTGTGGGCCTCGGGTTTTCACATGGAGACTTGTTTGCACAAAGCAGTAAATTGCAGTAAGCTCCATCGCATGCTGCTATATTGTATTCTCTAACTAGACTAAAAATAACCAAGCACACGAGGCAGTATACAGACTGTAACATGGATTTAGAAAGAGGACCCAAAATTATAGTCCATGTGCATCCGCTGCAGCCTGCGCATATGGTCCCATTCAGAGACATAACACAATGCTTCTGGGCGCCAGTGCAAAATCTGAACCAGGCCCCCTAACTATAATGTATAGTGTATAGTACTGGTCTCCTCCTATTGGCCCCTAAGGCTCCTGGGCCCAAGTGTGACTGCACTCTCTTAAGATAAGCCCCTGGTCTTACAGTGACCGTGCACATTAGATGAAAGTCGGCTGTGCATGGAAGAGTCCTGACTCTCCCGAGAACAGATATCTGGGGAAATCAGCATCGGCCATGTTGAAATTCCCTATTTAGAACAAATGTATATTGGGTTGAACCCACTGGGCATGTGTGTGAGGGAGTGGAATCGATGACAGAGGTCTAAGGTATAGACCAGGGGTCTCAAACTCGCGGCCCGCGGGCCGCATGCCGCCCCCCAAACAATTTTGTGCGGCCCGCACAAGCCTAGGGACGCCGGATCCGCGTTGAATACATTGCGAGATGATTATATCCACTAGCGGCTAGTGGATATAATCATCTCGCAATGTATTCAACGCGGATCCGGCGTCCCTAGCGTGACTAGCCGCTACGTTCTGGCTAGTGGACATATAGGCGCGATGTGATGACGTCACATCATCACATCGCGCCTACAGGTCTATTAGTGAAACTGCAGAGCGCGGCGGGGGAGCGTTGGATGGTGAGTATAAGTGGGTTTTTTGTGTGTTAAAGAGGACCTATCACCATTTTGCACACACGCAGTTCTATATACTGCCGGAAAGCTGACGGTGCGCTGAATTCAGCACACTGTCGGCTTTCCCGATGTGGGCCCAGTGTGAAGAGCTTACGGTCCGGTACCGTAGCTCTTCTATGGTCAGAAGGGCGTTTCTGACAGTTAGCCAGAGACGTCCTTCTTCACAGCACAGCCAATCGCGCTGTACTGTGAGAGCCGGGAGGAACTCCCCCCTCCCTCTGCTCGCAGTACTCGTCCATAGACGAGCATTATCAGGGAGGGAGGGGGGAGTTCCTCCCGGCTCTCACAGCACAGCGCGATTGGCTGTGCTGTGAAGAAGGACGTCTCTGGCTAACTGTCAGAAACGCCCTTCTGACCATAGAAGAGCTACGGTACCGGGACCGATAGCTCTTCACACTGGGCCCACATCGGGAAAGCCAACAGTGCGCTGAACTCAGCGCACTGTCAGCTTTCCGGCAGTATATAGAACTGCCTGTCGGCAAAATGGTGAAAGGTCCTCTTTAAACATTGAGGTGGAATGAAGGGGCTCATGACACTGGGGGCAGACGAAAGGAGGGGGGAGAACGGCATGACACTGGGGCAGAGATGAAGGGACATGAATCTGGGGGCAGAGATGGGGGGACATGAATCTGGGGGCAGAGATGGGGGGACATGAATCTGGGGGCAGAGATGGGGGGACATGAAACTGGGGGCAGAGATGGGGGGACATGAAACTGGGGACAGAGATGGGGGGACATGAAACTGGGGGCAGAGATGGGGGGACATGAAACTGGGGACAGAGATGGGGGGACATGAATCTGGGGGCAGAGATGGAGGGACATGAATCTGGGGGCAGATGAAGGGTGTATATGTAACTGGAGGAAAGATGGAGGGGGGGCATATAGTTTACGGGTGACTGTAGGAGGATTATACAGTGTGGGGGCACATGAAAAATGAATGGGCGGAGTCAACATAAAAGTGGGTGGAGCTAAATTTGCCGTGGTGCGGACCTCATGCTGAGTTGAGTTTGAGACCCCTGGTATAGACAGTAGTATAATCATATATTGTTGTATTGGAAGTATACAGACTATGACGCTTGTGCGGGCTCTTGTAGTCTGGGCCTGTAGTATGGACCCTTGATCGGTATTAGTACAGGTGTCTCACAACCTCAGATTTTAGAATCATCACTAGAGGCATTTTGGGGTCTTCAAAATATCTCAAGGGTAGAAAAAGCCATAGCTAACATATAGAAATCTCATAACTTCAGAGGGGTAAAACACGGGTCAGCAAGGGCCTGGGCTAGAACCTAAAGGTGACTATAGATAAAAAGAATACAGTATAATGAAGGAACGGTCATCCTTATTACTTAGGGGGATAAGAGGCTGCCAGACACTATCGCTCATCTCTGATGGCTCGCCCCATGGTCTTGGCCAAGATTCTGCCTGACACTATACATATTAGGGTTTGGTGAAATCTGTCCACCTTTAGCTCTTACTTATTACACCAGGTTTGAGAAGCTAGATCTGATAATCCGCCATAATGTTGGACTTTCTGTGCTGTTCTTTGGGGATATAACTTGTCTCATCTTCTACAGGAGGATGCCATGATGTGTTGAACTTGTAAACAGCTGATGGTTTCCATACAGTCATTACCCCATATCCCCTGAGAGCGCACGGTTTCATTTTCCATAGTCATTCAGGCCAAAGTCTCATCTGCTATCAGATCTAAGAATACACCATGACAGAGGCCTCCAGTCACCTGCATGGCTTACGTTGCTCACATTTTTTTGCAGCCCTGCAATCCTTCAGATTAAATCTATGGGTACATAGAGTCGGAGATCCCAGATGTCGTGTATACCATAGGCATGAGTATGAGCACAGTTGCTTAAGTGCAATTTCTTTCAACTTGCCATGATTCAGAAAATTTAAAGGGGAACTCCAGCACAAAACAAAATCTGCCATTACAATGAATCATTAATGGATTCATAATAAATTGTATATACGGTAGTTATAGTGGGAGAGGAGTATCAGTCACATCTGGACCCCTCTGCCATCTAAGAAGACACCTGTATTATAAATGATATAGGATAGGTGGGGCGCCAAGTTACAGATTTAGCACTGTGGGGCATCAACTTCATGAATCTGAGGCGATTCAAGCACTGAGTTGACTAGGCCACATCCAACAGACTCTGCCACCAGGAGTGGCCACACTGGGCCTCTAAAACCTTCTGGTCACCCTTTATATTGTTATAGGGCCACCACAGCCAGATTAAATTGTAAGGCTAGGGTCACACGAGCGTAAGACAGTAGCACTTAGACTATGTTTTGGCTAAATGTGGTGGCTCAAACTAAGTGGGGTCATCATAGGGACATTCATCATAGGGACATTCAGTTGTGTGGTTGGTAGTAAGCCAAACGTATAGTTAGCCTTTTCCTGTTTAGTTAGTGCTCGGACGAGCAGGGCTTTATTAGCCATTTTTGCCTGAAGTTAAGGCTGTATTATTCTGTACCTGAAGTGAAGGTTTATTTGTTTTTCTATATGTTTCCAAATAAATATGCACAAACGTGTGTCTTGGTGTATGTCCACATGTTGTGTAATATGCGGTAGAAATATAATGCTCAGCCACCGTTCAGCAGGTCTCAGGGCCACATACAGATATAACCCTATTCTATGGGGCTAATCTGTGTGCTGCCACCCACCCACCCTGTTTCAGGTGTTTAACCTCTTCTTTTGCTTTTCGTTTTTGACTCCCCCCTTCCAAACCCTATAGCTTTTTTTCGTTCACAAAGCCATATGAGGGCTTAATATTTGCGGGACAAATTGTTCTTCATAATGGTACCATTTAATATTTTGTACAATGTACTGGGAAGCTGGAAAGAAATTCAGAATGGGGTGGAATTGGAGAAAAAATGCACTTGTGCAACTTTCTTATGGGCTTCCATCTTAGTGCATTTGATGTATAAACGACAAGACATGTCCCCTGTATTCTATTGCTTGGTACAATTCCAGGGATACTCACAGTATTATATGTTCTCATACCAGAGACCAGCGATCCTCTCCAAGATGGCAGTGCCCATGTGGTCATTAGCCACAGGTCTTTGCTGTATAATACAGCGAAGACTGGCAGCTGTTGCATCCATTCGGCTCTCGAGCAGTCGGCATATATAAATTGGGAAGGGTTAAACAGACTGCAGTGTTTGAGTGCTCGCAGCAACTTTGTCATTGAATACCAAGCATTGTGCCATACATTGGATCTGCACTTAGCATTACAACTCAACCCTATTCTGAGCTATAAACAAGCCATATGACAAATGAATCAAACACACACACCAAAAAAAGTTGGCCAGCTCTGCCAAACAATGTGAACAAGAAATGTAGGTGCATGTTGCTGTAGCTGCAATACAAATATGAATACAAAAAGTTGCAGGAGTGCTCTGCTAAGCACCAAAAGCATTACTGCAAATACCTACTTGTCTACCAATAAGTATTTGGACACCCATGCAAATGAAGATATCTGCGCTCATGATGTACGTCACGCCTTCCGCCGTTAAATAGGAAACACCATTGGCATTAGTCGCATGCAAGATGCTGCGAAGTGCAGAGTTGTCCCATTTTGAGGTAGAAATGATCGATCCTTAAGTGAACTGAATTACCCAAAATCGACAGTGACCTATGTGATTACAAAGTGGAAAGTGAACGGTGATTGTCGGAATGTGCCCCGAGTCGTCAGACCCCCGAAACTGGGAGATAGAGACCGACGGGTGCTGGTCAGAGAAACCGCACCCAACCGATGGTTCACATACACCAGGAGTCTCACCAGGCATCCGGGAGTATTGTGTCCATCAATCCCATCCATAAGGAAGCATCTGCTGGGGTCTACCAACTATTGGATATGAAGAAATGTTGTTTTTCTATTCTACCACAGGGGTCCAAATACTTATTGGTAGACCGTGTAAAAGGACACATGGAAATTAGGTCTTTGGTACTTTACATCAAACTATAATTGTAAACCCACCAGTCACATCAAGGCGACCTCTATTAGATGGGTCCCTAAACTAAAATGACTCACCTTTTAGAGCCTTGTTCTCCCATGAATTAAAGTGAACCTGTCAGGCCTATTTGGGACACTAAACCACCCTCAGGTCCTTATAGGTCACAAATTGCCCCGTTATAAACCCATCATTACGTTCAATAAAAAAATAAAATAAACCTTTATACTTACCTAGAAATGAGTCCAATGAGTCTCCTCTCTGGTGTTCCCAGGGCCTGTGTAGTTCTTCAGTGAAGCCGAGGACAAACACGTGGTCTTCATTGCACAGGTCCATAAAGACCTGCGTGTGGTTTAGTGTTCCAAATCGACCTGACAGGTTCCCTTTAAGGGCAATGTATTTTTCAACCATATCATGTCCTGCATATATCACAGTCTCCTCTCTCTGGACCTGTGGCCTCTGAATTAATAGGGGAGTGTAGTTCACCCACACACCATTCACATCCTGCCCATGCTCATTCAGCTATGCCATTTCACATTGGACAGAACGTGTAAGAGGTCACATGAAAATGGCTGACTGGACATGCGCAGTCGGCTCGGTCCAATGCGAAATGGCAGAGCCATCTGAGCATGAATGGGATTTGAATCCTGAAGACACGCTCGGCAGATGCTGATGCTGTAGAGAGCATAAATAAGCGGCCATTTTCTTGTGGCCTGTGGGCATGCGCAGTCGGCTTTGCCCAAGGCCTAGATGTTTGACCGCCACCGCCGTAAGAAGAAGTGTGAAGAGGCCGTTCCTGAAGAAGATGGAGGCGGCACTGGAGAGTTCTCTTTCAGCATTGGGGACGCCCCCAGTGCTGTTTCAGTGCTGAGGACCGCCCCCAGTGTTGCGAGTGAACTCATTTGCATGCTGATGAAAACCGGGATTTCTACCGAACGGCGGTGCGGAGAATACATCTAAAGGTAGGAGAAGAATAGTCTTTCTTAAGGCTATTCCTATGTGTCAACGAGAAAAAATTTAATTTTAATAGTAGAATCCCTTTAAGGCTATTCCTACGTGTTAGTCACAATAAGTTGTGTTTTAATGATAGGATCCCTTTAAGTCCTCCTTTAAATTCGACACCATTACCATGGCGTGGTCTCCTACTTAGGAGGCAGTAAGTAGAAGAATTTTTTTTCATGCAAACTCTGATGTGGTAAAACTGCCTTTAGGCTATGTTCACACAGCAAAAAATACACTTTAGTAAAACCTGACATGTATTTTTATGAAATAGAGCCCGAAGCAGGAATCCAAGGCTGAGCCTCAGATTTTTGGTGTGGTCGGCATGCTGAGTAGCCCCATCAGTCACTGTGTGGCCACCTACTGCGGCAAGATAGGGCAGCGACTGAAGAATCGAACTGTCTGTCACTGGTACCAATGGGAGAAAGATTTCAGGAGATTTTCCATAATGATACCGATGAGTTTTCTTTGTGGTAATCCACATGAAACACAACAGAATCTAAGGCGGTCTTCCATATCAAATCCTGTCCAAAAACTACCCTGTGGAAAGTTGAAGCTGAGCCTTGGCTTTCTGCTGAGTTTCCACGTGTGATTAGCTTTATACACATTGGGGAGAATTGTACGTGCCCCTCGAGCTGTAGTTTCTGTGGTGGTGTTTTAGTCACGGAAACCGCCATAAAGTTGATCAAGATTTGTAATTTTTCAGCGCATTCATTACTACCACCTTTTGAAAACAATGGGAGTCAGTTTCTGGAGAAAATTTTGAGAAGAAAGACCACCTCAAGTTCCACTGTTTTAACATATCCTTAAAAGGATTATGTGGTTTTTAAGATTGATGGCCTGCCCTTAGGATATAGGCCATCAATATTAGATCTGTGGGGGTCTGACACCTGGAACCCCCACAGGTCATCGGTACCGCGAGCGTGCAGGATAGCCTTGCTGCTGAATCGCCTTACAAACTGTAACCCCATAGACCCAGCGCTGCAGTACCTACACTTGCTGCTACAGTTTGTACGGCGAGTGACCAGCGCAGCTGGGTGAACTGCGGGGTTACTGGGCGTCAGACCCCAGCTGATCTTACATTGATAGCCTATCCTGAGGGTAGGCCATCAATCTCTAAAAGCAGATAACCCCTTTGAGAGTATGTTCAAGGGCCTTCTACCTCAAAATTGTCCAGAAACTTAGGATAGGTCATCAATTTTAGAAATCGAATAACCCCTTTAAGGCTAAGCGTTTTTGGGCATTGCGGAAACGCAACGGAAAAAAACGCTGCGTTTTACAGTACCAGCATAGTGAATGCAATTTTGTCTTTTGCAGCATGTCAATTATAGTTGTGGAAACGCTTCGTTTTTCCTCCATAGATTTCTATGGAGAATGTGAAAACCACAGCAAAAACGCAGCATGATAAATGTGTTGCGGAAACTCCGCAGAAAAGCATCAAAATCTGCAAACAAAGATTCACTGTTTTGCTTGGTTTAGGCTAAGGCTCCACAGGCCGAAACCGCTGTGCTAAAGCGCTGTGGGAATAACCACAGCGTGAACGCATTGCAGTTCTTCCCGCAGCGCTTTGAACAGAAAGTTCACTGAGTTTTCCTCCTCTGACTTTCTGCTACAATTATATCTATGGGAAAGCCGCCGGTGTTTCCGTAGATATAACTGACACGCTGCGATTTTTTCTCCACAGTGGGCATAGGATTCGCATGAATCCCATCCACTTTGCAAGTACTGTAAAACGCCACGATTTTTCCTGCGGCATTTCCGCCGCGGCCAAATCGCAGTGTTTCCGGCCTGTGGGCCTCGGCCTAAATAGCAGAGGTCCATAATTCCTTGGGATTTTCAACATAGCCCTTAAATTACTTTTATTGCACATGTGAAACTCGAGCAAAAACACGATGAAAAACTCAACAGAAAACTCATATGAATTTCGGCAGCACAAAACTGAAAAACGCGATGAAAAACGCATGTACATGCACGTTTTTTCCATGACAGAAAACACAGCGTTTTCTCACACTGCTTTTCCACCCAGTGGGGCCTTAGCCTAAAGGGGCTTTATGGCCTCTAATTTAGGTTTCATACTGATGACCTATACAGAACGCCCCGGCCCCACAGACTTCAGCAGATTTGGCAACCTCAAGGCATCTGAAGCTGCTGCAGTATACAGGGAGTGCGAGCAGCCTGCTGAGGTAAGCTGCAGTTTCCTGCCACCACCGCTATACAGTGGATGGGGATGAAGCTTTGCTCCTATTACTTGAATAGGAGAAGATTGCATGCATCTACTGCTATAGGTTCTGGCACCCATAAGGTGTTGGACCTTCAGAGATCAGATAATGGGGTTGGAAAACCATATTTAGGCTGGGGCTGCATGGGACGTGAATGCCGCAATTTGCTGCGGGAAAAATCGCAGCTTTTCAGTCAGGGCAAAGTGGATGTGATTCTAGTGAATCCCATGCCCACTTTCCGCTAGAAATCATGGTGCAGATACACTGCGATTTCCAAAACCGGAGTGGTTTTGGAAATCACAGCATGTCAATTATATTTACGGTAATGCCAGTGGTTTCCTCATAGATTTAATTGTAATAGAAAGTCTGCGGAGAAAGACTCTGCGAACTTTCTGTCTAAAGTGCTGCGGGAAGAAATGCGATGAGTTGCAGCCCTGGGGCCTTAGCCTGAAGGGGGCATTCTGATTGTTGGTACCCCCAACAAGACATGGGATGCTTTGCACCCTAGTGAAACTGTAAGAGAAAGCCTAGGACTGTATTTCAGGTGGTCCAGCTGAAATGAATGGAACAGTACATTGTACACCCTAAGGGCTAAGTTGAGATGAGGTTCCGCATGTACACATTCCATCGCGGCATTCCATGATGGATTAGGTCCAAATGAATGGGCCAGAGCCCCACGCCACGGCTGATTCAGCCGCGGAATCCGCGGCCAGATAGGGCAGCTCGCTTCTTTGTTCCACTACTAGCTAGAAAAAAAGAAGCGAGCAGCTCCCTTTGAAGTCAATGGGAGCAGTGGATTTTGAGGCGGATTCCGTGTCAAAATCCGCTGCCAACTTGTCCCATGTGAACTAGCCCTAACGGTCCAGTTCTTAGGATCAGTGAGGGTCCCGGCAGTTAGACCCCCACCCTGACAGTATAAGACTATAGAAGTGTACAGTCAGGAGGGCGTGCCTCACTTCCCGGCAATACATTACACGGCCAATGTCAGAGGACGTGAAAGAACCTCTTAAAATAGATATTCTGGATATCAGAGAAATTGCTAATATTAAAGCCAGGGCTATAAGGTGACTTTGACCACAAATCCATGGCGTGACCAAAGATCACTGCAACTTCTTCACCAACATAAGCCAATGGAGTTGCATTACAACCCAGAACTGTGACTTGTTGCACAAAAATCAGGGGCTCAGGGTCACACTGTGTCTCTATTCACGTACATTATTTATTATGCTTACTTATATAGTGCCATCATATTCCGCAGCGCTTTACAGACATTGACAGTCACTGTCCCATATAGGGCTCACAATCTACAGTCCCTATCAGTATGTCTTTGGTGTGTGGGAGGAAACCGGAGTACCCGAGGGTTCATACAAACTCCTTGCAGATGTTGTCCTTGGCAGGATTTGAACCCAGGACTCCAGTGCTGCACATTAGTAGAGTTGCACGGGCGACACAGTGACTTTTGGTCAGTACGACCTAAAACAAAATCAAGTCGCAGAGATGTTGCGTCAATTTCCATTGGTGTATGCAAGACATATGTGACCTTTGTGTGTCATAATGAAATGTATGCCCCATGTAGCCCTGGACCCCTCCATTACTAATCTGCAGCCTCCGGACTAATGCACTGCTCGGACTGGCAGATTACAGGACTGTACATACAAGGCTATGCAATATGGCGTCCCATAATGCCCCTTATTTGTGGGTGCCCACATCTCCCCCTCGGCCGGGCAGGGTACACTTTGCAGCGCTCCGGCTGCTCTCTCTCCCAGGCGGTATGGGTGTGTGAGTGTGTGCAGGAAGAGGAGGGCCTGTGCTCAGGGAGGAGGCCGGCTCTGTCACCGAGCACTGCACGGCTATGGACGCCCGGGACACTGCGACTACCCCGGCCGAGGGCAACTAGCGGCACAGCACGGAGCGCGCCAACAGCTGCGGAGCGTCAGGCGCAAAGCACAGCGCAAACAAAAAAGGCGCCCAGAGAGCGACCGGCAGCCGGGTGGGGGAGAGCCAGCCCCTGGAGGAAGAGGAGGGGGCAGAAGAGGCGCCTCCAGCTCAGGGAGAGGACACGGGAGAAGAGGCAGGAGCTGCAAGCAACTACTTTGCCATTATTTGTGCTTGGCCAGGAGTTAGGGGCCCCCTGTCTGCTACCAGCCCCGGACCCTGCTGCTGCTGACCTGGACCCTGGAGAAGAGCCAGCACCCCTGTGATCATGTCCCCCAGGAGCCTCACATTGTAGGGGGGCTCTGCACTCACAGGATACTTTATGGGCTTCCTCTATTTACATGGTGGAGGGCCTATTTAAAGTGACAGTCTTCCTAAAGTTACTCTCTTCCTGGAGGATCCTATATAAAGTAGCACTCTATGCACACTGTCAGCCTTCCTCTAGGACTCTCTATAGAGTGCTTCTCTTTATATAAGGCCATTTTGCTATAGAGTATCACTTTTTTTTAAGTGCAGTTCTTCTATTGAACCTCTAGGGGGCAGCCCCCATGTTGCCTTCTCCTACTGGAGGGTGAAGGGGGCTTCTGTTAATCCAGGTGGGATAAAACCTATATAGTTCACACCGGCCAGGACTGTGCCATCCACCAGGATGTCGTCTTCGCTGGAGACGGGTATGGCCAACCGGCAGCAGAAGCTGGAGACCATCCTGAGGAACCCGCGCTCGCCCATCAATATAGAAAGTCTGCTGGTAAGTGTGTGTTGTGGGGTGGGTACAGTGGGCAGTGCCATGGCTGCGGTGTCATACAGTTGTCGGCTTGTGGCAACTTTGTGTTATAAGTTGTACCTGGACTATGCTACAAGTTCTGCCATCCTGTGCCTATGCCGTACCATGTGAGAACATGACAGAATAGTGGAATACATAGCCTGGCTGAAGTCATTGCACACCCCAGGCCTTATAGAATGGCATGCCAGCCTTGCAAGGTGGCTATTGGAGTTATGGGATGCCCAATGCAGCCGGGTGTTACTGCTTAAGTTGCCTGGTGGTTATTTGCCATATTGGTGAACACTTAAAGGAACGCTACACTGATGGGAGGTATTGGGCACATTGCATCTCCTACATTGACCCATGGCAAACCGGTGGCCCTGGAACTCAGTGAGGCCGCCATTAATGCACCGATTGCACTGGGCTAGGAATATAGACGTTGTGGTTTGGGGTCAAAAGTCTCCTCCAGTTATCGGCATGATAAGAGTACATGTCCTGGATATGAGATGTAAACTTCATGGGGCGTGATCATTAACTTGTTAGTTACTGGGGTGCTTATTTGGTATAAGGTTATTGTGGTCAGTTTTTATTATGGTGGTGTTGACTCTGTCCTCATATCTGTCCTCATATCTGTCCTCATATCTGTCCTCATATCTGTCCTCATATCTGTCCTCATATCTGTCCTCATATCTGTCCTCATATCTGTCCTCATATCTGTCCTCATATCTGTCCTCTTATCTGTCCTCTTATCTATCTATCTATCTATCTATCTATCTATCTATCTATCTATCTATCTATCTTTCCTTATATCTATCTGTCCTCATATCTGTCTATCTTATCTACATTACCTGCCTAATTTTTTCTGCTCTTCTTCTGGTGGCAAATTGCCATCTGTTTCTTCCCACCACCATTTCCGTTACATGGACCCGCTTGTTACCCAGTGTGGTCAGTTTTTGGAGCTTATCTGTTGTCTGTGTTCAGTTCTCTAGCAGACAGTATATGGAGAAGTCGATGACAAGTGATATATAAACACATTTTGTGGTCACCTGAGTCTTGTGCCCTCACCACAAAGATATCATTACAGTGTTTGTGCAGGTGAGAGAGTGCTGCCAGTGTGACACCGGGGGTACATGAGGTTTGGTGCCCTCTCAGATGGGATTTTATAGAGAAGATGCCAATATGATGTCCACGAAGATAGTTGTCTTAAATGTTTTGTCAAGTACATGTTGCTCTCTTATGTCGATATACAGCATTGTGTGTGTGTGTGTGTGTGTGTGTATATATATATATATATATATATATATATATATATATATATATATATATATATATATATATGTGTGTGTGTGTGTTTAACCCTTAAATCGTACTGATCTCCAATGAGTTGATCATGGCTTAAAGGTGTATTTCTGTTGTAGACCATCTTCAGCATTTTAGTGGTGACAGCTCTGATTGGTACAGGTCTGACTACTGGGGACCCCCCCCCCCCCCCCCTAATCTCAAGAATCCCACACTCGTTATAATTGAAGCTGACCCTCCTTACATAATCACCTCCTTGACCATCTCTTCCCTTCTTGGGGGTGTGGAGGCGTCCCTGTGGTCTGATTCCTCTGCTCAGACACATATACTTTACTATTCATGACCGATCCGCACTCTTTCACAGGGTCGTCTCCTCTTTAATGTGCTCCTGAGACCCCTAGCACTCTATTGACTTTGCGTGGGAAGTCTTGTCTGGCTATAGATCACCCTGGTAGTGATGCTGTCGGAGACATATAACAATAGTAGTAGTAGTTCATGATGGCCATGAGTCCACCAAACCCAGGTCATAGTGGGGGTCCTGGACAGAGAAACCTTGACTTCTCCATGCCCTAATAAGCTGTATGGACTGGTGGGACAATCCCTGTGCTTGGATGACAGAGGAGAATTTCCACGAGGGTTCCTTTATCACATTTTAGGATGGAGCTACATTATTAGAAGACACCTGATGTCTTAACTATAAGACGTCTGTTCATTACTGTCTAAAATAGACATGTACCAAGTGGCCGATATAAGAGGAAGCATGCCCTACATTTGTATGGTATGTCCTACATCCATCATGTCTAAATGGGGCTCTGCCAAACTAGGTCCTTTATTTTGTGAGGGTGACATCCCCTGCTCGTGTGTGCTGACTCCATGGAAAGCTTATAGAAGATGGCCTCATCCTAGTTCCCATGTATCGTGTATTCCTCTCAATAAGTTGTTCATCTATTTGCAATCCAGTTATATCCATAGTGTATGAATCCACATATCTGTAGGTATTAATGGTGCCCATTCTTATAACGCCAAAGTCAGCCGAACCTGACCATCTAACTTCAACTCTTTCCTGATGATGTCAAGAGAAAGAAGAATCGGATTGCGCATTCTTCCCTCTGAGAACACATGCATGCTCACCGGAACCGAGTGTCCATGTGGATGGAGAGTTCAAGAGGAATCGTCCGCCATTTACATTACCTGTTGAAGGTGTATGGCCACGTCAACATGTGTAGGATATGCCATCAGTTTCTGGGTAGATACTCGGTATACTCACTGGTGTACCCATTGAGTCCATCTACGACATAGCGGCTCTTGTAACAACGGTGTCTGGTATTGTAAGGCTGCAATAGACCCAAAAATGGATACCCCTAGGCATCCATGTGTCAAGAGTCACTATGATGGTGGCACAATATGCTTATTTTTTACACATTCATAACCACTTGCCTTTTTAGGACATATGACTACGAGCGGGTCGCCCTCTTGGGACCTGGGGGTTTTACA